>NC_059432.1:93456123-93756123 GCF_021028975.2 Sphaerodactylus townsendi
TGCAGCTAAATGTAAAGTGATGATGCACATAGGGGCAAAATCCAAACTTCACATATTAACATGCTACAGGGAGTCAAGTGCTAACAGTCTGAACAGACCAGGAAAGGGATTTCAGGCGTCTTAGTGGATAGGTCTCCATGGGCATGTCAACTCAATGCATGGCAGCTGTGCAAAAAAAGGCCAGAACCTCTATGCTGGGGATGAATTAGGAAAGGAGTTGGATAATAAAACTGCAAGGATTTCGGTCAATGCTACATTATATATAAGCCTTGCGTGAAGATGCGACTTCGCACTTGGAGTAACTGTGGGTTCCAGTTCCTGGTCGCTTTAAGCCACATCTCAAAAAGGATATCGAAGAGATAGGAAAAAAAAAAAGTGCAGAGGAGAGGCACTTGGCGAGGATGATTAGCGGAAAGGATTGGAGCACCTTCCTTATGAGGAGAGGCTGCAGCTTTTGGGGCTCTTTTAGTTTGGAGAGGGAGGGCGTCCTTGAGGGGGATATGATTGAAGTCTATAAAATTATGCATGAGGTAGAAAATGTTGACAGAGAGAAATTTTTCCTCTCTTTCTCACAATACTAGAACCAGGGGGCATTCATTGAAAATGCTGGGGGGAAGAATTAGGACTAATAAAAGGAAACACTTCTTCACGCAACGTGTGATTGGTGTTTGGAATATGCTGCCACAGGAGGTGGTGATGGCCACTAACCTGGATAGCTTTAAAAAGGGCTTGGACAGATTTATGGAGGAGAAGTCAATCTATGGCTACCAATCTTGATCCTCCTTGATCTCAGATTGCAAATGCCTAAGCAGACCAGGTGCTCAGGAGCAGCAGCAGCAGCAGAAGGCCATTGCTTTCACATCCTGCATGTGAGCTCCCAAAGGCACCTGGTGGGCCACTGCGAGTAGCAGAATGCTGGACTAGATGGAGTCTGGTCTGATCCAGCAGGCTAGTTCTTATGTTCTTATGTTCTTAATTTAGAGCACACTGAATAAGATATCTTGCTTGTGAACTCTGATTTGGGGGATATACTCTTATACTATTTGGGGGATATACTCTTATACTATTCATGTTACTGGGATAAGAAAGACAGGAATGGTATAGTTGCTATGAGGGCCAGAAAATTGGTGACCACAGCATCTGACATTAGAGACATAGGCAACAGGGGTTTACAGTAGTCATGTTTGATATCCTCAGCTGAAGGTATCCGAAGTAGCAGAACTGGGAGAGCTACTATGGCCCCTTCCGCACATGCAGAATAACTCTCAATCCACTTTCAATTCACTTTGAAGCTGGATTTTACTGTGCGGAATAGCAAAATCCCCTTGCAAATAATTGTGAAAGTGGGTTGAATGTGCATTATTCTGCATGTGTGGAAGGGGTCTATGCTTAAAAATAAATAGTACTCATGAAGATGTGCCAAAGACCTGACCACATCTTACTGACCAGACTCTGAAGATAAAAGCCATAAATGTGGGCGAAATGTTAGGAGCTAAAATTACCAGACCACTGCCACACAGCCCGGAAAACCCACAACAGCTAGAAATAGATATCTCTTCTAACCTTCAAGAAAAGTTGAGCTGGAGATCATGGGACCTTCTTGGACAAAAGTAATGTGGGATGGAGACTATAGTATGGGAGGGAACTGGAAAAGACAGAGGCCCTTTCCGCACAGCGGAAAGGGCGCCCCTGAACCGGCAGGAATTCTGCCAGTGGAGGGGTGGGGGCCATTCGCACAGCAGCGTGCGAGTGGCCCCTGGGGAGGCCGGCACGGGAGCCCATTCCTCTCCCACTCACCTTGTTGCCTTCGTTGCCCTGCCGGACTCCTAAGACCCGCCCATGCTGCCCTCTGACCTCCAGGGGTCAGAGGACAGCGAGGGAGGGTCTCAGCAGTCCTGTAGAGCGACGACAGTAAGAGCGACGAGGTGAGTGGGAGAGGGATGGGGAAAACAGCGTGTTCCTGGCGGTGCCGTTTGCACGGCGCTGCTGGGAATGCGCTGTTTTCCAAAAACCTCCCTCCTTTGGAGGCAGCCTGACGCTGCCCTGGGGTGGTGGAGGGGAGCCAGGTCGGCGCTGCTGCATTTTAGCAGCGCCGCCTGTGCGAATGGCTCCCTGGGGACGGCATTTTTGCTGTCCCCAAGGCGCCATAAATGGCCCATGCGGAAAGGGCCTGAGTGAAAAAGTTGGATGGATCTAATCAAATATATGAACTACTGACAAGGTCTGCAGATTTAAAATGGTGCCAGTGTCAAGGTGGGGAGTTCTGCAGAAAAAGCAAAAACAAAAAAAAGCAGTCCATTGAAAATACTAAATCCAGCAGTTGATCAAATACCTCTCCAACTGAATAAGTTGAAATCTTAGCCGCCGGTGCTGTGACAAAAACCAGAATTTCACCACTTTTAAACAAATGGCTCTCATTATTTTTGGCCTATATGTTTGTTTTACTGCAGTGAGAAAGAGAACCGAAAAGCTAAATGTGAAGATTATTTGAGGAAGAATAAATGGCTTTCCATTACTTTCTAAAGCGTGCTGGAAATTCGTCACAATTAGATTTGTTTCTTAAGTATGTCTTCATAACAGTGACACTTCTGCAGGATTAGAAGAGATGACAGGCAGTTGTTTGTAGCACCCATTGTTATTTTTAAAGTACTGTGTTGCTTTATAAGTGATTAGCAATACTGTATGCTCCTTTTGTTTCGAGCCCTTTTCAGTTGGAAGAAGATTTTGTTGAAGGTTGCCTTATCCCTTCTTTGCATCACCCGATATATCACAAATAGGAAGAAAGCTAATCTTCTCTCCCCTGCCCCTAATCAGTTTGTTTGGTTTTTAACTTGCATTGTGATCTCTTCTACAGAAAGCAACTGATTTCAAAGTCTTACTGGGAAGAAAGTTATGATGATTTTAGAGCAGAGCATTCTCTTGTATGCAGTTACCACAGGGAATGCATTTGCATAGGAAGTATATTAATCTGTTCAAGATGAGTGTGATCAGAATTTGCAAAGAGCGGAACTAGATGCGGCACTGCTGCCCAGGAAGGCCATATGCAACCTCCCCTTACTTCCTGTTCCTCTGTTTAAATGCAGCCTTTGTGCTTTATCTTGGATTGGAAGCCTATCTAAAGCTAGTACAGCTGTTTGCTGGGATATCTCTGGAGTCCATTAAACAAGGAAACTGAAGGAACATTGTGGAACATTGTGTTGGCAAGTGCGGGCTCAAAGCTTTTCTTTAAATTACCAAAAGAAATAACCCCACCACCACCCTTATAGCATATTACGGTAAGGAGAGCCAGCATTGTGATTAAGAGCAGCAGACTTTAACCTAGAGAACTATGTTTAATTCCCCACTCCTTCACATGAAGCCCGCTGGGTGACCTTGGGCTAGTTTCAGTTCTCACAGAATCCTCTCAGCCCCACTGACATTACAAGGTGTCTGTTGGGGGGGAGGGATGGAAAGTGCCTTTAAGCTGCCTTAAGACTTCTTAAGGTAGAGCATAGTGGGGTAGAAAAACATACTCTTCTTCTAAGGGTGCAATCCTAAGGACACTTTCCCACTTTCTGAATCGACTGTTTAGGATTGCTCCCTAACAGTGCCATGTTACACAGAATTTTACCATTCCAAGTTCACTGGTCTTAGAACTCTTTCCCACTTTCTGAATCGACTGTTTAGGATTGCATTGCAAATAATCAACCTGATCAGGATACTGCTTCCTTAGGCTGTTTCCGCATGGCAATGGAAATGCACCTCCATTGGCATAAATTATGCCGGTGGAAGCTCGGGGACTGCTCGCACGGTAATGTGCGAGCAGCCCTGAAGATCTGCCATCCCGGAAAGGCGGCTCCACATGGAACTGCCTGCGGGTTGTTCCCTCCACTGACCTTCCCATCCAGAGCTGCTCTGGAGGGATGCATTGTTAAGTTGCCTCTATGCCCTTTGTCCAAAGGTCGCCCTGTCTTCAAGATATTCGCATAATGGAAGACAGTGCCTCTGGTCTCTGGAATTTGAACCAGAAAAGGAAAATACCACCGTATCCAGGCTGCCAAATATCAACTGGCTCAAAATAAATTTGCAGTAATTTAATTAATAAAAGTACAAGTGCAAAAAGCGAAAAACAGTGCAAAACGTGCAAAACCTCATACACCTTCAGTTAATAGCAGCATTAGTCCTGTTAAGGAAAGCTTCAACATTTCAAACCAAACAAACAAACAACTTACTCCAGGATTCACTATATCACAGTCCAGAAAGTCCAAACATAGATGCCTCTATCAGTTGATATTTGGCAACCTGGATATGGTGGCATTTTCCTTTTCTGGCTCTAGTTTTACACTGTATCCATCTCATTCCGTTGAGTCTTTCCAACCGCTGGAATTTCAGCCTGACCCCCAAAAAAGGTGTTCAGGTTGCCTCCTCTGCTCCTCTCTTCCTCTTTTCCTTCCCCTCCTCCTTTTCTTCCTTCCTTGTGTTTCCTATACTGGTGTGAATAGTAGTTTTGAGGAGTATTTTTAAAATTTAACTATTATCCTTCAGTGAAGTTTATGGCACCAAGATACAATGGATTTTTTTTTTTGCTTTTATTGCTATTAACAGTGTTGTATGCCACCCTGTGCCCACATGGGGAAGAACAGTCTATTAAACAAATAAAATAAAATAAAATAAAATAAATATGGATCAGAGGGATAAATGCTTTTTTTTTACATTGGCACAAGAGAAAGTAAGGAGAGTAAGGTAGAGGTCTGAACCCACATGCACAAAAAGTCATGCAGGATGGGATTGTAGAGAAGAAAAGAGTTGAACGATACACCTCTCTTTCCTCTTGTGTAGAAAATCCAATAGCTAAAGTAGATATAAGGTAATACAAATAATAAACGTTCTTCATATTAAATGTGGCTGATTCTGCATGGGCCAAAAACAGCAGTGTGAAAACGGTGTGAAAATGGTGTAAAAGGGTTTAAAATGGTGTAAAAGGGTTTATACTATTTTCATACCGTTTTCACACTGCTGTTTTTGGCCCATGCGGAATCAGCCTGTGATTTAAAGTGATTTAATGCTACCCAGGAATTTTGAGGCAGAGGGTAGGCAGGATGGATAAAGGAGTAATCAGTCTTCAGAACAAGGGGGGGGGGGGAGTTTCTAGTTTCCTTCTCTTCTCAGATATCAAAGGTCTGCTGTGGTACCCTGAGCATCAGAGGGTATCAAACATAAACATCGTGATCAAACATAAACTTTGTGAAAAGGACGTGTCAGGCAAGTCTCAGAAAAGGTACAAGATCAGAAAGATGAACTACATGAGTAAAGTAATATAGAACTCTGTGGAATGATACAGAGTACATGAACTATTTTATTGGGGTGGAGACTGAGAGGGAATTTATGATGTTACAGAGAATTTCCTGCCACCATTTTTAACATCCATCATGATGGCCCAGGTCAGTAAGTCTAGCATGGCTAGGTTAGCCCCAAGCTCGCCCAGCAAACTTCAATGACAAACTGGGGGTTCAAACCTAAGTCTCCCAGATTTTAGACTTACACTACACCATACTAGATCTTCAAAAAGTCTTCTAGAAAACACAAGTCTTTACACAACACTTGGAAAATAACCATTGCATTGTCAGCTTCCAAGGTGAGGATGTTTCAGACCTGGAAGCCACAACCGAAAAGACCCTGTTCATGGTAAAACCCACCTGAGCTTCCAAAAAGCAGGTGAATTATGGAAGAAGGTGGATTTCAGATATCCTGGTCCCAAACCAATCTTTAAAATCAATAGTCTGAACTGGGACTGAACCCAAAGGAGCATCCGATAACATTGCCCTAGAAAAAGTGAAATATAATCTCTGTAAAGAGAACCAGTCAGAAAATTTATCAAAGGTGGCCATTGTATGTCAAGGACTGGATCAATTCAGAGTTACAGCTCCTGTGTCTTGATTTCACTCCATGAAGAACTTGAGGCTCACTTCTTCTGGACAAACAGATGTCCACAATAGCAAAATTCAAGAAAACTTCAAGCTACCTTCTTCAATTGGGAATCACATACGCAAAGGACTTCTCTACATGTGCCATCTGTGACCTTCAAATTGGCATCTACTGGTTGTTCTCCCACTTTAGATTGTCCTCCTGAACCTGTTATTTTTGTATAGTAGCTCCCACCCTTTGGAATTCACTCCCTGAGAAGGTAGGGAGCATCATCTTCAGAAGATACAGGAGGCATTGCAAGGTCATTTTATTAATTAAGTCTTTCAATGCAGGTAGGCTGCAGGTGCATTCTTGGGAAGGGGAGGTTAATTGAGGCTACTCTTGTCCTTTTTACATTTGGAATTGTAAGCTGCCTTAAGCCACACAGGAAAAGTGAAGCATATATATTTTAATAAATACATAAAGAAGAAGTAGCCCTGGTTTTGCTTATCCCATTTCACTTTTTGCTTTCTTGCTGAAGCAAGCAGAACTCTCACTATGCCCTTTCTAATGCCACAAAATAGAAGTCATTTGCATTCTGGCATGCTGAAAAGGACCGCCCCCCCCCCCAAAAAAAAACCCTTCCAAAAAACAACCAGCCCCAAGACTCACAAAAGCATGGTGTCTTTGTAGAAAAAAATGTTCTGAGGTTCTTTTGCTATGTTTCTTTTTTTATACAATTGAAACTGAGTTATAATTATTTAGAATAAAAGAAGACAGAACAGCTTAAACCATATTACACGAGGCTGATTAAAGGTTCCTCAGAAAGAGTTTGTTTAGGAGAAATAGAGCATAAGAAATTTAAAATGGGCTGTGTGCGTAATACATTCAACTCATAAATATAGTAAGAGAAACAGTATTGAAATGTCTTTTGGACTTGAAACCATGTGGGGAGGATAAATATTACTGTTTCTATTAAAGTTTTTAGATGCTAAGAACATTTCGTAAACAACAATTAAAATCCCATATAGATCCTCCCATAGTTATCTGGGGAGGGGGGGTTCTTTTTCTCTTCTGAGGAACATTCATTTTCTGTGGATTGTGAATGGTGAGGTAGGCAAAGTGATGTTGTGTCTTTAGCACAACCACCTCGACTCCTCTGTTACTCTGCACAGCAGCTGGCTCGTGTCTCCGGAGCCGAGTTCAGAGGGCGGGATTACCTCCTCGCATCTTCCGCTCCTCATTCCCGATTGGCTGCCGTTCTATGGCGGAAAACGTGAGTGCGCGTCGCCGCATCCCTTTTTTGGTTTACCGACGTAGGAGCTACGTAGGAGGATTTTTTAAAAGGCGCGCTTCTCGATGCCACCACAAGTCTCCCGTTCTGTGCATGGGCGAAATACTGCACTGTGATTGGATGGCTGGCAGAGTCAAGGCGAGGGAGATTCCACGCTCTGCCGGCTTCAGCTTGAGTGCAACCCGAGTTCGCCAGGAAGTTGCACCTCCCAATCGAGCTCGAAAATTTGACGGTGGGGGGGGAGCAGAGACAGACACGAGTCGAACACTACAGCTGTGTGGAGTACCCGGAGTACTACATCGAACTAAGGTTGAATCTTACAGTGCGGAGGGGCCCTTCGGCAGTTTCCTCCCCTCTGACTTTCTTCCTGATCAACAGGAGTTTGACTTGCAGTAAACTGCTGACTCCAATGAGTCTGTTGTTGAATAGTGGGCCTATAAACACAAAATCACCTCTCAGTCATGATTTAACTGTGGATTAATGTCATTTTTGCATGTATTAGAGAAAAGTGGTTTGAAGATGATGAGGGATTAGGCTTTCTATGTCTTCCAGGTATCTAACCTCAACAGCAGGATAGCGCCAGTGGTCAGAGAGGGGAAGGGACTGGAGTCACTATAGTCTGTTGTAGTACCCTCATTCTTATCAACCACATTATTGTATTACAATATTGCTTTACGAGGAGTACTATCTAGAGTTGGGAGATTTTGAGAAACATTATCTCTAATACAATGAGACAGTCAATTGGAGATCAGCTTTCTTAGGCCCATTCCTCACAGGCCAATAAATACAGATATAGGATATAGGATACTAAAAAATAACATTTTGGTGGAGAACGTCACACAGATCCTGCCCCTAAAATGAGTCTGTCCCTTGTTATTTCCCCCCAAAATCCCAGGTTGCCACCACTCCTGAATGAATGGCTGGGCAGGAGGAGCTTTATTCACCTCCCTTTCCCTTTTTTTAAAAAAATCATGGTTTACCTTTGTGTAGCTATGCAGGTACACATGGTCATTTTGTGATACATCGGCATGGCTGGGGGGGGGGGGTCATTTATGCATGCCTGCATAGATACGCATTGGTGGGAAGTAAATTTTTAAAAAGAGACATGTATCTGTGCAAAGACGCTCTAGCCACCCAGATTGTTTCTGTGGGCTGCCTGGACGGATGCATGTGAATGTGAAAACAGGAAAATGGGTTACTTTATCCCAACGGCAATCTGTTATATGTTTGCTGTGCAGAAGGGGCCTTAGATGAAACTGATTATCTTTCTCAATCTGCATTTTGGTCTGGGTTTGGAACAGAAACTCCAGTAGCTATCATGTTAGATGATCTACACAAATCATGGATAAAGAGGTCATAGCTTTGTTAGTTCTCTGTAGGGTTTAATAACATTGGCCCATGGCATCTTTCTCAACAAGTATAGGTGGCTTATCTATTTAAGGATTAGATCCAAGGAAGTGTAAACTAAGGTGGCAAACCTATGCATATTTGAAGAACTTATCAGTCAGCATTCACAGAATTAGGTTGTGTGTATATAATTGAAGGAAAGAAAATCAGTATGTGGTCACTCCACAAGAATCATCTAAAACAACCAGAGTTAGTAGGCGTTAACATTTTTTTTTTCATCCAGTCCTCAGCGGGTCAGCAAATAAATAAGCAATGTTGTCAGGTTCTGTTGTGTACACATTTGCCCATATTTGCAACATCTGAGCTGCTGAGAGGAGTCAGCGGCAAACTGTCTGGTGCACCTGAGCCCTCTAACCACATGTACAAGAAAAAAATAATCACAGTTAATCAAATAACCTGATATGCCTGCTGCTCAGAAAACCTCGTCTCCTCTGTGTTGGGTGCCAGAAAACAGACCATGAATTACAATTGCTTGGATTAGGCCCAAATAATATTTTCTCCAAACACAGCGAAAGATATTCATTTAAATGAATGAAGGGATTTAAGAAGACTGGATTTGAAGAGGGAATGGTTAACTGGCAGAAGTTGGATAGAGAACAGCCATGAGCAGAGTTCTACAAATGTGCTATCTAAGTTGCCAGGGGCAGCTATTATCTTTTAATCTGACAAATGCCTTCCTCAGCACAAAAGGAAAAGCGGGTAGGAAATTCTTTCTGGCCCTAACCTGAGCTTTAGAGGCACTGGCATTTGAAAACAGATGCTTGAGCACCTAGCAATTGGGCTCATGTGCTCCTTGCTGGTCACCAGCAGCAAACCCATTGTTTAGCAAACTGTTCAGATGTATCTGGATGTTATATGTGTTCATATCTCATGATTACATTGCGGTGACTTTGTTGCCCTGAAGAATAAGTGGCTACCTTATTGTGATTGGTGTTTGGAATATGCTGCCACAGGAGGTGGTGATGGCCACTAACCTGGATAGCTTTAAAGGGGGCTTGGATTGATTTATGGAGGAGAAGTCGATTTATGGCTACCAATCTTGATCCTCCTTGATCTCAGATTGCAAATGCCTTAACAGTCCAGGTGCTCGGGAGCAAAAGCCGCAGAAGGCCATTGCTCTCACATCCTGCATGTGAGCTCCCAAAGGCACCTGGTGGGCCACTGCGAGTAGCAGAGAGCTGGACTAGATGGACTCTGGTCTGATCCAGCTGGCTTGTTCTTATGTTCTTATGTTTTTATGTTCTTACCTTTGTTGCTATAAGTGCTTTAAGCCTTTCATTGCAAACCTCAACAATGACCACTGAAGCAATTCAACCAGGAGCTTGCTTTGCGTCTTGTCTTGGTGTTGCCAGATCAACTATGGTGGGTAAGGGGTGGGGGCTCTGTTTTAAGACAGTGATGCCTCTACCCATCCTGCAAACCCTTGGGGTGCCTAGCAGTGCAGTGCCAAAATAGGGAGCCCATTCTCTGCATTGGGTAAGTGTACCAGCAAGAACACAGCAAAAGCTTGTCTGGACATGCCCTCACCAAATCAGCCATGCATAATCCCTCCCTGGAGGGATTAAGTGAACATAATACCCCTGCCCTGGAGAACATTCCCATCTCCAGTTCTGGACCATGCACACCTGCAAAGACAAAGAACTTGTTAATGTGTTTGCCCCAAGTGTTCCTGCCAGTGTTACCCTGTTCTTATATCAGTTGATTTAGATTGGAATAATGCTGCATAGGAATTCATTGCAGTCTTGCAGAGGAGCACAGGAATACAATTTGTATTCTTATCTTCACCAATGCCCATGCATTGATTAGTTGAATGTTTAGACTGGCATTTGGTGACCTTGACAAGTCGTAACATGACATGTAAAGTCCTTTCTTCTTTCATTCTTTCTTCTGATTCCTTTTCTTCATCAGAGAATTGTTTCCGTTCCTTTTCTACTTTTCTATCAGGGAACCCAGTGAGGTGCCCTGTCATGGGAGGGGCAAGCAGATACCAATGAGAAGTCCGGCTGAAGCCATCATTTCTCAAAAAAAATGGTAGTCATTTCTCGGACAAAAAATCCAAGCGCCATGCCAACAGTCGTTGCTCAGATGAAAGTTAAAAGCCAAGGACTTTAAGAGTCATGATTGGTCCCTGGTGTCATGCAGTGAGGAAAAGGTTGATGCCTGAAGGAAGAATAGAGATTGCAGCCTAAGGGGCAGTATTGGGCTGTATGGTGTCAAACTTTCCCCTGACTTACACAGCACGTGGCCAGTTGCGAAAGATGCTGGTACCTGGCTGGTTGAAAATTCAAATCCCACTGTAGCACACCTTACATTCTGCAGCTTTCTTGTTTCTCAGTTGAATAAGCATTGGATTTCTATATTTCTTTTTAAAATCACTTTAAATCACAACGGTTCTTATTTATGACCATGCTGTACCAAACCCTCATTACAGTCCCTTTTATCTAGTGGGTATCATTAATTAAAGTTCTTTTTCAAACGTTCTGCCACTTGTCATGTTTGTCAGTTTGTACCTTTTTAAATGGTGCTAAAACTGCTTTGAGGCTTTCCGGTGATTTAGACTTATGAATAAGTGTGTGGTGGTAATTGTTTAATTATTCTTTGTACACAGCTAAAGTTCATTTTTAATTTTCAATTTTGTCTTTGATCCTTCTTTGAAAAGTTTGCTTTTTAATATGATTGCACTTTTAAAACATTGAGTAATTAACCATTAATTTATAATTCATGTTCCAAAAGAACAAGTGAGTGATAAATTGGAGCAATAGAGCTGTGTATGCTTCATTAATTAAACGCTGGAAAAATAAGTGTGATTGTGCACTGTAGGAAAGCGTAAACTCTGAGCGAAAAGTTTCTGCTTCATTTTAGTTGGACTAAGTGGGTGCTGTATTCAAAACATGACATGCTTGAAATATTTTTCAAATTTCTTTCTTTTTTAACTGGAAGAAATGAAAGAAATTAGGGTTATCATGGAAATATATCAGTTATCAACTATTTTTTTTCAAACCCTCACTCAAGACTATAATATGCAACACATTATCTTTGTGTATTTATCATATTAATTATCGCACATTAAACAAAGAAACCCAATGGCAACATCTATAATTTAAAAAGTGCCAATTAATTACAACTAAGAACCTTTAAAATTATCCATTCCCCACAGGTGTTGATGCAGGCATACTATAAATAGGGCTGCAAGCTCAGTAACACAGGCCCCTTCCACACACGCAAAATAATGCATTTTCAAACCACTTTCACAACTGTTTGCAAGTGGATTTTGCCATTCCGTACAGCTTCAAAGAGCACTGAAAGCAGTTTGAAAGTGCATTATTCTGCATGTGTGGAATGAGCCACAGATTTTCTGGAAAAGTGATATCTATTTTCTAAATAAAACAATAATAAAGCCCTCTTCTCCTGTCTCTTAACATATACTACTGCATCTAGGTTATTAGAGAGAATTAGAGAGAACCTGCAGAAAAAACAATTGCTGCTAACCTGCCTTCCATTGAGGACCTGTATACTGCACGGGTCAAAAAAAGGGCTGTGAAAATATTTACTGACCCCTCGCATCCTGGACATAAACTGTTTCAACTCTTACCCTCTAAACGTCGCTACAGAGCACTGCACACCAAGACAACTAGACATAAGAACAGTTTTCCGGGTAGCACATCACTCTGTTAAACAAATAATTCCCTCGATAATGTTAAACTATTTATTATATACTTATTATATAATTACTGCACTACTTTTTTCATCATTCCTATTACCCACATCTCCTCCCACTTATGACTGTATATTTATAGCCTGTGCTGACATTTTTTATTTTGGCACTTTATTTTATTTTATTTTATGATTTTACATTTTATGTTTTTTATTACTATTGATTGTTTCCTGATTTAGCTTACTAGACCTATAGCGAGCCATCCGTTAAGTGCTGTGCTTATGATTCTTGACAAATGTATTTTTCTTTTATGTACACTGAGAGCATATGCACCGGAGACAAATTCCTTGTGTGTCCAATCACACTTGGCCAATAAAGATTCTATTCTATTCTATTCTATTCTATTCTATTCTATTCTATTCTATTCTATTAAACCTAGGGTCCCGACTCCCCAGACTCCGCTGTGGGCCATCTTTGTGCCCCTGAGGTAATGTGGCAAACTGGGACAGGAGCTGGCCCTCTCTGGGCATGTCAGCTGCTTCCCAGGGACCCATGTGGTTTTTCACAGAAACCTGCAGCCAACCAATTAGAAGCCTGCTGGATTGCTGGTGGGAAGGCCAGGGCCAGTAGAAGGAGTCTCAGGCTCACTATGCACTAGGGGTCTATTGCACGACAGGGGCAAATGTCCTTCACAGCAAGATTTCTTGTACGGATGTATTTTCACAAGTCCCACTTTCAGTTTCCATTCTCCCCATGCCTAGTGACACCACTTTAAGTGTGACTTTTATTTTTTTAGCTACCAGAGTGGGGCAGATTTTCCAAATAGCACAGTTTTGCCCTAGACATCTTCCTTCCACCCACTATCAGCCCCTCCCACTCCTTTGACCTCCTGCACATACCTCTCCCCTTCCCCCTTTTCAAATTTGTTATTATGTAATTTTTTGTTATTTATATTGACGTAGCAATATATTGATATAAACAGATAATCACTGCAAAATCACTGTCATTTATTGCATTTGAGAACTTTGAAATGGAGGATCAGCCATTTTCCTCACACTTTCACTTTCAGAGCTATTGCAGTTAACAACAGGCTTAGGGAGGGGAGGGGAGGAGATGTCTGTAGGATAAATTATGAATGGTGGGCTAACCATTTAATAACAAGCCTCTGTCTCCCCCCGCAGCAGCAGCAGCAGAAAGTGTGTGGATGAGGAAAGAGGTGTCAGTTCCAGGACATGGTTCCCTTCTTCAGCAGAGTGTGATCCAGGGAATTGGTTTGCCTCTTTCTTTTCATAGAATCACAGAATCATACAGCTGGAAGAGACCACAAGGGCTATCAAGTCCAACCCCCTGCCATGCAGGAACACACTATCAAAACACTCCCAACATAAGTTCATCCAGCCTCTGTTTAAAAACCTCCAAAGGAGGTTCACTCTCCAGGCAGTGAATTCCACTGTTGAACAGCCCTGGCAGTCAGAAAGTTCTTCCTAATATTTAGGTGGAATCTCTTTTCCTGAGCTTTGAATCCATTACTCTGTGTCTTAGTCTCTGAGGCAGCAGAAAACTAGCTTGCTCCCACTTTGACCTGGCATCCCTTCAAATATTTAAACATAGCTGTCATGTCCCCCCTTAACCTTTGCTTGTCCAGAGTAAACATCCCCAGATTTCATTCAACAGAGCATTCCATCAGGCCGGGACCAGGACCAAGAATGCTCTGGCCTTGGTCAAGGACAGCCAGATATCTGGGCTAGGGATCACCAGTAAGTTCTCCTAGGAGTGTATTTGGAAAGACAGTCCTGCAGATACAATGGTCCTAGACCACTCAGGGCTTTAAAGGTTAAGACCCAAACCTGGAATCTGACTCTGTACTTCACTGGCAACAAATGCAGCTGGTGGAGCACTTGACAAATGTGCTCCCTCCATGGGGTCTGGTGAAAAACTTGTACCAACTGTGAGGGGGTGTTTCCAAGATGTGCCAGTTTTGTATATGTTCCCTTCCCTGTCTTGTTTCTGGGACCAGCTTCTCTTTGATGTCACATTAAGGAAGCAAATGAGTTTCCGGTCATCACAGAGACAATTGGGAGAAAACTGGCAGAAGGAACAGGACAGTACCTAATCCGATCATGGAATTCAATAATTATCCTAGAGAGAAGTCTCGGCCCATTTACAGTATTGCCATCAGATTATTAAAGTCTCTCAAGTACTTATCAGCATACCTTTTGCAATGAACAAGATCCTATCATGTTAGCAATTCCTAAAGAAAGTATTTTATACCCTGAAGTGACTGTTCCACTTCAAGCCAGGACTGCATCCAAACACTTCTCCTTTCCACCTGGAAACTTCTCTTTTATCTTGTTCAGAATTTCCCCAGGACCCTGCACCATATCCTATTTCCGTGTGTTCAGTCAGGTTACACATCTTATGAGGTAAAGATATGGGGATCTTTGCCCTCAAATGAATTCATCTGGAGAATTTACTTCACTTCCTGAGAAGTGGCTATAGTGAGCTGATCTGCGGATCACTTTGCTGGCCCAGCAGATATCAGAAATGCCTCACAAACTGATCAGTAGCTGCAAAATAGCACTTAAAAATTTTTTTTTTGCTACCAGCTGCATTATTTGCTTGATCTTTGAACCCGTTTAACTAAGGTGGTCAAGCCCCCACTGGGAATGAATCACTCACTCTAGGGCTCATTCCGCTCATGCAGAATAATGCACTTTCAAACTGCTTTCAGTGCTCTTTGAAGCTATGCGGAATAGCAAAATCCACTTGCAAACAGTTGTGAAAGCGGTTTGAAAATGCATTATTTTGCGTGTGCGGAAGGGGCCTGGGCCACGCAACCACCACTGATCAGCTGTCTGGTGGGGAGGCTTACCAGCAGCAGAGGAGGACTGTTCCTATACAAATCTAATAAATAATAATAATAATAATAATAATTTTGCCAGTTGCAAAAACAGCCCTAGGCTGGCATTGCCAGCAGTGTGGGGACACTGATATTTGTGCCAAAACTCTATGGTAAAAGTGGCTGCCACCATAGACGTTTTGTTCAAATACCAGAGCATTGACACGTTTCTGGCGATGTGATGACATCACTTCCGGATCACACCAGAGGTAATGTTATGTACCAGTGATGAGGCTGAAATACCAGACTAGACCTCCCCTACTGCCGGTAAGTCCCCCACCCACACACTCACACACCAGTTACCAAGGGGTACCTGTGATTAACAGACAGAGCAGCCATAAACTGAATGTTGGGGACACTAGGGAAAAGTGGGGATGAAATCCAGAAAGGGAGAAAATGTGTGATCTGTATGCTTTACGGCTACTTTTAAGTTTTACTGTGACTCACAAAGGTTTCTGGCAAACTTACACAGTGAGGACGCTCAGAGAAAACCAGTGTAAAGAAAAAAGAAAAGGAAAAAAAATCATCACCCCCCCCCCTCCCCCAGCATTACTCCCTGGGAGGCCGGTGAGGCCAAATTCAGTCACTTGAAGAGCACCTCAGAAACTGTGGACTAGACTGCAGCTTTCTGTGTCTCATTGTCCTTTAAAAGCTGCAATGACTGAAAGAGATTTCCAGGGGTTTGTACCGTCCCTGTACAAAGGAATGAGTTTAGAAGGGACTGTGTGTGAGAGAAATGATAGCATTTCTTCTCTGTGTCCTAGATTTAGGAGGGCAGTGTGTTCTTACACTGGATGCTGTACCGTTGCGCTTTCAACAGAAATTGCCTGCTCATGGAGGTTCTTTTCAGTTTCTGTGTCAGGCTTCTACCCCTTCTAACTGCACTCTCCCACTGTCTAAATTTATATAAGACTCAAGGAATAGACAACCTCCTTTGTGGGGTTTTTTAAAAATCCTGCTGCCTTTTACACTGCCAAGCACTGTTTTTTGTTTGTTTGTTTTGACTGCAGTATTTGACTGTGGTAAGTGTGAAGCGAACCCGTGTAAAAATCCAGCAGATCTGTTTAAAATAATCTAATCAGTTGTGTAGCATCAGGAATAAAATCCAGCATATTTGATTCTAAGGAAAGAAATTTTCACCGCGGAACTTTTAGTTGTCATCCAAGGCCAAAGGTGTAGACTTTTCCAGCTTTTTCAAATGCTTCAGTAAGCTGCTGCTAACATTAAAGAAAAAGTTGCAGAGAATGTGGGCTCAGAAAGTTGTCATGCTGACTTGGGGACCCAAATGGAAAGAAATCACTGTGTGAATGGGGAGGGAGGTACAGTTTCAGCTACTGAAAAAAAGCCGCCCCTCCCCCCCCCACACAAGGGAAGATATTTGTACTGTAAAATGATTCTCAGACGTAGGCCAGGGGAGTGTTTGTCTGGCTCTATTGTTTTGAATTGATAGGTATATCAGATTGATACATTTGTTTGAAAGGAAGATGTTTTGGCACAGTGGCTATCAGAATGAGCTTCACTCCCAGAGTTCCAGATTCAAACCTCCATAGACGGTGAGTTGCTCACCCTCAGTTCCCCATTGTCATTATAGGAATAATAATACTGTTGTGCTACTTTGTAGGGATGCTTCAAGGATTTTCAAGAATGGGTGTGAAGTGGTTTCCACACTGTAAATTACATCTGAATAAGTATTGTGATTAACATGAATTGTAGACACTAGAAAGTTAAATAAATCTTCATTTTCCTCCTGGCTTCCATTTATCTGGTAAACCAAATGGGAACACATCACCAGAGTATTCATGCGCTGCAAAAAATAATTTCCCAATGTGTTGGTTTTTCTTCTAAAATGCAGTAACCCAGACTTTCCACTTAGGAAAAGGGCCAACAAGACAGTCTCCAAACAGAGGGCTTCTATTACCTTTGATACCTTGTGCACAATGATTATGTTAATGCAAAGCAGAATTCACAATTCAGCAGTAATTACTGGGAAAAAAATCCAAGACAATGGGTTGCAGACTGCCAGCTCAATTACTAGGCTTTCTGGTTAATGGGTTGGGATCAGAATGCATCAATAACAACAGAATGAGAAGAGAGCATTAACAGAAACCATTAATATGAAACATTAGAAATGATCCATCTGTTTAACACATCACTCTTTGGAATGTAGAAAATGAAACTGTGTGACTACATTAAAGATGAGGTCAGGCTAGTCATAATGTCTTTACAAATTCCAGAACATTAACTCCTGGTAAAAAGCGGCTGAACTGTTATGCTTGATAGCCATTTGCATTCAGGCAGAAAACTCAGAATCAATTGGTGACTATGCCATGTGCTTCCGAACCTCCTGGACAGCTAATGGTTGACCTTTGGAATGTGTCGCCAATTACTAGAAATGCTTAACAATCATTTTATGGCACATTTTCCAGATACACTGGTTTCAATAAAGATTTATGTTCTGTATATGAAAATTCCTCAGTATTTTTATTCACAGAAGTCAGATTGAAGCAAGATAATATATAGAACTTTGTCGACATTCCATCAATGGGACTTTGCTTCTCTAAATGTCATTAAACAAACACCCTTTGCTGCACAGCACAAATTAAATATTTTGAGGATGAGGAAAATAAGCATTTTGGAGAAGCTTTTCCTCAAAATGTTTTCAGGCCCTTTTACTTCTGCTCAACCCAGGTTTTCCATAAAAAGTTAAATGAGAGATTCTTCTTCCCCAAGACATACCGAAACTATTATGTAGTTTTGGTTTTACTCTGGACAATTTTAATTCAGAAGATTTTATCCTTGGTATGTAGTTTGTTTGTTTTTTGTAGTTACAGTATGTGTCTTGTAATGTTTGCTTTATATATTGATTGTGACGGCCTATGGCCAATGCAATACTGCTGCTGCTACTACTTCCCCAAGACAGGGTCAAGCTGTTTCCTCTTGGCTGTGTAGAACAAAAGAACGCATTGTATTTTTCCCACCTGCAACTTTAAAGCTCTCCCTTCTGGTTTTCCACAGCTGGTGCCTGCCATTTTTTGCCCTCTTCAGGAGGTTCCATGCTGCTGCTATTTGCAGAATGTTCCCTCGGTGATTCCTCTGCTTGCAGCTCATCCGTGTATCCTTTCAGTGTATAAAGTTCATTAATAAAGTTAGCTTTTCCTGATGACCCTATGAACAGGTCACTTTTCCCCCTTTTTTTGTCTTCAAAGAGATGTATTCAAAGCTACAATGCCATGATATATCATGAATAAGAGACTCAGCTCTATCCAATGCTTCTTAATGGGAGGTAGACCAGTCCTCTGAGCGATTCTCTTATCCATGTCATCAAAGCAACAAATACAGCTCCCTCTAAACAAACAAACAAAAGGAAAACAACAACAACACATACACGGGATCTCCAGGGAAAACAAACTTTATTCGTGAACCTTTTACAAGGAAGTAGTAATTGGATGAGCTGCAAGATGAGAACTCTTCAGTGAGAAACGAATGGAGCAAATAGTGGCACCAGGGAATCTCAAGTTGCAGAAAATGATGGGTGCAAGCTGCTATGAAAATGAAAGTAAGTGCTGTAATGGGGGAAGGGCTGAAGGGGGTAGAAAGTGGGAGAAATAAGATGTCTCTTGGACTACATTCTGCAAAGCTAAGCAGAAGATGTCTGAAGGAAGACTCCTGAGAGAAAATTCCTCATTTTTAGCAACTTTATAGTAAGACACCCTGAGCACAAATAAAACATCTTGAGGAGGTTTGGGGGAAAAACTGTACGGAGTTCTTCCCCAAAATGCTTCTTTCTAACACCCTCAAGATGTTTTATGTGTGCTGTGCGGAATGGACCACTGTTAATAACTGTAAAATTCACATGCAGATTGATTTCTGGAAACTTGCTCCCCCCACCCAAAAAAAGCTGTATTAAACATGCCATTCATGCCCTGAATCACCAGTAGTGATACAATCCATTTTAATGATCCCTTATTAATTACTCCAGTGTACTAATATAAGCAAAATATTAGCGGCATTGAGTTTTGGATGCTGCTCAAAGAGGGAGAAGTGAATTCACAAATCATCTCCAAAATGAGTGGTAATTAAAGTAGCACCTACTGTACATTACTTCTTAGAACTTTAAAGAGTGTTTTAAATTGCTTCTTGATTGAAAAATGCTGTCTAATTAATCAAAAAGACATCATGTGGAGAGCCATGGCAGAGTCAAGAAAGAGTAATTGCCATTGTTGTTAGAGAATTGACATAGCACTCACAATAGCTAAGGAATCTATTAGGCATACTATAGAAAATTCATAGGAATACCCTGTTGCTGGTTCAGTGAGAAATGAAACCATTTCAAAACACAGCCATTATAGAAACTACTGTTATATTCATCTGTTACGAAGGGTTATTCATTATTTTCAATTAAACAATGGCTTCACAGAAATGTGTGTGGACATGGGCCAACATTCTATCCATTCTATCCAGGAGCAGCAGTGGCGTAGGAGGTTAAGAGCTCGTGTATCTAATCTGGAGGAACCTGGTTTGATTCCCAGCTCTGCCACCTGAGCTGTGGAGGCTTATCTGGGGAATTCAGATTAGCCTGAACACTCGCACACACGTCAGCTGGGTGACCTTCGGCTAGTCACAGCTTCTCAGAGCTCTCTCAGCCCCGCCCACCTCACAGGGTGTTTGTTGTGAGGGGGGAAGGGCAAGGAGATTGTAAGCCCCTTTGAGTCTCTTGCAGGAGAGAAAGGGGGGATATAAATCCAAAACTCTTCTTCTTCTTCTTCATTTCTCCCAATTTCCTAAGCCAGAACTGGACCCTAATCCTTCCCTAGCTCTAAGCCATGGCTACACAGAAGAGCGAGGAGCCTGCTCTCCTTCTTGCAATTCAGGGCAGACTCTTGAAGACATATTGACACAATATTCACATTTGGCTTCCTTGGTCATGGATGTCATGCTCATAGAATCTATCTATCTGGAGTAGAGATGGGTAGACAGTGACCCCGTCCCACTGCCTGCCTCAGTATGAATTAGAAATGGCTAATGGCATGTGTGAATGCTTGTGGAAGACACCGTTTAGGGTCCATTGTGCGTGTATGGTTCATTTTCAGGATACATGCACATATTTGCAATGCATATTGGGAGGTCAGTTCTGGGGAAATACAGTATGTTTGTGTGTGTGTGTGTGTGTGTGTGTGTGTGTGTGTGTGTGTGTGTGTGCGTGCGTAAAATGCCATCAAGTCACACACAGCACACCTAGGGTGACTCTAGTAAGAGGCTTTCAAGACAAGTGAGACGCAGAGGAGGCCTTCCTTTGCAAACTCTTCCTTGGGGGTCTGCTTTCCAATTACTGACCTTGCTTTGCTTCTGATATCTAACAAATTCAGGCTACACCCTGACACCTTTCTTCCCAAGTGTGTAATTGGCTGTCATAAATCACTCATTCTTTGATTCATTTCTTTTGTCAATTTTAAATTGGTTGGTTTGTTCATCATGAGGCGAGGGTGTGTTTTTTTTCTTCTCGCCATCAACTTTCATACTTGGAGGTTGTTTTTTGTTGGTTTGCCCCCAAATAGTAAGCTTGTAATTTGTTTGTCTTCTAAGGTCACACTTGCATGTTTCATACCCATGAGGTGTATGTCATGTTGTAAATTACAACACCATTTAAAAAAATTCCAGGTGAATTTCAGTGATCAGCAAATATGTGCCACTTTAGAAACCGCCTTTCTCAGACCTTAGTCTGTCATTTGCTGACCATATAGGTTTGAAACTGGCATGTGGCCCATAATATTCTTGATTTAAATGATGAGCAGAATAACTTTTTCAATGCTCTGGGAGCAGCTTGCCTTGAAATACAGGTGAAAACTGTGAGCTGGGTAAACTTGTATCTCAAGCTCATTATTTCTGAGTTTTGGCAGCATAGGAAATTTAGATAAATGGCGGGGGGGGGGGTGATCCCTAGAGTTTTGGCTTAGGAAGAGTAGAACTTGTTGGTCACATTTAGGAGAAACACAAATATCTGTCATTTTTCATTCCTCGTGTAGAAAACATACATTCATTGCTGTGGATAAGCATCCCCCACAAAAAAACCCTGTGTGCGAATATTTTCTTCATGAAAAAAAAGAGCTGGATATACAAGCTGTTGCACAATTACACCTATCATGCAACACTGATTCAGGACTGCATTATACTGCTTAGAGAGATGTCTGATTCTTTTGAAAGATTAACATGATTTTTTTTTTTTTTTTTTTTTTTTTTTTTTTTTTTTTTTTTTTTTTTTTTTTTTTTTTGTTTTTTTTTTTTTTTGGGAGGGGAAAGGTTTTTTTTTTTGCTTTAATTTTTTTTTTTTTTTTTTTTTTTATTTCTTTTTTTTTTTTTTTTTTTTTTTAAATCAATTCTTAAACCATTTGTGGATAATGAGGCTCATGTGATGTGCAGCAATAGCCCATATCTTTTCCCCTTGACCACCTGATCCCTTCCTTTGTTCTGAAGTACATATTTATCTGAAGATGAACATGAACAAAACTGAATCAATCACATTTGTTACACCCCTGCCTTCCTAGATATGTCTCAACTTTACATTACACCCTGCTTTGCTTTGCTTCTGCAGTCTTATCCTCATTTATTTATTTCATCCTCTCACTGGACAGCATAAATAAGATGTCCTGAGGATGGGGAAAAAAAGATGTCTTGGAGAGGAGCTCCACATGGCTTTCCCCCCATATGTTCTCATGACACTTTATTTCAGTTCGAGCCATTCTGTTGGGGATGCAGAATTCAGGGGCATACTGCCCATAGGGACATTGGGTAACCCATGTCCCTGGACACACGGCTTTCAGTCATGTGGGGGGGGGGGGCTGCTGCTGGGCAGGTCCCTGTGCCCAGCCTCTCCCACAGCATGGCACCCTGGCCAATGCCTGGTGACTCCCCTTGTGCCGCTCGCCAGTGCCCAAGTCCAGGCCCAGCCGCACAGCCGGAAGGCCTCTCCTCCACCAGGGGATCGCATCGGCACACAAGGCTGGGCCTAGCTGTGCAGCAGGGAGGCTCTCCCCCACCAGGGGTCACGCTGGCATTTTGTGGTTGTGCCGGCAGCACCTGGTGCCAAGGCCAGGCCCCGCTGTGTGGCCAGGAGCTCCCCCTGCCAGGCTGCTTAGAACCACTGCTGCAGGAGCAGCCACTGGGACCACCACCGCCCCGGTTTTCCTGTTAATTCCAGCAATATATAGTTTTCTCTTTTTTAAAAAAAACAATGTCCATGAGCTTTCTTCGAAGACATGCAGACACAACATAAAAATCGGCTGTGATTTTCATATTGTGTGTTCATGTCTTTGAAGAGAGCTCATTGAAAATGAAAAAGGGAAAACTAGATATTGCTGGAATCAGCAGGACAAGCTGAGTAAAACCATGTACTTTTTGGGCTGAAAAGTGGCCAGCAGTGGAACCTGCAGTGCAAACGTCCCAGAAAAACCTTCATCAAATGGCTGCAGGCACAGAGAATCACTGCAGCAGCATAAAATGCCAGGCACGAGGGCTTTAAACTCGGATTCGAGGAAATGGCGGGGGGGGGGGAGAAGAAGAAGAGTTGGATTTATATCCCGTTTCTCTCCTATAGGATACTCAAAGGGGCTTACAAACTCCTTGCCCGTCTCCCCCTTACAACAAACACCCTGTGAGGTAGGTGGGACTGAGAGAGCTCAGAAGAATTGTGACTAGCCCAAGGTCACCCAACTGGGATGTGTGTGAGCACACAGGCTAATCTGAATTCCCCAGATAAGCCTCCACAACTCAGGTGGCACAGCAGGGAATCAAACCCAGTTCCTCCAGATTAGAGTACACCTGCTCTTAACCACTACGCCTCTTTCTCTTATGACACCTTTTTTTGTCTATGCTATCTGGACAAAAAAGGATGTATTATTTGTGCTGTGCCGAATGGACCACTGTGCTTAGAATACTGTCAGGGAAATTCTAAACAGAACTACAACCCTTACATTGCGTGGTGGAGCAACCCAAAACACCCACTTTTCTTTAATAGTTTATTAATTAACATTAAAACTTCAGAGCTGATAACTTGGGTTGAAAAAGGAGATAGAGCAATCCTTGACTAAAGAATGTTTCTTGTCTGCTGGACCCAGCATTATTCTGACCTCATGTAGGACAATTTATATAGGTCCAGCACCCCTGTCAATTGGTAGCTGGGAAGTGAAACTGTGTCACTCCTGATCTCCTATTTTTTTTTCAGAGGCCTTCTGGGTAAGTCTCTTAAAGAAGCGGTACACAACACTTCCTAACCCTTAACATCAATCAAGTTGCAAAGATGTAACTCCATTTAAGGTTGTATTGTCTGTCTTCTAATATCCATCTGCCTCATCTTTTCTTTGCAGTGAATAGCCTGTGGCCCTTTCCACACAAGCCCCTGAAAATGTTTGCAAATATTTTCAAAAATGTTTTCCAAACCACCCATTTGTGCACACTTACCCCCTCGAAAAAGCTTTCTGGCTGCCGTTTTGTGGTCATTCTGTTGGGGTTTTGTTAACTTCTTCTACAAACCTTCAAAGCCTTGTGCTGCAATTCCCTAGGGGCTGTGTCTTCATAGCTGCATAGACATGACCTCTCAAAATAATATATATAAAAAACTGATGGAAATACAATGCAAGACAGTCGCCACAGTCTGTATAACCTGGCTGATGCAAAATCTATAACATCTATATAGAAGAGTTTGAATGCTGTAAGAACAGCAAAATATTAAACTTTTTTTTTAAAAGTAAAAAGAAAAAGAACAGCAAAATGTGTTGGCTTGAGAGCCACACTTGACCAGACCACAGTTTGACCATGTCTTCTTGATGCTACCCTTCTTTCTATCAGCTCTTCTTTTTGCTTCAGAAGCCATCTTTTGTATTTGTTTTTGATTTCTGTCTTCCCTTCTACTTTTACCCCCTATTTACACTTCCTATTTTTTTTCAATCCCTTTTTGATTCTGTGCCTGAAGACAGGGAATAATTTTTTAATACATAATGTACAGTGGGGAGTATTTTAGGTGCTTTAAAAATATAACTATGATGGTGAAGATGTGTCTTTAAATCTATTAGAAGTTAACATTGTCTGTTGCTCAGGCACAGAGGTAGCCTAGGTGTCTCAGTCTAGAATTACAGAGATTTTCCTCCTTGCCCTGATCTACAGGTTAATAACAAAATACTTTAAACAGAGAAGGTCTCCTTCTTGGCTACCTTTGGCATCATTTAATGAACAGTGCAAAGCGAACAGTGGGAAGATAAAATTCCTAATTCTATGAGTGCTCTCTACCAAGCCAATTTACTACATTTCTAAATGGAATCTCAGGTATTTTTCAGAGGTCACAGACAATCTTTTTGTCTCCAAATTCACCCAGATCCACAACAATGAAACTGCATCTTTGAGATCCAGTTTGAACAATTTAAGGAACATCTATTCCTCTATGTACGGCATACCCATACATCAAGACCTATATTGTGCTATGGTGTACTGTTGCTTGGATTCTTCTTTAGTGACTGGTCCTAATGTGAGGAAAGATGTTGGTGGACACCATGACCCCCCTCAGGACCATGTTGGGGACCTCCCCAACAGTCTCACCCTCTATTCAGCTAGAAGGAAAAATACCATTAAATGCATATTCTCAGTTTGAAATGGGAGTGCTTGCAGCTCCTGTGAGTTTCTCAAAAGAACATGGCAGCACTGGCAACCCCGTCTCAGATACTTTATTTGGTGTTCTTTGAGACTTTTGTTACCAGAAGAAAAGAATTAAAGCCTGATAAATAATGAAATATAACGTAAGTGGCAGCTGCAAAAAAAAGGTAGGCAGCCTTGCTGAGTCTTTGTGGGTGTTCTTCTCCAGAGGGAAATGCCAAGTGCCAATAGGCCTGGCGTGCATTGCTCTAAAAGCCACAATTCAGCACTGACTTCCTAAATAATGGAAATCATAATTAGGGGTGGCACTGCCAACAGATGGGCAAATGGAATTTGCTACTGCCAGCAAACAAAAGATTGCCAGCCTGCCAACATGAGGGTTGGGGGATTTAAACACTAAAACTAATTTTTAAATACCTCTGACAGCATTTTAAGTGGAAAGACAATTAACCACACTCCGTCCATTATCATGGTTGGATGGGCAGGTGGACCAGTGCCTTGGCACTGTGAGTTTGTCTTCCTTTGTGTTGCTGTAACAACAACTTTTATTCATTTGTTTGCTTTCAAGCAACACGAAAGCATTTTGGATGTTCTTGCCAGGTTGGGAACTCCAGTCTTATTTGTCAGTTTTTTGTTTTTAGTTCAACACTGGCAGCCTAAATGTTCCATGCAATCCATAAAATGGAATCCATTCAATCCATGCTAATTCCATAGCATTAAAACACCAAGAGTCTAGATAGCTTAGACCTGTAATTAAGGCACATCCTGAAAAGAGTGAGGAAGCGGAAAGTATTCCCTTACCCAGCCCCTGCAGGGTCAAATTGATTGTGTTGGGGGTGAACAACAGGGCCTTTTTGTGCACAAATCTTTTAAAATGTTTTGAGACAGGAAATAAAGTGTTTCCTCATGGAGTTCCGCATTGTTTTTCCCCCAAAAAAGTTTTATTTGCAGTTTCTAAATGTTTTAAGTGAATCCCCTTTTAAAACTATTCTCTGATTGAAACATTTTAAAAATGTCTTCAGTTGCTGTGTGATCTATTTACTATGTTTCCCGCCCTTCTCTGCTTTCCCTGAACATCCTTCTTGGGGCCATTTCCCAAGCTCACTCTCCATTCCCCTTTGCCTGTTTATTTGCTCATTTCTGTTCAGTTTTTAAATTTTGGATGGGGGGTGATCTTCAAGTTATCAATTATAGGAGAAAAAGAGAATCACAGCAAGGAGCTTTGAGGCAATGAAGCTTTGACTCAACACACAACTCAAAACAAAAAAAAAGGGGGGGGGGATCACATAATGGCGGCCAGGAATCGATTTGAGGGGGTGAGTATAAACATACATTGTGGTAAAGAGGGGATTGAAAATGTTTTGAAAATGTTTTCAGTGATTTGTGTGGAAAGGTCTCAGAACTTCCAGGGTAACTCCTCCAATAAACATTTTTTAGATGTAAAATGTGTTTGGGAAGTTAGACAATGACCATGTATCTCTGACTGGCTGCTTGAGCTTGTTTGCTTTTCTATGTACATGAAATTATGGTACAGCAACTAACAGCATCTAAGTTTTTGTCTCTGTATACAAAAACACATCCATGTACAATGTACTAACATATCGATGTACTATGTACAAACATAATTCAAATGCTGCAAGATTATGGTGCT
Source organism: Sphaerodactylus townsendi (assembly GCF_021028975.2). Lineage (NCBI taxonomy): Eukaryota > Metazoa > Chordata > Lepidosauria > Squamata > Sphaerodactylidae > Sphaerodactylus > Sphaerodactylus townsendi. The sequence continues at coordinate 93,482,552 of NC_059432.1, forward strand.
TCAAGACTTCTGCTTCCGTCAAGAAACAGAATATGAAAACAAGATAAGTTGACTCATTATGCCAGTGTTCAATACTGAAGTACCTCCTTTGCACACAGAAGGAGTACAAAGTCTACATTTAGGTCTTTTCCTCACAAATACCTTACAAAGTTTCCAGCATTCTAATGCCTCATTTTTTGTGTGGAGTTCTGCACCACCATATTGTTCCGGAAATGTTGCTTCATTGTTTCTGAAAACACTTTTACTGCAATGTTTTTTCCTGAAACATTTTCGAATCTGATATTTGTTTCATCTGAATCTCCAACCCTAGTAAATATGGTACTGGGCTATATTGTCTGTGTCGTATACCTGGAATACAATGGTTGGAGGCTGCATTTTCCTTTCAATAGTTACAGATGTTTTCTGATTGAAGAAACTTTAAATAGAACGCTTGATAGAAAGGAGTCATAAGGATGAACCCAGTCACCTTTAAACATAACACTGTCCAATTTCCTTCTTTTATTACAGCTCAAGTTCTGCATGTTTTTTTGTCAACACAGGTCCCACAATTGCCAGCATAGCCTTATTGGGTGGTTGGAGAGCATCTTTCTCTTCTTATTTATTAACAAGTAAGGCTGACTGAATCCAATCCAGAGGCCCCAACAGAATGGAAAATAGTTAAAATGCATAGGATGTAATTTTAGACCATTCAAAGAACTTCACATATCTTTTAAGTTGCTCAATAATCATCAGATGGTTTTTAAATAAGCGGATTACCTGGCTGCTGATAATATAATATAACACTACCATCGAAATAAATCAAGTCAGTTAATTGAAACCCCACTGAGTTTTCTTTTGCATGCTAAGCTGAATAATAAAATGGCATTTACATAAAATAATTTTAAGAAGAAGAAATCATACTGACAAATCACTTAAGAGTTTACAGGCCATTTGTAGGATTTGGCAGATGCGACGCTACCCACCTGCTCCCTCCCCCTCCAGTGCTTCAATGTATCCTGCAGTTCTAGTTTGTACAGCAGAGAGACATTGTACACTGTGTGCACAAATGAATCTCTTCCTGGATGGCTGGGCTGTATTATGACACTGACACGATCAACTTAACGATGGGCCACATTTATGCACAGAAATTTTAAAAAATGATAAATATCCCTGTTTCATGCAACATTTTGTATTGCTTTCCTTAAACATATGTTTTGCTTTTCTTAAAAGTGGATTTAAAAAAAAAGATTCATTAAAATTTGCAAGTCATGAAAAGTCCTAAACACAAATAAAAGTCCTTGAAGCAAGTGAAACCACAATTTGGAGAAGTCTGGTCCTACTTATGAGGTGACTGGGCAAGGTATAGGATACATAGCCTTTCTTTTTGGACTGGGAAAGAAAAGGAGGCAGGGCTGGACACTAGTTGCATGTCCAAATGTCCAGGAGAGTGGTGGTGGGGGTTCTCAGGGGAGACGCTGCAACTCAGTGATAGAGCATCTGCTTTGTGCGTAGGAGGTTCCAGATTCAAGCCCCAGTTTCTCCAATTAAAGGACTCAGATGACCTGAAAGAGGGTAGACAAGACTGGCCTTGTTAGATTACTTGATTCACTGCATGTGCCCATGTGTTCAGGAATCCTTGCAAAACTAAGACTACGATTGAGGGACTAGAGCACCTTCCCTATGAGGAGAGGCTGCAGCGTTTGGGACTCTTTAGTTTGGAGAGGAGGCGGCTGAGGGGGGATATGATTGAAGTCTATAAAATTATGCATGGGGTAGAAAATGTTGACAGAGAGAAATTGTTCTCTCTTTCTCACAATACTAGAACCAGGGGGCATTCATTGAAAATGCTGGGGGGAAGAATTAGGACGAATAAAAGGAAACACTTCTTCACGCAACGTGTGATTGGTGTTTGGAATATGCTGCCACAGGAGGTGGTGATGGCCACTAACCTGGATAGCTTTAAAAGGGGCTTGGACAGATTTATGGAGGAGAAGTCGTTCTATGGCTACCAATCTTGATCCTCCTTGATCTGAGATTGCAAATGCCTTAACTGTCCAGGTGCTCGGGAGCAACAGCCGCAGAAGGCCATTGCTTTCACATCCTGCATGTGAGCTTCCAAAGGCACCTGGTGGGCCACTGTGAGTAGCAGAGAGCTGGACGAGATGGAGTCTGGTCTGATCCAGCTGGCTTGTTCTTTTGTTCTTATGTTCTTAAGACCATTTTGACTTGTCCAATGCCAAATATGAGTGACAGACATACTAATGACAGGGGTGCTGTGTGGTTTCCGGGCTGTATGGCCGTGTTCTAGCAGCATTCTCTCCTGACGTTTCGCTTGCATCTGTGGCTGGCATCTTCAGAGGATCTGATAGTTGGAAAGGAAAGAAAGTGGAGTATATATACCTGTGAGTGAAGGTCAATAGGTGAGGGCATCTGAATAGCAGTGGCCTGGCAACTGAGTAACAATGAAGTGTAGCATGTAACAACTTCATTGTTACTCAGTTGCCAGGTCACTCCTATTCAGATGCCCTCGCCCCAGTGATTCCAGCCGTGAAAGCCTTCGACAATATACTAATGACAATTAGGTTCATCCATGTGTGATTAATAAAGAGGACATAGTAATGATGATAGATAAGTCTTTTTATGACAAAAATCACACTGATGTAATTATGAGAGATTTTTGATAATGATTTGAGTGCTGGTCTTTTGAATGTCATATTGTCTCAAGCTTTCCCTGTAGGACTCCCAGGTGGAATGACTGGAGTAGCTATTCTTATTTCCCACCATCAGTCTCCACCTTTAGTCCTTTAGAAGCCTGCATCTCCATGCAGCCAACTTACTCGGGTCTATTGCATGTTGCAGGGAGAGAAGTGCAGCACAAAAAAATAGGAGTTCAGGATAACACCACCTGCCTGAAAGATGCAGGATACCTGGCCTACTGAAAGGTGGCACTTTTGCATGGGAACAAAGCGATAAACTCTTTGTTTTTTTAGACTGAGGGGAGATTGTTTTCATTTGTTTATTAAAATATGTTTAACCTTCCTTTTCTTGTGGTTCAAGGTAGCTTACAATAATGGTTATATTTTCCGTGAAAACAAAAAATAAAACCACAAATTTAAAGTCTCTCCCTGCTCAAAAGATGCCTGTCATTCAACCCCCCTCAAAAGCTCTGACAAGAAGGGTCAGATCTTGAGTCGCAAAGGTTTTTATGGTCATAACCATCACCTTGAGTTGAATTCAGAAACAGGCTCGCAGCCAATGAAGCTGTTTCAAAATGGGGACATATGTTCCCAATGCCTAGCACCTGACAATAGTCAGTCTGTATATCCAGGACCAGTTGTAGTTCAGAAGTTGTCTTCAAAGGCAGAAGCATAGATCAGTGTGGCCAATTCAGTGGAATCTAGGTGATGAGAGAGTAGGAAAATCAAAGAAAGATCCTCTTGGGATGTCTTTGGCAAAGGAAGTATGTGGCGGCGGTGGATTATTACTTCAGCATCCTGTTCCTCAGCCTACACGCAGGAAAAGGGGACAATGTGTTATTCCTCCTGTTCCAGCTCATAGCAAATGATATTCATATTTATGGTGTAGTGGTTAATAACATGCGGTCTCTAATCTGGAGAATCGGGTTTAATTCTTCACTTCTCTACACGAGTCTAATCTGGAAATCCAGGTTCATTTCCCCACTCCTCCATTCCTGCTGGGTGACCTTAGACCAAGGACATGAGTAAGGGGGGGGGTTCTTGGGTTCAAACCCCCACATTACATGTCTGAAGCTTCGCCCCCGTTTGTGGTTTTTTGTACTTTTAAAATGTTTTTGGTTTTTGGCCTGCAGGGGGCACAGTTTTTAGACTACCAGCCCCAAACTTTCAGGGACATTTCAGGGGACTCTCCTGATGATACCACCCAGGTTTGGTGAGGTTTGGTTAAGGGGGTCCAAAGTTATGGACTGCCAAATGGGGTGCCCCATCCCCCATTGTTTCCAATGGGAGCTAGTAGAAGATGGGGGCTACAACTTTGAGGGCCCATAACTTGGACCCCCTGAACCAAACTTCACCAAACCTGGGTGGTATCAGCAGAAGAGTCTCCTAAAGATACCCTGAAAGTTTGGGGCTGCTAGCTTAACAATTGCACCCCTGACAGCAGGCACCCCCCCAAAAAATTTCTCCTTTTAAATCCACCCCCTTTGACATGGATCTAAAGGAAAAATCTGAGGTCCCCAGTTTAAACATTGAAAGTGATGCTGTTTCAGGGTTGGGGATAATCCACCCCAAAATAGCATCACTTTCAACACTGTTTAAACTGGGGACCCCAGATTCTCCCTTTAAGGTGGATTTAAAAGGAGAATCTGCTCCCAAGTTTAAACCCCATTGAAAGTGATGCTGTTTGGGGGTGGATTCCAGCATCAAAGCAGCAAAACTCAGATTTTGCACTGGGCTCCATTTTCCCTAGCTATGCCTCTGCCTGGAGGGGATGGCAGAAGGGACTGCTGGCTGTTGGCTGGGAGCCCAGCCAATGGGGGGGGGGCCAGGGGAGTCTGCCATCCCTGGCCTCGGAGAGCAGCTTTTATAAGCACTGAGGCTGGGGACAGGGCTTAGGGAGGTTTGGTCACAGGGATAGGAGGGACCGTGGCCCCGCCCCAACCCCCCCATAAAAATCTATACCTGGGCCCTGCCTTGGACTAGTTACAGTTCATTCAGAACTCTCTCAGTCCCACCTATCTCACAAGGTGTCTGTTGTGGGGAAAGGAAAGGGGAAGGAGTTTGTAAGCTGCCTCTAGTCTAAAGAGGCAGCTTACAAACTCCTTCCCCTTCCCTCTAAGGAAAGTATAAATACAAAACTCTTCTTCTTTTTCTTCACCTGTGTATGCAAGGCCACCTAAACCATCATGGAAAATAGCCACTGACATTCTTTATAAAGATAATGAAACGGGTTGGTAATAGATTGGGAAGTCCATGTGCATTCCTTCACGCATCCCATCAGTTTGAACCATTAATTCTATTTGATTCCTTTCTCCTAGTCACTGCAAAAGCCATTGCTCTTGTAAGGAAAAATGACTGATGACATCATCTTTCACTTCCTTAAACTAGCACGACGGAATAGCTCATTTTGTTTCTGGCAATGTGCCAAGTTGATGTTTCTAAGAAAATTAAAAGTTTTCATTTGTTTAAGCAAAATCAATATGGGTTCTTTGTTTTGCCTTCCTTTAATTCTGGATTCAACTCTGCTCCTTTTGCTATATGTACTCCAAGGCCTTTGATTTAAGCATGGCATGCTGGAGATTCGAATGCCAAGAAAAGGGGGGAAATACATTTCAATCTTCAAATGACAAAAAACCGTTGGTGCAGAAGAGAACTAAACTTTAACAACTGCTTTTTTGGAACTATGCTTGCAGAATGGATCCAAACAACAAGCTTCAGTACGCAATTTATCGCTCTGTGGAATTGCAACAGGAATGAAGAAGAGCATTCAGTTCAATTTCAGGTCACTCTGAATAAATCATATTTACATATTACGGCCATTGACAATCAGGAGTTGTATATGACATGGCCTGGGGTGAGCCAATTGGCCACCATTTTCTTAAATGCCCCATCTACCCCCATGTATATAAACTGTATGTATAAACTTTATATATCGTGTATGTATAAGTGTATATTTAAACTGTTGTCACATCATATCTGACTTATGGAGAGCCCTACTGGGGTTGTCAAGGCAAGAGATGTTTTGAGGTGGTTTGTCATTGCTTGCCTCCACATCACAACCCTGGTATTCTTTGGAGGTCATCCATACAAATTCTAACTAGGACCGACTCTGCTTAGCTTCTGACATCTGAGAAGATCAGGCTAGTCTGAGACCATCCAGGTCAGGATAATCACAGAATATAAAGCTCTAATTATAATTCTATCTCTACTGAAAATATATATGCATACATGTATATTAAAGAACTGATGAGTTATTTTCCTATTGAATATAATATCTGTTGTCATTATTTTATCACAAATACATTTTCCCAAAGTCAACCACAAATGTACCACCAGATACAGGATTTGCCATGGACCACTGTCCTAAATGGAACCCAGTCTTTCAAGACCTACGTCAGTGATCCAGCAGTACTTGACCCTGAGAAGGAACTGACTCATTCTGTCTAATGTCTCAGAGGAATGTTGACAACATCGATAGAAAACAGAATGTTCCCCGCAGGTGACCAAAAGACCCTACAGCTGTCCAATGAAGGAAGAAGGAAATGTTCCATGGGACAATTCATTATACAGCTTGACTTTAGGTTGACTCTCTGTCAGCAGCTAGAACCCTGAATTCTGCAGCCTCTGGAAATGTGACATTCAGTCCATTTATTAAATTGCAATTTGATCCCTTCTCCATATCATTAAGTGTTTGAATGAGTATGTAAAGATATTCATATTTATTAGGTATCAGTATTTCACTAACTATAAGGAATCTTCTATTCCTGTACAATATTTATAGTAGTTTCCCTTTGAAAAATCAGTACATCTTGTTTTCAAAAACAGAAGGAAAGAAGCACTCAGTCCCACAGAGGGTTTTGAAATGATCCTGTCATAAATACTACCTCATGTTCTACAATTCAAGAGAGAAATGTATCCATTCCAAAAAATGTATCCATTCCAAAAAAAACCCTGCTCCTTACTATAATAAGCCAAGGTGGCTCAGTTGACTGATCAAGGCTTCCAGGTGAGGACTCCAGATCAGAATGTTTTGAAGACCTAGGTCGAATCCCCACTACCGTCTTAGCCAGGTTTCAGAACACAAACTAACCAGGTTTGAGGGACGACCTCCCCGGTCGAATCCCCACTACCGTCTTAGCCAGGTTTCAGAACACAAACGACCTCAAGCCTGGTTAGTTTGTGTTCTGAAACCTGGCTAAGACGGTAGTGGGGATTCGATCCTACACTTACAGACTCACTTTTGCCTTATATTCCCCTCCACCTTTCCCTTGGCTGCACAAGAGGAAGAAGAGTTGGATGTACACCCCACTTTTCTCTACTGGAAGGAGTCTCAAAGCGGTTTACAACTCCTTTCCTTCCCCTCCCCACAACAGACACCTTATGAGGTAGGTGAGGCTGAGAAAGTCCTGAGAGAACTGTGACTAGCCCCAGGAGTTTTGATGTACAGAAGTGTACCCAGATCACCAGATTAAAGTCCACCTCTCATATGGAGGAGTGCGGAATCAAAGCTGGTTCTCCAGTTTAGAGTTCACTGATCTTGACCACTACACCATGCTGACTCCATGCTGATGCAGACTCATTTCCCACAGGAGACAACTAGGTCATACTTACATAAAAACGAGGTGAACATGAAGTGGTATGAATTTTAAGGGGTAGAATGTGCCATGTTATTTCAGTGGGGCGTACTCAAAGATCACACTTTGATGGGATCCCTTTCATTAAAAACTTGCTGCAAATAGTGCATCAAGTAAAGACATTTCTTAATCATGTGCTCCTTTCATTTTTGCAAGGGATTTTGCCTGTATGGGGTTGGATCCAGATTAAACAGGCAATGTCTACCCCATCCTGCTGCAGACCTCCTATATCATTCCTTCACATGCTCAGAATTTCCAGAGAGCAGCATTTCATGGACATAAGAGTGATGCCATGGGAGGGAAAAGGAAGGAGAGTTCATATCTACTGATGGAAAATTTATCCTGAATACCACCCTAGTGTTGGAAAGTGCCGTACAGTCACAGATTTTCTGCACAACACAAATAAAATGTTTTGAGGACATTAAAATAAGTGTTTTGGGGAGGAACTGTGCAGGGTTTTTTTTTTACAGGGAATGGCTTTCCCTTTCAATGCTTTATTATGCAAAAAATTCTGTATTATGCAAAAAAACCAAAAACAAGCCAAAATGGACCATTCTAAAATGTCTGCAGGATGTTTTATATGTGCTGTGCAGAATGGTCCACAATCAATTTATGGCAATCTTATAGCATTTTCAAGGCAAGAGATAAACACAGATGGTTTGCCTGTCTCTGTAGAGCAACCCAAGAGTTTCTTGGTGGCCTCCTATCCAAGTACTAACTAGGGCTGACCCTGCTTAGGTTATGAGATTGAACTAGCCTGGGCTATTCATTCAGGGCATCCAGCCCTTAGGAAGATTCATAAATAGAATCCACAGCCTACCAGCTAAAGTGGTATTGGACATTTGGTAATGTTGCCAGAGTAATTCCAGGGGCACTTTTGGTCATACTGAGTATTTCCCCCACCCTAGACACAGAGGTCTTAAAAATATACGCAATTATTCTGCGGGGTTCAAAAGAGCTCAGATAGAAGTGGCATTTCTTTTCTTCTACACTGCAAAGGCGTGCAATATTTTCCAATGAAGTTCATCGGACATGAGATGAAGTACTTGTTTCTTGGGGCATGGAAGAAAATTTATAATGGAAAAATAAGGTCACAGTATTCACTGGTGCACAGTTTCACACACTGGCAACTATTGACAACTGTTATGTAAGAAAAAATCATCTGAGAAAGAGAGACTTTCTGGTATCCAGTTAAATGAGGTGTTTAAGGATGTCAATCACCCTTCCTTTTAGCAATGTAATACTGCTCAATTCCTTGAACTTAGTAGGTATACTGATCAGATTGCAGAGTAAAGATACATGTCTTTTTTTACATTGATTTCCTTGCTACTGCTTAGATTGTCAAGAAGAAGGAGGGGGAAGAGGAGTTTGAATTTATACTCACCTTTCTCTCCTGTGAGGAGACTCAATGTGGCTTACAAGCTTCTTTCCCTTCCTCTTCCCACAACAGATACCTTGTGAGGTAGGTGGAGCTGAAAGAATTTGGAATGAACTGTGATTAGCCCAAGGTCACCCAGCAGAAATTCAGGAGTGCAAAAACACATCTGGTTCACCAGATAAGTCTCTGCTTCTCAGGTGGAGGAGTGGGGAATCAAATCCAGTTCTCCAGATTAGAATCTACCTGCTCTGATTCACTATACCATGCTGGTATAAATGGTTTCCTGGTGAGAGGCATGTACAGATTTATATACATGTGTGTGTATATACGATGTTTTACGATGACCCCCATAGGTTTTCTAAGAGATGTGCAGAGGTTGATTGTCACTGTTTGCCCCACATGAGCTGAGAGAGTTCTGTGAAAACTATGACTGGGCCAAGGTCACCTAGCAGGCTTCCTGTGGAGGAGTGGGTAATCAAACCCTGTTCTCCAGATTACAGTCCATCAGTCTTGACCACTACACCATGGGAATATACGGCCCTTTCTGAACAGTGGAAAGGGCACCTCTCCACCAGCAGAAATTATGCCGGTGGAGGGGTGGAGGCTGTTCGCACGGGAGCATGTGAGCGGCCCCGCAGAAGCAGGCGCAGAAGAGGTGGCTTCGCATGGAGCCACCTCTTCTGCGTCCCCCCCACTCACCTTGTCTTCCAGTGTCGCTCTGGAGGCCGTCAGGGACCCGCCCACACTGCCCTCCCACCCCTGCAGGTCGAAGGGCAGTGTGGGCGGGTCCCTGACAGCCTTCAGAGCACACTGGAGGATGAGGTGATCGGAGGTGACGGGGAAAGCGCCGTCTTCTGAGCGATGTGGTTCGCACTGCGCTGATAGGAAGACGGCATTTTAGAATAACCTCACTCAACCTCGCTTGACGCCGCTCCCGGGTGGTCAGGATGGCGCTGCTGCGATCCAGCAGCACCTCCTGTGTGAACAGCTGCCCAGGTACTGCGTTTTTGCCATCCCTGGGCCGCTGTAAATGGCCCGTGTGGAAAGGGCCTCATATATGAAGGACGGAGGACATGTACCTTGTTAAAACAGAGTGGAGTCCCTTTTACAGAGACAACTTTTGATTCTCTTCTACCTTGACTCAACATCAATTCACTGGACCATTTCAATGACCTTCATTTCTTTGGGACCACATGGAGAACACTTTGGTCCTCCAGTAGTAACCTCCTGGTGGTCCCTGGCCCCAAGGACATTTGGTTACCTTTTTAGCCCTGGAACTCCCTGTCACCTGACACCAGGGTACTGCAGGATCGTAACCTGTTCTGCAGGCCCTGCAAAACTGATATGTTCCACCAAGCCTTTGGTTAAGGTAACAATGGGTCCATTTCATCTTGCTGTCCCCACAATCTTGCCCGTTTCTCTCAATCCACACAGTAAGTAGATCTATAATGAGACACAGATAGGGTCTCATCATGGGGTTTTCAAAGATGTTTCAGGGTCCATTATGGGCACCTGACTTGTCGCTGTTGTCATGAAGTTGTGAATCTGTTCATGTTTCCGAGTTGTTGACCAACATTCTGTTCCATATAGGGTCACGAGGCAAATAACAGCAGTGTACACTTTTGCCTTCAGATGTTCAAGTCTTCTTTTGTCACACAGAACTCCTGTGGTTTGCCACCGCTTCATCCATGCTGCATTGGGAAGACAGCCATGTAGTTAGGTGGCTCCTGGTCAGTGGCTTTTTATTAGGAATGTTTTGGTATTCTGTAAAAATCCACATGCCCTAAAATCCTTGCCATTGTTTCTTATTGCTTTAAAGAAAGGATTTTTGAAACAATGTTATACACTGTTACCTAGTTTGCAGTTGGACTTCTTTTGGTACAAAATTTGGGAAATTTTTTAAAAAAACTTTTTTACCATTATTTGAAATACAGAGGAAGTTTGGGATGAAGGGAAAGACACAAAGATGTGTATATTATTCTTAGATCATGTCATTCATGGGCTGGTGGATCAAGAATACTAATATAGAAATTAAAGTATTATGAGCAAAATAGCCCATTACCTGCTCTATGTTTATTGATAATAATGCAGTGAGATTAATTAAACCATCAGTCTCATGGAGTAGCAGTGCGATAAATGGAAATAATCTTTTTAACATGCCAATTGAATTACCTGCAAAACAATAGAGTGAACAGTAGAAGCACCAAGTTCAACAGGTTTATGATGATTGACTATATCTGCATCACAAAGATAGCACACCTTCACTAACTCAAGAAAGGTAACTGAACATGTTTATTGGGAAGAAATAGAGCATGCAACTTATCCTCTAGAGACAAATCCCTCTAGAGTCTTCATATTTTATTTGAGATGTTCTCCATGGTCTGTTTCACCCATCTAAAGAAGAAGTCATTTCAGTTCAGGAGATTTGTGTCATACTTTTTTTCTCCCCTATTAGGTTTTAGCTGGTTGAATTCAGAGGATTTGTTTTGTTCAGGTTTCAGTTGTTATTAGTCTGTAAATTCCACTGAGTGGGATACACGTCAAATGTGGCAGCGTGGGTACTGATACACAAACAGGGCTGGTAGTGTCGGAACAAGGATAGGCCAACACACTATGGGAGCCAAGAAACAGAAGATATTCCACTAATGATTCATGGTAGTTCTTTGTTATTTTTTGCCATCAAATCACAACTGACTTACTGTGAGCTCATAGCAGGCATATCTAGGGAAAATGTAGACCTGTGTAAAATCTGAGTTTTCCACCCCTCCCAATATGGGCAGCCACCCTCCCCCCCCATGACTAAACAACATTTTGAAGTCAGTGTATGGAAGAAGATTGTGGAAGCGATTTTCTGTCCCCCCCCCATGACTAGGTGGCCACAGCTTATGGACATTTGACCCCATATGTCCCTCTGGGCGGTACTCCCCTGGCTCATAGAGTTTTCAAGGCAAGGGTGGCTCAGAGGTGCTTTGCCATTGCCTGCTTCCACGTCATGACCCTGGCATTCCTTACTGATCTCCTTACTAACCAGGGCTGACACTGTTTAGCTTCTGAGATTTGATGAGGTTGGGCCACCCTGGGCCACCTAAGTAAGTGTACTAGCACATTGGTGATACAATAAACTTCTAATTTTCTTGCCTTCTTCAAACTATAAAACTAGGAACTAGGAAAAGTATATATTGCTGGAATTGACAGGACAAGCTGAGCACTATGTAGTTTTTGACAGGAAAAGATGCCCAGGATCAGAGTCTGCAGAGCACACATCCTGGGGCAACCTTCAGAAAATGGTGACAGGGAGAATCCCTTCAGCTGGAGGCAAAATGTCAGGCACAAGCAGAGGGTGAAACTGACCAGAGAGCTACACAGTTGGGCAGGAAAAAGCCTCTTTCCTCCTCTGACACCTGTGTTGTCTGGAAAATAAATGAGAGGCTGCCTTTATTTTGGGTGCATGGAGGAAAATTAAGAAGTCATCTATTTTTAAGACATTCCCCAGACATCTTTTTTGTCCTGTGGGGAATGGACCAAAGTATCTCTTACCTGCTTTTGTTCAGTAATTATCAAGAAATATCTTCAACCTGGGTTGGGGAAAGAAGATTGCTAGATTAGTGATTTTTGAAAAACCTGGATTGAAAGAAACAAAACATCCTGAGGATGCTTAGGGGGGAGAGAGCTTTGCGAACTTCTTCCCCATGACACTTCATAACATCCTCAAGACATTTTATTTCTGCTGTGCAGAATGGACCAGAAAAAAGAAATAACTCACATGAGCTTGAGACAGTAACATTTTCCTGTGCAGATATTATCATCTCAGAAATAAATTTGTGAGTAGGCTCTTTCATTTTTCAAAGCCACAGATAATGGCTGAATTTGTATTTCCCCCTCCTCACCGCCATCAATACTTTAATTATTTATTGAGCACAGTAGAAAATCTAGTGGATCAATGAACTGTGTGCACTGCTTAACTTTATTTTATTCTGTACAAATGACAGAATTAAAGAGCAAGCAGAAAATATAAAGCTGGTGTGGGGGGGGGGAATCTGGTTTTATTAATGTCTGGAGGCTGCTAGGATGGCCCTCTGCAAACCCTTCATGCATCCATCTGCTCATTTAAGAAAGCAGTCGATATACTCATTTAAAATACTAGCAAAGCCTAGTTTACTATTTAAGGGCTTACTGATGAAAAGATTGCTGGTCAGTATCGGATAGAGTATTGAATTCCAGCAGAACAAGCAACCTGGATTTTTAGTATGCTTAAGAGGTTTAAGTGGAGTAATTGACTAGCCTGTAAGCAACTTCACCCTGCTTCATTTTCAAGATGCTGTCACAGGCTGGAGCTAAAGAAAGCTCCAGTGGCTTCAGGTAGGCTTGCATACCCAGGAAGGTGAGAGCCAAGGACCAGTTGAGTAGAGAGTGTACAGCAGAGTACCGTAGTTGAGTAGAGAGTGTATTGCTGTGAACTTCTTTAGTATAACTGATTTCCATCTGCTGGAACCGGTTGACTGATACCAGATGTGTGGCAAGGGGCTCCCTGCATATTGACATACATGCATTTTCTTGCAGTTCAATTGAATAGCACTAGTAAATTTGCAGCGAGCAGTCTTGGCTTTAGATTGTGGGGGGGATCTTGGGACCAGTTTCAATGGTCAAATACGGACCAAAAAATCGCATGATGCACGTGTGCTGCACAGTGGCTTGTGTATATTCCAAATATAAATACAAATATAAATATTACAAATATAAATACAAATACAGTGTATAACCATACATAAAATGCAATTGCTATTTACAAATCTTTACTTTCATTACAGATATCTCTGATGGGAGAACTTCAGTAACACCGATGCAGCCAAACAACCTCCTTCAATGTTATCAACACATTCACCTCAATAAAGGCTTATAACTTTTTCTGTTGTCTCCTTTCATACCTATAATACTTCAAGTCGGTGACTGAATAATTGTCTTTGAGTTCATGAATTATTTTCTTCCAGTTGTAAACACAATCACCACTTTCATTAATGGATACAATATTACCATAACTGCATCTCCCTCCAGAGTAATGTTAGGCAGGCTGGTTAAAGGAGCCATGCATCCACATCAGAATAAACATTGCAGAAGCTACATGCGTTTGTTAGCTTTTCGATTGCCTTCACCAGTTTCAATGGTCCCTGCCCTGGGTGGGCTCATCCATCTTGCTGATGCCTTCTTGTTTACATTCTTTCTCTGACTGGCCTGTCCCCTTCGCCACTGATATCAGTTACATATTTTTTTTGCTCCTTGCACTGCTGAATTAAGGTATACAACTAATGGCAGCATTGTGAAAAAACAATAGAACCACATGAAGTTAATTCCTGCGAAAGTATTCCCTGTTACTATGGATGTGAAATCTGGATAATGTAAAGTCATTTGAAATGTGGTGTTGGAAGAAAATGTTTGGATACTATGGACCACCAAAAACATAAAACAAAGCAAATAAACTGATTCCCATTAACATCAAGTTTGAACTATCCCTAGAAGCTAAAATGTCTGAACTGAGGCTGTTGCATATAATGAGAAGGAAAAAGTCTCTGGAAAATACAGTAATGTTAGGAAAGGCTGAAGGCTGGGAAAAGAAGACAATCCAGTCTGAGATGCATTGACTCTATAAAGGAAGGCAGGGCCCTCAGTTTCCTGAACAAGGCTGTTAATGATAGGATGTTTTGGAGGACACTGGTTCATAGGGTTGCCATAGGTCAGAATTATTCTGACAGCACTTAACAAACACAATAGATGGAGAAGAGTTGAGTCCAGGAGAGCTCTGGTGAAGACTTTGGAAGCTAATCTTGTAGCCAGACATGGCAACAATCAAACTAGGGTGTAGTCCATGTGCTATATTGGACTGTGCCATCTAGACAATAGGCCAATTGCACCCAGATGTGCAGAGGTTCCATCTGGTGAATAACCACAGGACACGTCTTGGAATTAAAATGGGCCGCAGCCCTTTTATTGAGGCAGAAGCTGGGCAAGCAAGAGGAGCACACCCGAGCAGCTGGTCAGCACTCCTGGCTGACCCTGGCACCAACTCCAATCCACATTGGGGGGACAGAGAGGTACTGGGCCACCTGGGTGCCTGTCTGTTGTGGCCCTCTTCTTGCTGGGGTGTCGGGGTCGATTACAGAGGCCTCTGCAGCATGCGCCATGAGCCTGTCCCACCCCAAGCCTCTTATGGAGGCCCCCAACAGCGGGAGGTCCGGCGTGCAAGCTCAGCCTGAGCCTCCTCATAAGGATGCGCTCCTCTGCCCAAACCGCCAAGGCTGCAACAAATTAAGCAGCAAACCCTAGGGAGGGTGGATGGGTCAGTTTGCTCCAGGCATCAAAGAAGGCCAGAGCAACCGTGTGCTGCCTGATATATAGGGAGTGTGCTCCACCCCTTGAACTTGTGCGCATCACGTAATCAGGCCGTGTGTGGCTCAGCTGCCCAGCCGGCCCAGGGCACACATGCTCACTGCTCCAGAGCTCACCATGTGCCTTGCCCCCTGTCGCAATTATGGCCTAGTTGATTCTAGTGCCGTTATTTAGGGAGTAGTGCCGTTATTTAGGGAGTATGAGCTGTATTCAGCAGAGGGGTGAACTAGATGATCTGTATGGCCCCTTCCAAGTCGATGATTCTATCCCTTTGTGCATGTAAATCCTTGTGCTGTAAAAAGGCCAGGAAAAGAAGACAATCCAGTCTGAGATAGATTGACTCTAGATGAAGCCTACCGGTTCATGAGCTTGGTGAAAGAAGCATTTGATTTCAGAGGCCAGCTCACTACTCTGTCTTAAGTCTCAGAAGTTATGCAGTAGATTTAACAGTGAATGTTAGCAAATTCGATTTAATGCAACATTTTCTATACATTAAAATTGTGCTACAGAAATTAAGATCAAGCTACCATTACAATTTGTTTTATTCTGCTTTCATTTAACACTAGCAGATGTGCAAATGTTTGTTTACTCAGTTCTTGATAGTAGGCATTTGCTAGAGGAAGCATGAAATTAATTTCTGCCCTAGTATTAAAAAATCATTTCCTTGATTTAAATGTGTCTTTGATAAAAGAAAGAGTCTCATAAAATGCTTAAGCTGATGAAGCACTGCAAGAAAAGGAACAATATTTGCTGTTTCAGGATTGCTATTACTATTTGCTTACATTGCAGAGACTGTTTTTTTCTGGGAGCAAATAATTATTTTGTACAATTGCCCATGCAAACACTTCGTATTTGAATGTGATGAGAACAGACTGGAAAAGTTGTTTATTAAATTGCAGAGAAAATGATATTAGCAGCAAAAAAAATTCCACCATTTACTAAAAACTGAAGTAAAGTGGTTTTTTAAAAAAAAATATTTGGAGGTTTTTGGGTTCTTTTGTTTTGAAGCTTGTGCCATCTGTGTCTGAAACTAGTTGGCTAAATAAATATTCACCACCAGCTTGTCTGGTGCTAAGTTATGCATACTTATTCATTAGGTTCTTAGTCTTGCTAAGAGCTTCCAAAAGTCTCCAAAGCAAATATTTTCCGGAATTGTAGAATTCTGAACAACTTGGCATTGTTTCCCAAGGGAGACTGACACATCAGAATTTCTCCATTGTTCAGTTTTGGTGAAAAGATGGGCAGGTGACAGGTGTTAAGCATGTTTAACTAGTGATACTCTGTTTTACGGAGAATGAGATATAGACTGAGATAATTTAATTTTGCCTATGCTAAAAGTGTCTTATACCTGGTTCCATATCAGAGAGGTGTCCCTAATTTACTCGTATTCTGCATGACACATACTTCTTTTTTTCTTTAAGCAAGGGAGCACTTCAAAGTGCTGTCATCTACCTATGATCTGAAGTTACCCTCTCTAGAATGTTATCCTTCATTCTTGTTTACTTGGACCTGATTTAAATGTGATGCTAATGGAACAGAAGAACTGACTTGTGTGACCATCTGGGTCCTCAGCTCTACCCATGCTATGTCAACATGAGGAGAGGCTGTGGGTTCAGTGATAGAACATCTCCTTTGCATGGAGAAGGTCCAAGATTCTGGAGATCTACTGCTAGTAAGAAGAGACAATACTGACCTTGGTAGACCAATAGTCTGACACAGTATAAAGCAGCTTCCTGAGATCATATATAGTATGCCAGAGATCTGTAGCACAGCTGGGTACTCTGTTGGTATTCTAATGTGGTACACACAGCAGGATGATCCCATTCAAAAAAGAGATACTGGGCAAATGCAAAGTTGCGCATGTAACTTCTTCATTCCCAGTATCAGGCTTAAATCAGACCTTATAGACTGGAACAATACACACTGCAGATGGATGAATTAGAAGAACAGACTCTGTACCACTTCACAACGCAGGTGGAGAATTTATGATGATTGTACTATTTTGTGACATTTTTACTTCCAAGCTATTTTGAACTGAACTCTAGACAGGTAGCAAAAAACCTGAAATCAATAATTATTATGGGAAGTATTATGGGAATATGATGGATACTCTGATATGTACTGAAAGAAAACTTTTTTTTTCACTCTGAAAAACGTGTGGAAAGCCAAAATGAATGCTCAAAACTTAGGACTTTAATACAAGTTCATTTGTTTTAATGTTCTTGTCATTTGAATGAAAAGCTGCATTGTCTAAAACTATTTATTTTATTGAATGAAATATTTATACCCACCTGTCCGTGTGTCTCAAGCTGACTTCCAAATCTAAATTTAAAACATATAAAATACAATAAAGCTCCATATAAGCCCCCTGAGATAATGTCGCAACATACACCCAATTAAACCCAAAACCTGTTAAATGGCTCACTGCTTGCATTCGAAGCAGATATGTATGTAGCCTCAATTGCTGACTTGGCAAACTAGCAGCAGTGGAGTAGGAGGTTAAGAGCTCGTGTATCTAATCTGGAGGAACCGGGTTTGATTCCCAGCTCTGCCACCTGAGCTGCAGAGGCTTATCTGGGGAATTCAGATTAGCCTGTACACTCCCACACATGCCAGCTGGGTGACCTTGGGCTAGTCACAGCTTCTCAGAGCTCTCTCAGCCGCACGTACCTCACAGGGTGTTTGTTGTGAGGGAGATTGTAAGCCCCTTTGAGTCTCCTGCAGGAGAGAAAGGGGGAATATAAATCCAAACTCCTCCTCCTCCTCCTCCTCCTCCTCCTCCTCCTCCTCCACCTCCACCACCACCACCACCACCACCACCACCACCACCACCACCACCACCACCACCACCACCTCCTCCTCCTCCTCCTCCTCCTCCTCTTCTTCTTCTTCTTCTTCTTCTTCTTCTTCTTCTTCTTCTTCTTCTTCTTCTTCTTCTTCTTCTTCTTCTTCTTCTTCTTCTTCTTCTTCTTCTTCTTCTTCTTCTTCTTCTAATGATTGCTTTTTACTAGTCCAGCTGATTAGGGTATCCCCATTAAAGAAACAGGTATCAGCTGGTTGACCTAAAATCAGCTTTGTCTTCACCCCAGTCAGAGTCCATGTATCTAACCAGTCATGGGAGGTCACAAGATAAGATGTTTAGTTAAGATCAACTGTCTGCTTGAAGGGTCTAACCAGACTCTTTTGGGCAGAGAGGCCTCCAAGGATTGAGGAGCATGTTCAATACTAACTCAGTAATGGATAGAATAGCATGAATTAAACTGTGTATTTATCTTGATGTAGATGCAACATATATTTTAATGCATACACCTTTCATTACAGCTTCGTTTCTCTTTCATATAAAATTTGCAGCTGATGTATATGGTTAATTTTGGATGGCAAAGAGCTTCTGAATCATGAATCGAAAGACTATTCAATAAGTCAGGGTCCATTAATGCACTCTCTGTAAATCTATAGATTACAATTAATCTGCCAAATAAATGAATGAAACTGATATATGTGATTAGTTGTCAACTGAAAACTGGATCCGGAATGGGACTATCATAAAAAATATGCTCATTTTGAATCACAGATAATCAGTCTATTTGCAAAACCTTTCATCTTTATGCACCACTATTGCCTGGAACTCCTGTGGAGAAGAGAATTTAAAATAAGAGATGGAAGTCTGTTGAAAGCAAAACACCTTTTTAAAACTTATTTAATTAAGGTGACATCTGTAAGCTGCCTACTTCAGAGAAACCCAATTAACATTACCAAGCCTACTCTGGGGTAAGCATTCTAATAAACATGTGCATACATAGACAAGCCTCTTCTTTTGAAATTGATTCACGAGCATGCCATAACTTTTTCTACAAGAGATGTGCAGTCAGAGATGTATTAAGATCCAACATGACCCATATTTACACTTTAATATTATACAATAAATATTTATGGTATTTGTTAACAGTTGAAAATGTTTTGCATTTGTCAGTTGTCCAAATTATTGATTGTCTGGTTTCATTTTTCAGGAAGTGGAAAGTGAAAGGGGCAGAAAGAGAGAAGGACTGGTAGATAGGGTAGTGATAGTGACATTGCCCCATTGTAACAGCTTGCTGATGTTCCCACCAACTTCCAAAAAAATTAGGTCATACAAATTATACCATTCTAACTTTAAAGTCCTGGCACCTCTTACATTTCACATAAAGCATATAACTACTCTATTTTTCCAATACAAATATCTCTCCTCTCCGCCTCCCCACACACACACACACACTTACTGAGTTGCTCTTAGAGCCAGAGAGGAGGGGACTGACATATAATGATTTTGAATGTCTTATCCCTGCTGTTTCAAGCTGAAAATTACCATTTCAATTTTGTTGGATTCTAACCTATACCCCTACACACACACACACACACACACACACACACACACACACACACACACACACACACACACACACACACACACACACACACACACACACACACACACACACACACACACACACACACACACACACACACACACACACACACACACACCCCGGCCACAATCTATTGTATTTCTGTTGTCTTATAAAATACTAGCGGGGCCCGGCCACGCGTTGCTGTGGCAATTGTCCTTCTCATCACAGTCTGCAGCCCACACAGATGTCCATGCAGGTCCAATGATCCGCAGCATAGCCTTTTGGGGTGGTCAAATGGAATCCCTCTTTCCCATTTCAATTCACATTGTTATATGGTGGTGTCTTGTTTTTTCAGTATAATATAACCCTTCCCATTCCACAACGGAACTGTCCAGAGTGCGAATCCCGCTGTCCATGAGGCTGGTTGACACGCACAGTCCTGGCTTGGGTAAGGCAGAACTGAGGCAAGGAGACTATCCCAGTCAGGCAGCAGAGGCAGGGTGGTGAGGTGCTCAGATCGAGGTTCTCAGATCTCTGGGTTCTTAAAGGGCCATGTGCAAAAGAAGCGGAGCCAGTAGTGTTGGTTCGCCCCACCCCGCAAATTTTCTTAGAAGAAAAATGAAAACTCCAGCTTGCTTTTAGTAAAAGAGAGATGTGGCGAATATGGGTGAGGAAGTGGGTAAGTGGTGGTTGGATGTGAGGGAGGGCAGAGTGAGGTGTGTGAAGATGAGCTGAATGTGTATTGTGTGGTAGCAGTGGGTGAGGCACAGAGAGTGAAAGTTACCTGCGTGTGAGGGGGGGAACCCCACCTGACGTCTCACATGGCAAAGTGTGTATGTGTTTCACTTCCACTCGTATTACCTAACAGTATTACCTATTTACTGTTTTCACTGCTCATCTCTGGCCATCTGCGCAAACATTCTAAGCCCTCATGCCAAGGCCTCAGGCCACAGACAGACAGGCTGCACGAACATTCTAAGGGTGACAGTTAAACAGAGGCAGCTTCATGGCCTGGTGCACCAGGAAAAAGATGGTTTACCTGGCTCAGGTATGGACTTCTGGCCATTTGAAGGTCCGATTACCTGCCCAGAACAGGGAGGAACATCATGTGAAAATTTGGGGGCGATCCGTCCAGCCTTTTCGGTGTTAGGGTGTGACTAACAAAGTCACTGTTAGCTTTTTATATATAGAGATAGTCATTCTTAATGTGTTAATAAAGAATATGTAAATAAATAATGGAAATTATGCATATAAATACTATATGTATAAATTATGCAATGTATAAACATGAGTCAGTGAGGTGTAGTGGTTAAAGTATCTCACTGAGGCTAGGCAAACCCAGGTTTGAATCCCCACTCAGCTGTTGAGCTTGGGTCAGTCACATGCTCTCAGCTTAACCTATGTCTCAGGGCTGTGAGGATAAAATGGAGTGGAGGAGAACAATGTCAGCCATTTTGAGATCCCACTGGGGAGAAAGATGAAGTAAATAAATACATACCTACACAAGCCATAGCAAAATAATGAAGAGATAAAACCATAAATATAAAAGAATGCAACAAAAATGAACTACGGCACATTTGCTTGTATGTAATTTCCAGAGACAGGCTAGAGAAGTGCAAATGTTCTCTGACATCCTTGAGGAATTTTACTTGTTGAAACTTTGAAAATTTCTCAGATGTGTCTCCTGTAAAGAAACTTGCGTATGTGCTTTGCACTTCATGTTAAACAAAATTCCATGGCACTTATGAACTGAAGTGTTATGACATTTCTCCACCCACCCAGAGGAACAAGAACTATAGATTCATTCATATCCTTTAAGCCTCTCAGCTCTTGTAGCATTAAAAAGCTTCTTCTAAGTTATGAGATTGTACAGTAAGAATATGTCTACTTTGCAGAGAGCTTGCAAGTACTAGCAAAACAGACCTAAGAGTCACATTCAACCATGATCTTACATACCATGATGTTGGTCTTGGGTAAAATGCCCTATGTAAAATTTTTACTTGCAGATACCTAGGATTACCAAGCTCAAGGTGAGGGCTGGAGTTCTCCAAGAATTACATATGATCTGCAGATTGAATTAGTTGGGTGGTGAGACCCACAACATTGTGTTGTGGCTAAACTGAGCTATGGCAAGATTAGTAATCAAACTAGAAATAGAGTTGTGACACATTAAGCAGCTGACAGTTCTTAACCCTTCGGGACCGCCTTACCCCATATGTCCCTACACTTTACTGGTGGTCCCCGGCCCCTCAATGATTTACTGGTGGTCCCCGGCCCCTCAATGATACGGCTGGCCTCCACACGGGCCAGGGCCTTTACGGCCCTGGCCCCGGCCTGGTGGAACACTCTTCCACCAACTGTCCAGGCCCTGCGGGACCTTGGAGAGTTCCACAGGGCCTGTAAGACTGAGTTGTTTCACCAGGCCTTTGGGGAGGCCAGCGGTTGATGGTGTGCGCCCCTCCTGTCCCTCCCTTTAACATCTTGGGAATTGTGACATCTATGCCACCCCCTCTCTGGGAGGGGTTTTTATTGATAGTTTTAATGTTGGATGCCAAATGATTTATACAGAACGCTGTAATTTTATATATTTTAATGATGTTGATATTTCAATGTTATTGTTATATTGTTTTGCAATATTTGTTGTTCACTGCCCAGAGCCCTTCCCCCCCCCCCCCCCACCCCCCCCCCCCCCCCCCGCCCCCCCCCCCGAACCCCCCCCCCCCCCCCCCCCCCCCCCGCCCCCCCCCCCCCCCCCCCCCCCCCCCCCCCCACCCCCCCCCCCTCCCCCCCCCCCCCCCCCCCCACGCACCCCCCCCCCCACCCCCCCCCCCCCCCACCCCCCCCCCCCCCCACCCCCCCCCCCCCCCACCCCCCCCCCCCCCCACCCCCCCCCCCCCCCACCCCCCCCCCCCCCCACCCCCCCCCCCCCCCACCCCCCCCCCCCCCCACCCCCCCCCCCCCCCACCCCCCCCCCCCCCCACCCCCCCCCCCCCCCACCCCCCCCCCCCCCCACCCCCCCCCCCCCCCACCCCCCCCCCCCCCCACCCCCCCCCCCCCCCACCCCCCCCCCCCCCCACCCCCCCCCCCCCCCACCCCCCCCCCCCCCCACCCCCCCCCCCCCCCACCCCCCCCCCCCCCCACCCCCCCCCCCCCCCACCCCCCCCCCCCCCCACCCCCCCCCCCCCCCACCCCCCCCCCCCCCCACCCCCCCCCCCCCCCACCCCCCCCCCCCCCCACCCCCCCCCCCCCCCACCCCCCCCCCCCCCCACCCCCCCCCCCCCCCACCCCCCCCCCCCCCCACCCCCCCCCCCCCCCACCCCCCCCCCCCCCCACCCCCCCCCCCCCCCACCCCCCCCCCCCCCCACCCCCCCCCCCCCCCACCCCCCCCCCCCCCCACCCCCCCCCCCCCCCACCCCCCCCCCCCCCCACCCCCCCCCCCCCCCACCCCCCCCCCCCCCCACCCCCCCCCCCCCCCACCCCCCCCCCCCCCCACCCCCCCCCCCCCCCACCCCCCCCCCCCCCCACCCCCCCCCCCCCCCACCCCCCCCCCCCCCCACCCCCCCCCCCCCCCACCCCCCCCCCCCCCCACCCCCCCCCCCCCCCACCCCCCCCCCCCCCCACCCCCCCCCCCCCCCACCCCCCCCCCCCCCCACCCCCCCCCCCCCCCACCCCCCCCCCCCCCCACCCCCCCCCCCCCCCACCCCCCCCCCCCCCCACCCCCCCCCCCCCCCACCCCCCCCCCCCCCCACCCCCCCCCCCCCCCACCCCCCCCCCCCCCCACCCCCCCCCCCCCCCACCCCCCCCCCCCCCCACCCCCCCCCCCCCCCACCCCCCCCCCCCCCCACCCCCCCCCCCCCCCACCCCCCCCCCCCCCCACCCCCCCCCCCCCCCACCCCCCCCCCCCCCCACCCCCCCCCCCCCCCACCCCCCCCCCCCCCCACCCCCCCCCCCCCCCACCCCCCCCCCCCCCCACCCCCCCCCCCCCCCACCCCCCCCCCCCCCCACCCCCCCCCCCCCCCACCCCCCCCCCCCCCCACCCCCCCCCCCCCCCACCCCCCCCCCCCCCCACCCCCCCCCCCCCCCACCCCCCCCCCCCCCCACCCCCCCCCCCCCCCACCCCCCCCCCCCCCCACCCCCCCCCCCCCCCACCCCCCCCCCCCCCCACCCCCCCCCCCCCCCACCCCCCCCCCCCCCCACCCCCCCCCCCCCCCACCCCCCCCCCCCCCCACCCCCCCCCCCCCCCACCCCCCCCCCCCCCCACCCCCCCCCCCCCCCACCCCCCCCCCCCCCCACCCCCCCCCCCCCCCACCCCCCCCCCCCCCCACCCCCCCCCCCCCCCACCCCCCCCCCCCCCCACCCCCCCCCCCCCCCACCCCCCCCCCCCCCCACCCCCCCCCCCCCCCACCCCCCCCCCCCCCCACCCCCCCCCCCCCCCACCCCCCCCCCCCCCCACCCCCCCCCCCCCCCACCCCCCCCCCCCCCCACCCCCCCCCCCCCCCACCCCCCCCCCCCCCCACCCCCCCCCCCCCCCACCCCCCCCCCCCCCCACCCCCCCCCCCCCCCACCCCCCCCCCCCCCCACCCCCCCCCCCCCCCACCCCCCCCCCCCCCCACCCCCCCCCCCCCCCACCCCCCCCCCCCCCCACCCCCCCCCCCCCCCACCCCCCCCCCCCCCCACCCCCCCCCCCCCCCACCCCCCCCCCCCCCCACCCCCCCCCCCCCCCACCCCCCCCCCCCCCCACCCCCCCCCCCCCCCACCCCCCCCCCCCCCCACCCCCCCCCCCCCCCACCCCCCCCCCCCCCCACCCCCCCCCCCCCCCACCCCCCCCCCCCCCCACCCCCCCCCCCCCCCACCCCCCCCCCCCCCCACCCCCCCCCCCCCCCACCCCCCCCCCCCCCCACCCCCCCCCCCCCCCACCCCCCCCCCCCCCCACCCCCCCCCCCCCCCACCCCCCCCCCCCCCCACCCCCCCCCCCCCCCACCCCCCCCCCCCCCCACCCCCCCCCCCCCCCACCCCCCCCCCCCCCCACCCCCCCCCCCCCCCACCCCCCCCCCCCCCCACCCCCCCCCCCCCCCACCCCCCCCCCCCCCCACCCCCCCCCCCCCCCACCCCCCCCCCCCCCCACCCCCCCCCCCCCCCACCCCCCCCCCCCCCCACCCCCCCCCCCCCCCACCCCCCCCCCCCCCCACCCCCCCCCCCCCCCACCCCCCCCCCCCCCCACCCCCCCCCCCCCCCACCCCCCCCCCCCCCCACCCCCCCCCCCCCCCACCCCCCCCCCCCCCCACCCCCCCCCCCCCCCACCCCCCCCCCCCCCCACCCCCCCCCCCCCCCACCCCCCCCCCCCCCCACCCCCCCCCCCCCCCACCCCCCCCCCCCCCCACCCCCCCCCCCCCCCACCCCCCCCCCCCCCCACCCCCCCCCCCCCCCACCCCCCCCCCCCCCCACCCCCCCCCCCCCCCACCCCCCCCCCCCCCCACCCCCCCCCCCCCCCACCCCCCCCCCCCCCCACCCCCCCCCCCCCCCACCCCCCCCCCCCCCCACCCCCCCCCCCCCCCACCCCCCCCCCCCCCCACCCCCCCCCCCCCCCACCCCCCCCCCCCCCCACCCCCCCCCCCCCCCACCCCCCCCCCCCCCCACCCCCCCCCCCCCCCACCCCCCCCCCCCCCCACCCCCCCCCCCCCCCACCCCCCCCCCCCCCCACCCCCCCCCCCCCCCACCCCCCCCCCCCCCCACCCCCCCCCCCCCCCACCCCCCCCCCCCCCCACCCCCCCCCCCCCCCACCCCCCCCCCCCCCCACCCCCCCCCCCCCCCACCCCCCCCCCCCCCCACCCCCCCCCCCCCCCACCCCCCCCCCCCCCCACCCCCCCCCCCCCCCACCCCCCCCCCCCCCCACCCCCCCCCCCCCCCACCCCCCCCCCCCCCCACCCCCCCCCCCCCCCACCCCCCCCCCCCCCCACCCCCCCCCCCCCCCACCCCCCCCCCCCCCCACCCCCCCCCCCCCCCACCCCCCCCCCCCCCCACCCCCCCCCCCCCCCACCCCCCCCCCCCCCCACCCCCCCCCCCCCCCACCCCCCCCCCCCCCCACCCCCCCCCCCCCCCACCCCCCCCCCCCCCCACCCCCCCCCCCCCCCACCCCCCCCCCCCCCCACCCCCCCCCCCCCCCACCCCCCCCCCCCCCCACCCCCCCCCCCCCCCACCCCCCCCCCCCCCCACCCCCCCCCCCCCCCACCCCCCCCCCCCCCCACCCCCCCCCCCCCCCACCCCCCCCCCCCCCCACCCCCCCCCCCCCCCACCCCCCCCCCCCCCCACCCCCCCCCCCCCCCACCCCCCCCCCCCCCCACCCCCCCCCCCCCCCACCCCCCCCCCCCCCCACCCCCCCCCCCCCCCACCCCCCCCCCCCCCCACCCCCCCCCCCCCCCACCCCCCCCCCCCCCCACCCCCCCCCCCCCCCACCCCCCCCCCCCCCCACCCCCCCCCCCCCCCACCCCCCCCCCCCCCCACCCCCCCCCCCCCCCACCCCCCCCCCCCCCCACCCCCCCCCCCCCCCACCCCCCCCCCCCCCCACCCCCCCCCCCCCCCACCCCCCCCCCCCCCCACCCCCCCCCCCCCCCACCCCCCCCCCCCCCCACCCCCCCCCCCCCCCACCCCCCCCCCCCCCCACCCCCCCCCCCCCCCACCCCCCCCCCCCCCCACCCCCCCCCCCCCCCACCCCCCCCCCCCCCCACCCCCCCCCCCCCCCACCCCCCCCCCCCCCCACCCCCCCCCCCCCCCACCCCCCCCCCCCCCCACCCCCCCCCCCCCCCACCCCCCCCCCCCCCCACCCCCCCCCCCCCCCACCCCCCCCCCCCCCCACCCCCCCCCCCCCCCACCCCCCCCCCCCCCCACCCCCCCCCCCCCCCACCCCCCCCCCCCCCCACCCCCCCCCCCCCCCACCCCCCCCCCCCCCCACCCCCCCCCCCCCCCACCCCCCCCCCCCCCCACCCCCCCCCCCCCCCACCCCCCCCCCCCCCCACCCCCCCCCCCCCCCACCCCCCCCCCCCCCCACCCCCCCCCCCCCCCACCCCCCCCCCCCCCCACCCCCCCCCCCCCCCACCCCCCCCCCCCCCCACCCCCCCCCCCCCCCACCCCCCCCCCCCCCCACCCCCCCCCCCCCCCACCCCCCCCCCCCCCCACCCCCCCCCCCCCCCACCCCCCCCCCCCCCCACCCCCCCCCCCCCCCACCCCCCCCCCCCCCCACCCCCCCCCCCCCCCACCCCCCCCCCCCCCCACCCCCCCCCCCCCCCACCCCCCCCCCCCCCCACCCCCCCCCCCCCCCACCCCCCCCCCCCCCCACCCCCCCCCCCCCCCACCCCCCCCCCCCCCCACCCCCCCCCCCCCCCACCCCCCCCCCCCCCCACCCCCCCCCCCCCCCACCCCCCCCCCCCCCCACCCCCCCCCCCCCCCACCCCCCCCCCCCCCCACCCCCCCCCCCCCCCACCCCCCCCCCCCCCCACCCCCCCCCCCCCCCACCCCCCCCCCCCCCCACCCCCCCCCCCCCCCACCCCCCCCCCCCCCCACCCCCCCCCCCCCCCACCCCCCCCCCCCCCCACCCCCCCCCCCCCCCACCCCCCCCCCCCCCCACCCCCCCCCCCCCCCACCCCCCCCCCCCCCCACCCCCCCCCCCCCCCACCCCCCCCCCCCCCCACCCCCCCCCCCCCCCACCCCCCCCCCCCCCCACCCCCCCCCCCCCCCACCCCCCCCCCCCCCCACCCCCCCCCCCCCCCACCCCCCCCCCCCCCCACCCCCCCCCCCCCCCACCCCCCCCCCCCCCCACCCCCCCCCCCCCCCACCCCCCCCCCCCCCCACCCCCCCCCCCCCCCACCCCCCCCCCCCCCCACCCCCCCCCCCCCCCACCCCCCCCCCCCCCCACCCCCCCCCCCCCCCACCCCCCCCCCCCCCCACCCCCCCCCCCCCCCACCCCCCCCCCCCCCCACCCCCCCCCCCCCCCACCCCCCCCCCCCCCCACCCCCCCCCCCCCCCACCCCCCCCCCCCCCCACCCCCCCCCCCCCCCACCCCCCCCCCCCCCCACCCCCCCCCCCCCCCACCCCCCCCCCCCCCCACCCCCCCCCCCCCCCACCCCCCCCCCCCCCCACCCCCCCCCCCCCCCACCCCCCCCCCCCCCCACCCCCCCCCCCCCCCACCCCCCCCCCCCCCCACCCCCCCCCCCCCCCACCCCCCCCCCCCCCCACCCCCCCCCCCCCCCACCCCCCCCCCCCCCCACCCCCCCCCCCCCCCACCCCCCCCCCCCCCCACCCCCCCCCCCCCCCACCCCCCCCCCCCCCCACCCCCCCCCCCCCCCACCCCCCCCCCCCCCCACCCCCCCCCCCCCCCACCCCCCCCCCCCCCCACCCCCCCCCCCCCCCACCCCCCCCCCCCCCCACCCCCCCCCCCCCCCACCCCCCCCCCCCCCCACCCCCCCCCCCCCCCACCCCCCCCCCCCCCCACCCCCCCCCCCCCCCACCCCCCCCCCCCCCCACCCCCCCCCCCCCCCACCCCCCCCCCCCCCCACCCCCCCCCCCCCCCACCCCCCCCCCCCCCCACCCCCCCCCCCCCCCACCCCCCCCCCCCCCCACCCCCCCCCCCCCCCACCCCCCCCCCCCCCCACCCCCCCCCCCCCCCACCCCCCCCCCCCCCCACCCCCCCCCCCCCCCACCCCCCCCCCCCCCCACCCCCCCCCCCCCCCACCCCCCCCCCCCCCCACCCCCCCCCCCCCCCACCCCCCCCCCCCCCCACCCCCCCCCCCCCCCACCCCCCCCCCCCCCCACCCCCCCCCCCCCCCACCCCCCCCCCCCCCCACCCCCCCCCCCCCCCACCCCCCCCCCCCCCCACCCCCCCCCCCCCCCACCCCCCCCCCCCCCCACCCCCCCCCCCCCCCACCCCCCCCCCCCCCCACCCCCCCCCCCCCCCACCCCCCCCCCCCCCCACCCCCCCCCCCCCCCACCCCCCCCCCCCCCCACCCCCCCCCCCCCCCACCCCCCCCCCCCCCCACCCCCCCCCCCCCCCACCCCCCCCCCCCCCCACCCCCCCCCCCCCCCACCCCCCCCCCCCCCCACCCCCCCCCCCCCCCACCCCCCCCCCCCCCCACCCCCCCCCCCCCCCACCCCCCCCCCCCCCCACCCCCCCCCCCCCCCACCCCCCCCCCCCCCCACCCCCCCCCCCCCCCACCCCCCCCCCCCCCCACCCCCCCCCCCCCCCACCCCCCCCCCCCCCCACCCCCCCCCCCCCCCACCCCCCCCCCCCCCCACCCCCCCCCCCCCCCACCCCCCCCCCCCCCCACCCCCCCCCCCCCCCACCCCCCCCCCCCCCCACCCCCCCCCCCCCCCACCCCCCCCCCCCCCCACCCCCCCCCCCCCCCACCCCCCCCCCCCCCCACCCCCCCCCCCCCCCACCCCCCCCCCCCCCCACCCCCCCCCCCCCCCACCCCCCCCCCCCCCCACCCCCCCCCCCCCCCACCCCCCCCCCCCCCCACCCCCCCCCCCCCCCACCCCCCCCCCCCCCCACCCCCCCCCCCCCCCACCCCCCCCCCCCCCCACCCCCCCCCCCCCCCACCCCCCCCCCCCCCCACCCCCCCCCCCCCCCACCCCCCCCCCCCCCCACCCCCCCCCCCCCCCACCCCCCCCCCCCCCCACCCCCCCCCCCCCCCACCCCCCCCCCCCCCCACCCCCCCCCCCCCCCACCCCCCCCCCCCCCCACCCCCCCCCCCCCCCACCCCCCCCCCCCCCCACCCCCCCCCCCCCCCACCCCCCCCCCCCCCCACCCCCCCCCCCCCCCACCCCCCCCCCCCCCCACCCCCCCCCCCCCCCACCCCCCCCCCCCCCCACCCCCCCCCCCCCCCACCCCCCCCCCCCCCCACCCCCCCCCCCCCCCACCCCCCCCCCCCCCCACCCCCCCCCCCCCCCACCCCCCCCCCCCCCCACCCCCCCCCCCCCCCACCCCCCCCCCCCCCCACCCCCCCCCCCCCCCACCCCCCCCCCCCCCCACCCCCCCCCCCCCCCACCCCCCCCCCCCCCCACCCCCCCCCCCCCCCACCCCCCCCCCCCCCCACCCCCCCCCCCCCCCACCCCCCCCCCCCCCCACCCCCCCCCCCCCCCACCCCCCCCCCCCCCCACCCCCCCCCCCCCCCACCCCCCCCCCCCCCCACCCCCCCCCCCCCCCACCCCCCCCCCCCCCCACCCCCCCCCCCCCCCACCCCCCCCCCCCCCCACCCCCCCCCCCCCCCACCCCCCCCCCCCCCCACCCCCCCCCCCCCCCACCCCCCCCCCCCCCCACCCCCCCCCCCCCCCACCCCCCCCCCCCCCCACCCCCCCCCCCCCCCACCCCCCCCCCCCCCCACCCCCCCCCCCCCCCACCCCCCCCCCCCCCCACCCCCCCCCCCCCCCACCCCCCCCCCCCCCCACCCCCCCCCCCCCCCACCCCCCCCCCCCCCCACCCCCCCCCCCCCCCACCCCCCCCCCCCCCCACCCCCCCCCCCCCCCACCCCCCCCCCCCCCCACCCCCCCCCCCCCCCACCCCCCCCCCCCCCCACCCCCCCCCCCCCCCACCCCCCCCCCCCCCCACCCCCCCCCCCCCCCACCCCCCCCCCCCCCCACCCCCCCCCCCCCCCACCCCCCCCCCCCCCCACCCCCCCCCCCCCCCACCCCCCCCCCCCCCCACCCCCCCCCCCCCCCACCCCCCCCCCCCCCCACCCCCCCCCCCCCCCACCCCCCCCCCCCCCCACCCCCCCCCCCCCCCACCCCCCCCCCCCCCCACCCCCCCCCCCCCCCACCCCCCCCCCCCCCCACCCCCCCCCCCCCCCACCCCCCCCCCCCCCCACCCCCCCCCCCCCCCACCCCCCCCCCCCCCCACCCCCCCCCCCCCCCACCCCCCCCCCCCCCCACCCCCCCCCCCCCCCACCCCCCCCCCCCCCCACCCCCCCCCCCCCCCACCCCCCCCCCCCCCCACCCCCCCCCCCCCCCACCCCCCCCCCCCCCCACCCCCCCCCCCCCCCACCCCCCCCCCCCCCCACCCCCCCCCCCCCCCACCCCCCCCCCCCCCCACCCCCCCCCCCCCCCACCCCCCCCCCCCCCCACCCCCCCCCCCCCCCACCCCCCCCCCCCCCCACCCCCCCCCCCCCCCACCCCCCCCCCCCCCCACCCCCCCCCCCCCCCACCCCCCCCCCCCCCCACCCCCCCCCCCCCCCACCCCCCCCCCCCCCCACCCCCCCCCCCCCCCACCCCCCCCCCCCCCCACCCCCCCCCCCCCCCACCCCCCCCCCCCCCCACCCCCCCCCCCCCCCACCCCCCCCCCCCCCCACCCCCCCCCCCCCCCACCCCCCCCCCCCCCCACCCCCCCCCCCCCCCACCCCCCCCCCCCCCCACCCCCCCCCCCCCCCACCCCCCCCCCCCCCCACCCCCCCCCCCCCCCACCCCCCCCCCCCCCCACCCCCCCCCCCCCCCACCCCCCCCCCCCCCCACCCCCCCCCCCCCCCACCCCCCCCCCCCCCCACCCCCCCCCCCCCCCACCCCCCCCCCCCCCCACCCCCCCCCCCCCCCACCCCCCCCCCCCCCCACCCCCCCCCCCCCCCACCCCCCCCCCCCCCCACCCCCCCCCCCCCCCACCCCCCCCCCCCCCCACCCCCCCCCCCCCCCACCCCCCCCCCCCCCCACCCCCCCCCCCCCCCACCCCCCCCCCCCCCCACCCCCCCCCCCCCCCACCCCCCCCCCCCCCCACCCCCCCCCCCCCCCACCCCCCCCCCCCCCCACCCCCCCCCCCCCCCACCCCCCCCCCCCCCCACCCCCCCCCCCCCCCACCCCCCCCCCCCCCCACCCCCCCCCCCCCCCACCCCCCCCCCCCCCCACCCCCCCCCCCCCCCACCCCCCCCCCCCCCCACCCCCCCCCCCCCCCACCCCCCCCCCCCCCCACCCCCCCCCCCCCCCACCCCCCCCCCCCCCCACCCCCCCCCCCCCCCACCCCCCCCCCCCCCCACCCCCCCCCCCCCCCACCCCCCCCCCCCCCCACCCCCCCCCCCCCCCACCCCCCCCCCCCCCCACCCCCCCCCCCCCCCACCCCCCCCCCCCCCCACCCCCCCCCCCCCCCACCCCCCCCCCCCCCCACCCCCCCCCCCCCCCACCCCCCCCCCCCCCCACCCCCCCCCCCCCCCACCCCCCCCCCCCCCCACCCCCCCCCCCCCCCACCCCCCCCCCCCCCCACCCCCCCCCCCCCCCACCCCCCCCCCCCCCCACCCCCCCCCCCCCCCACCCCCCCCCCCCCCCACCCCCCCCCCCCCCCACCCCCCCCCCCCCCCACCCCCCCCCCCCCCCACCCCCCCCCCCCCCCACCCCCCCCCCCCCCCACCCCCCCCCCCCCCCACCCCCCCCCCCCCCCACCCCCCCCCCCCCCCACCCCCCCCCCCCCCCACCCCCCCCCCCCCCCACCCCCCCCCCCCCCCACCCCCCCCCCCCCCCACCCCCCCCCCCCCCCACCCCCCCCCCCCCCCACCCCCCCCCCCCCCCACCCCCCCCCCCCCCCACCCCCCCCCCCCCCCACCCCCCCCCCCCCCCACCCCCCCCCCCCCCCACCCCCCCCCCCCCCCACCCCCCCCCCCCCCCACCCCCCCCCCCCCCCACCCCCCCCCCCCCCCACCCCCCCCCCCCCCCACCCCCCCCCCCCCCCACCCCCCCCCCCCCCCACCCCCCCCCCCCCCCACCCCCCCCCCCCCCCACCCCCCCCCCCCCCCACCCCCCCCCCCCCCCACCCCCCCCCCCCCCCACCCCCCCCCCCCCCCACCCCCCCCCCCCCCCACCCCCCCCCCCCCCCACCCCCCCCCCCCCCCACCCCCCCCCCCCCCCACCCCCCCCCCCCCCCACCCCCCCCCCCCCCCACCCCCCCCCCCCCCCACCCCCCCCCCCCCCCACCCCCCCCCCCCCCCACCCCCCCCCCCCCCCACCCCCCCCCCCCCCCACCCCCCCCCCCCCCCACCCCCCCCCCCCCCCACCCCCCCCCCCCCCCACCCCCCCCCCCCCCCACCCCCCCCCCCCCCCACCCCCCCCCCCCCCCACCCCCCCCCCCCCCCACCCCCCCCCCCCCCCACCCCCCCCCCCCCCCACCCCCCCCCCCCCCCACCCCCCCCCCCCCCCACCCCCCCCCCCCCCCACCCCCCCCCCCCCCCACCCCCCCCCCCCCCCACCCCCCCCCCCCCCCACCCCCCCCCCCCCCCACCCCCCCCCCCCCCCACCCCCCCCCCCCCCCACCCCCCCCCCCCCCCACCCCCCCCCCCCCCCACCCCCCCCCCCCCCCACCCCCCCCCCCCCCCACCCCCCCCCCCCCCCACCCCCCCCCCCCCCCACCCCCCCCCCCCCCCACCCCCCCCCCCCCCCACCCCCCCCCCCCCCCACCCCCCCCCCCCCCCACCCCCCCCCCCCCCCACCCCCCCCCCCCCCCACCCCCCCCCCCCCCCACCCCCCCCCCCCCCCACCCCCCCCCCCCCCCACCCCCCCCCCCCCCCACCCCCCCCCCCCCCCACCCCCCCCCCCCCCCACCCCCCCCCCCCCCCACCCCCCCCCCCCCCCACCCCCCCCCCCCCCCACCCCCCCCCCCCCCCACCCCCCCCCCCCCCCACCCCCCCCCCCCCCCACCCCCCCCCCCCCCCACCCCCCCCCCCCCCCACCCCCCCCCCCCCCCACCCCCCCCCCCCCCCACCCCCCCCCCCCCCCACCCCCCCCCCCCCCCACCCCCCCCCCCCCCCACCCCCCCCCCCCCCCACCCCCCCCCCCCCCCACCCCCCCCCCCCCCCACCCCCCCCCCCCCCCACCCCCCCCCCCCCCCACCCCCCCCCCCCCCCACCCCCCCCCCCCCCCACCCCCCCCCCCCCCCACCCCCCCCCCCCCCCACCCCCCCCCCCCCCCACCCCCCCCCCCCCCCACCCCCCCCCCCCCCCACCCCCCCCCCCCCCCACCCCCCCCCCCCCCCACCCCCCCCCCCCCCCACCCCCCCCCCCCCCCACCCCCCCCCCCCCCCACCCCCCCCCCCCCCCACCCCCCCCCCCCCCCACCCCCCCCCCCCCCCACCCCCCCCCCCCCCCACCCCCCCCCCCCCCCACCCCCCCCCCCCCCCACCCCCCCCCCCCCCCACCCCCCCCCCCCCCCACCCCCCCCCCCCCCCACCCCCCCCCCCCCCCACCCCCCCCCCCCCCCACCCCCCCCCCCCCCCACCCCCCCCCCCCCCCACCCCCCCCCCCCCCCACCCCCCCCCCCCCCCACCCCCCCCCCCCCCCACCCCCCCCCCCCCCCACCCCCCCCCCCCCCCACCCCCCCCCCCCCCCACCCCCCCCCCCCCCCACCCCCCCCCCCCCCCACCCCCCCCCCCCCCCACCCCCCCCCCCCCCCACCCCCCCCCCCCCCCACCCCCCCCCCCCCCCACCCCCCCCCCCCCCCACCCCCCCCCCCCCCCACCCCCCCCCCCCCCCACCCCCCCCCCCCCCCACCCCCCCCCCCCCCCACCCCCCCCCCCCCCCACCCCCCCCCCCCCCCACCCCCCCCCCCCCCCACCCCCCCCCCCCCCCACCCCCCCCCCCCCCCACCCCCCCCCCCCCCCACCCCCCCCCCCCCCCACCCCCCCCCCCCCCCACCCCCCCCCCCCCCCACCCCCCCCCCCCCCCACCCCCCCCCCCCCCCACCCCCCCCCCCCCCCACCCCCCCCCCCCCCCACCCCCCCCCCCCCCCACCCCCCCCCCCCCCCACCCCCCCCCCCCCCCACCCCCCCCCCCCCCCACCCCCCCCCCCCCCCACCCCCCCCCCCCCCCACCCCCCCCCCCCCCCACCCCCCCCCCCCCCCACCCCCCCCCCCCCCCACCCCCCCCCCCCCCCACCCCCCCCCCCCCCCACCCCCCCCCCCCCCCACCCCCCCCCCCCCCCACCCCCCCCCCCCCCCACCCCCCCCCCCCCCCACCCCCCCCCCCCCCCACCCCCCCCCCCCCCCACCCCCCCCCCCCCCCACCCCCCCCCCCCCCCACCCCCCCCCCCCCCCACCCCCCCCCCCCCCCACCCCCCCCCCCCCCCACCCCCCCCCCCCCCCACCCCCCCCCCCCCCCACCCCCCCCCCCCCCCACCCCCCCCCCCCCCCACCCCCCCCCCCCCCCACCCCCCCCCCCCCCCACCCCCCCCCCCCCCCACCCCCCCCCCCCCCCACCCCCCCCCCCCCCCACCCCCCCCCCCCCCCACCCCCCCCCCCCCCCACCCCCCCCCCCCCCCACCCCCCCCCCCCCCCACCCCCCCCCCCCCCCACCCCCCCCCCCCCCCACCCCCCCCCCCCCCCACCCCCCCCCCCCCCCACCCCCCCCCCCCCCCACCCCCCCCCCCCCCCACCCCCCCCCCCCCCCACCCCCCCCCCCCCCCACCCCCCCCCCCCCCCACCCCCCCCCCCCCCCACCCCCCCCCCCCCCCACCCCCCCCCCCCCCCACCCCCCCCCCCCCCCACCCCCCCCCCCCCCCACCCCCCCCCCCCCCCACCCCCCCCCCCCCCCACCCCCCCCCCCCCCCACCCCCCCCCCCCCCCACCCCCCCCCCCCCCCACCCCCCCCCCCCCCCACCCCCCCCCCCCCCCACCCCCCCCCCCCCCCACCCCCCCCCCCCCCCACCCCCCCCCCCCCCCACCCCCCCCCCCCCCCACCCCCCCCCCCCCCCACCCCCCCCCCCCCCCACCCCCCCCCCCCCCCACCCCCCCCCCCCCCCACCCCCCCCCCCCCCCACCCCCCCCCCCCCCCACCCCCCCCCCCCCCCACCCCCCCCCCCCCCCACCCCCCCCCCCCCCCACCCCCCCCCCCCCCCACCCCCCCCCCCCCCCACCCCCCCCCCCCCCCACCCCCCCCCCCCCCCACCCCCCCCCCCCCCCACCCCCCCCCCCCCCCACCCCCCCCCCCCCCCACCCCCCCCCCCCCCCACCCCCCCCCCCCCCCACCCCCCCCCCCCCCCACCCCCCCCCCCCCCCACCCCCCCCCCCCCCCACCCCCCCCCCCCCCCACCCCCCCCCCCCCCCACCCCCCCCCCCCCCCACCCCCCCCCCCCCCCACCCCCCCCCCCCCCCACCCCCCCCCCCCCCCACCCCCCCCCCCCCCCACCCCCCCCCCCCCCCACCCCCCCCCCCCCCCACCCCCCCCCCCCCCCACCCCCCCCCCCCCCCACCCCCCCCCCCCCCCACCCCCCCCCCCCCCCACCCCCCCCCCCCCCCACCCCCCCCCCCCCCCACCCCCCCCCCCCCCCACCCCCCCCCCCCCCCACCCCCCCCCCCCCCCACCCCCCCCCCCCCCCACCCCCCCCCCCCCCCACCCCCCCCCCCCCCCACCCCCCCCCCCCCCCACCCCCCCCCCCCCCCACCCCCCCCCCCCCCCACCCCCCCCCCCCCCCACCCCCCCCCCCCCCCACCCCCCCCCCCCCCCACCCCCCCCCCCCCCCACCCCCCCCCCCCCCCACCCCCCCCCCCCCCCACCCCCCCCCCCCCCCACCCCCCCCCCCCCCCACCCCCCCCCCCCCCCACCCCCCCCCCCCCCCACCCCCCCCCCCCCCCACCCCCCCCCCCCCCCACCCCCCCCCCCCCCCACCCCCCCCCCCCCCCACCCCCCCCCCCCCCCACCCCCCCCCCCCCCCACCCCCCCCCCCCCCCACCCCCCCCCCCCCCCACCCCCCCCCCCCCCCACCCCCCCCCCCCCCCACCCCCCCCCCCCCCCACCCCCCCCCCCCCCCACCCCCCCCCCCCCCCACCCCCCCCCCCCCCCACCCCCCCCCCCCCCCACCCCCCCCCCCCCCCACCCCCCCCCCCCCCCACCCCCCCCCCCCCCCACCCCCCCCCCCCCCCACCCCCCCCCCCCCCCACCCCCCCCCCCCCCCACCCCCCCCCCCCCCCACCCCCCCCCCCCCCCACCCCCCCCCCCCCCCACCCCCCCCCCCCCCCACCCCCCCCCCCCCCCACCCCCCCCCCCCCCCACCCCCCCCCCCCCCCACCCCCCCCCCCCCCCACCCCCCCCCCCCCCCACCCCCCCCCCCCCCCACCCCCCCCCCCCCCCACCCCCCCCCCCCCCCACCCCCCCCCCCCCCCACCCCCCCCCCCCCCCACCCCCCCCCCCCCCCACCCCCCCCCCCCCCCACCCCCCCCCCCCCCCACCCCCCCCCCCCCCCACCCCCCCCCCCCCCCACCCCCCCCCCCCCCCACCCCCCCCCCCCCCCACCCCCCCCCCCCCCCACCCCCCCCCCCCCCCACCCCCCCCCCCCCCCACCCCCCCCCCCCCCCACCCCCCCCCCCCCCCACCCCCCCCCCCCCCCACCCCCCCCCCCCCCCACCCCCCCCCCCCCCCACCCCCCCCCCCCCCCACCCCCCCCCCCCCCCACCCCCCCCCCCCCCCACCCCCCCCCCCCCCCACCCCCCCCCCCCCCCACCCCCCCCCCCCCCCACCCCCCCCCCCCCCCACCCCCCCCCCCCCCCACCCCCC
Organism: Sphaerodactylus townsendi; assembly: GCF_021028975.2. Lineage (NCBI taxonomy): Eukaryota > Metazoa > Chordata > Lepidosauria > Squamata > Sphaerodactylidae > Sphaerodactylus > Sphaerodactylus townsendi. The sequence continues at coordinate 93,519,503 of NC_059432.1, forward strand.
CCCCCCCCCACCCCCCCCCCCCCCCACCCCCCCCCCCCCCCACCCCCCCCCCCCCCCACCCCCCCCCCCCCCCACCCCCCCCCCCCCCCACCCCCCCCCCCCCCCACCCCCCCCCCCCCCCACCCCCCCCCCCCCCCACCCCCCCCCCCCCCCACCCCCCCCCCCCCCCACCCCCCCCCCCCCCCACCCCCCCCCCCCCCCACCCCCCCCCCCCCCCACCCCCCCCCCCCCCCACCCCCCCCCCCCCCCACCCCCCCCCCCCCCCACCCCCCCCCCCCCCCACCCCCCCCCCCCCCCACCCCCCCCCCCCCCCACCCCCCCCCCCCCCCACCCCCCCCCCCCCCCACCCCCCCCCCCCCCCACCCCCCCCCCCCCCCACCCCCCCCCCCCCCCACCCCCCCCCCCCCCCACCCCCCCCCCCCCCCACCCCCCCCCCCCCCCACCCCCCCCCCCCCCCACCCCCCCCCCCCCCCACCCCCCCCCCCCCCCACCCCCCCCCCCCCCCACCCCCCCCCCCCCCCACCCCCCCCCCCCCCCACCCCCCCCCCCCCCCACCCCCCCCCCCCCCCACCCCCCCCCCCCCCCACCCCCCCCCCCCCCCACCCCCCCCCCCCCCCACCCCCCCCCCCCCCCACCCCCCCCCCCCCCCACCCCCCCCCCCCCCCACCCCCCCCCCCCCCCACCCCCCCCCCCCCCCACCCCCCCCCCCCCCCACCCCCCCCCCCCCCCACCCCCCCCCCCCCCCACCCCCCCCCCCCCCCACCCCCCCCCCCCCCCACCCCCCCCCCCCCCCACCCCCCCCCCCCCCCACCCCCCCCCCCCCCCACCCCCCCCCCCCCCCACCCCCCCCCCCCCCCACCCCCCCCCCCCCCCACCCCCCCCCCCCCCCACCCCCCCCCCCCCCCACCCCCCCCCCCCCCCACCCCCCCCCCCCCCCACCCCCCCCCCCCCCCACCCCCCCCCCCCCCCACCCCCCCCCCCCCCCACCCCCCCCCCCCCCCACCCCCCCCCCCCCCCACCCCCCCCCCCCCCCACCCCCCCCCCCCCCCACCCCCCCCCCCCCCCACCCCCCCCCCCCCCCACCCCCCCCCCCCCCCACCCCCCCCCCCCCCCACCCCCCCCCCCCCCCACCCCCCCCCCCCCCCACCCCCCCCCCCCCCCACCCCCCCCCCCCCCCACCCCCCCCCCCCCCCACCCCCCCCCCCCCCCACCCCCCCCCCCCCCCACCCCCCCCCCCCCCCACCCCCCCCCCCCCCCACCCCCCCCCCCCCCCACCCCCCCCCCCCCCCACCCCCCCCCCCCCCCACCCCCCCCCCCCCCCACCCCCCCCCCCCCCCACCCCCCCCCCCCCCCACCCCCCCCCCCCCCCACCCCCCCCCCCCCCCACCCCCCCCCCCCCCCACCCCCCCCCCCCCCCACCCCCCCCCCCCCCCACCCCCCCCCCCCCCCACCCCCCCCCCCCCCCACCCCCCCCCCCCCCCACCCCCCCCCCCCCCCACCCCCCCCCCCCCCCACCCCCCCCCCCCCCCACCCCCCCCCCCCCCCACCCCCCCCCCCCCCCACCCCCCCCCCCCCCCACCCCCCCCCCCCCCCACCCCCCCCCCCCCCCACCCCCCCCCCCCCCCACCCCCCCCCCCCCCCACCCCCCCCCCCCCCCACCCCCCCCCCCCCCCACCCCCCCCCCCCCCCACCCCCCCCCCCCCCCACCCCCCCCCCCCCCCACCCCCCCCCCCCCCCACCCCCCCCCCCCCCCACCCCCCCCCCCCCCCACCCCCCCCCCCCCCCACCCCCCCCCCCCCCCACCCCCCCCCCCCCCCACCCCCCCCCCCCCCCACCCCCCCCCCCCCCCACCCCCCCCCCCCCCCACCCCCCCCCCCCCCCACCCCCCCCCCCCCCCACCCCCCCCCCCCCCCACCCCCCCCCCCCCCCACCCCCCCCCCCCCCCACCCCCCCCCCCCCCCACCCCCCCCCCCCCCCACCCCCCCCCCCCCCCACCCCCCCCCCCCCCCACCCCCCCCCCCCCCCACCCCCCCCCCCCCCCACCCCCCCCCCCCCCCACCCCCCCCCCCCCCCACCCCCCCCCCCCCCCACCCCCCCCCCCCCCCACCCCCCCCCCCCCCCACCCCCCCCCCCCCCCACCCCCCCCCCCCCCCACCCCCCCCCCCCCCCACCCCCCCCCCCCCCCACCCCCCCCCCCCCCCACCCCCCCCCCCCCCCACCCCCCCCCCCCCCCACCCCCCCCCCCCCCCACCCCCCCCCCCCCCCACCCCCCCCCCCCCCCACCCCCCCCCCCCCCCACCCCCCCCCCCCCCCACCCCCCCCCCCCCCCACCCCCCCCCCCCCCCACCCCCCCCCCCCCCCACCCCCCCCCCCCCCCACCCCCCCCCCCCCCCACCCCCCCCCCCCCCCACCCCCCCCCCCCCCCACCCCCCCCCCCCCCCACCCCCCCCCCCCCCCACCCCCCCCCCCCCCCACCCCCCCCCCCCCCCACCCCCCCCCCCCCCCACCCCCCCCCCCCCCCACCCCCCCCCCCCCCCACCCCCCCCCCCCCCCACCCCCCCCCCCCCCCACCCCCCCCCCCCCCCACCCCCCCCCCCCCCCACCCCCCCCCCCCCCCACCCCCCCCCCCCCCCACCCCCCCCCCCCCCCACCCCCCCCCCCCCCCACCCCCCCCCCCCCCCACCCCCCCCCCCCCCCACCCCCCCCCCCCCCCACCCCCCCCCCCCCCCACCCCCCCCCCCCCCCACCCCCCCCCCCCCCCACCCCCCCCCCCCCCCACCCCCCCCCCCCCCCACCCCCCCCCCCCCCCACCCCCCCCCCCCCCCACCCCCCCCCCCCCCCACCCCCCCCCCCCCCCACCCCCCCCCCCCCCCACCCCCCCCCCCCCCCACCCCCCCCCCCCCCCACCCCCCCCCCCCCCCACCCCCCCCCCCCCCCACCCCCCCCCCCCCCCACCCCCCCCCCCCCCCACCCCCCCCCCCCCCCACCCCCCCCCCCCCCCACCCCCCCCCCCCCCCACCCCCCCCCCCCCCCACCCCCCCCCCCCCCCACCCCCCCCCCCCCCCACCCCCCCCCCCCCCCACCCCCCCCCCCCCCCACCCCCCCCCCCCCCCACCCCCCCCCCCCCCCACCCCCCCCCCCCCCCACCCCCCCCCCCCCCCACCCCCCCCCCCCCCCACCCCCCCCCCCCCCCACCCCCCCCCCCCCCCACCCCCCCCCCCCCCCACCCCCCCCCCCCCCCACCCCCCCCCCCCCCCACCCCCCCCCCCCCCCACCCCCCCCCCCCCCCACCCCCCCCCCCCCCCACCCCCCCCCCCCCCCACCCCCCCCCCCCCCCACCCCCCCCCCCCCCCACCCCCCCCCCCCCCCACCCCCCCCCCCCCCCACCCCCCCCCCCCCCCACCCCCCCCCCCCCCCACCCCCCCCCCCCCCCACCCCCCCCCCCCCCCACCCCCCCCCCCCCCCACCCCCCCCCCCCCCCACCCCCCCCCCCCCCCACCCCCCCCCCCCCCCACCCCCCCCCCCCCCCACCCCCCCCCCCCCCCACCCCCCCCCCCCCCCACCCCCCCCCCCCCCCACCCCCCCCCCCCCCCACCCCCCCCCCCCCCCACCCCCCCCCCCCCCCACCCCCCCCCCCCCCCACCCCCCCCCCCCCCCACCCCCCCCCCCCCCCACCCCCCCCCCCCCCCACCCCCCCCCCCCCCCACCCCCCCCCCCCCCCACCCCCCCCCCCCCCCACCCCCCCCCCCCCCCACCCCCCCCCCCCCCCACCCCCCCCCCCCCCCACCCCCCCCCCCCCCCACCCCCCCCCCCCCCCACCCCCCCCCCCCCCCACCCCCCCCCCCCCCCACCCCCCCCCCCCCCCACCCCCCCCCCCCCCCACCCCCCCCCCCCCCCACCCCCCCCCCCCCCCACCCCCCCCCCCCCCCACCCCCCCCCCCCCCCACCCCCCCCCCCCCCCACCCCCCCCCCCCCCCACCCCCCCCCCCCCCCACCCCCCCCCCCCCCCACCCCCCCCCCCCCCCACCCCCCCCCCCCCCCACCCCCCCCCCCCCCCACCCCCCCCCCCCCCCACCCCCCCCCCCCCCCACCCCCCCCCCCCCCCACCCCCCCCCCCCCCCACCCCCCCCCCCCCCCACCCCCCCCCCCCCCCACCCCCCCCCCCCCCCACCCCCCCCCCCCCCCACCCCCCCCCCCCCCCACCCCCCCCCCCCCCCACCCCCCCCCCCCCCCACCCCCCCCCCCCCCCACCCCCCCCCCCCCCCACCCCCCCCCCCCCCCACCCCCCCCCCCCCCCACCCCCCCCCCCCCCCACCCCCCCCCCCCCCCACCCCCCCCCCCCCCCACCCCCCCCCCCCCCCACCCCCCCCCCCCCCCACCCCCCCCCCCCCCCACCCCCCCCCCCCCCCACCCCCCCCCCCCCCCACCCCCCCCCCCCCCCACCCCCCCCCCCCCCCACCCCCCCCCCCCCCCACCCCCCCCCCCCCCCACCCCCCCCCCCCCCCACCCCCCCCCCCCCCCACCCCCCCCCCCCCCCACCCCCCCCCCCCCCCACCCCCCCCCCCCCCCACCCCCCCCCCCCCCCACCCCCCCCCCCCCCCACCCCCCCCCCCCCCCACCCCCCCCCCCCCCCACCCCCCCCCCCCCCCACCCCCCCCCCCCCCCACCCCCCCCCCCCCCCACCCCCCCCCCCCCCCACCCCCCCCCCCCCCCACCCCCCCCCCCCCCCACCCCCCCCCCCCCCCACCCCCCCCCCCCCCCACCCCCCCCCCCCCCCACCCCCCCCCCCCCCCACCCCCCCCCCCCCCCACCCCCCCCCCCCCCCACCCCCCCCCCCCCCCACCCCCCCCCCCCCCCACCCCCCCCCCCCCCCACCCCCCCCCCCCCCCACCCCCCCCCCCCCCCACCCCCCCCCCCCCCCACCCCCCCCCCCCCCCACCCCCCCCCCCCCCCACCCCCCCCCCCCCCCACCCCCCCCCCCCCCCACCCCCCCCCCCCCCCACCCCCCCCCCCCCCCACCCCCCCCCCCCCCCACCCCCCCCCCCCCCCACCCCCCCCCCCCCCCACCCCCCCCCCCCCCCACCCCCCCCCCCCCCCACCCCCCCCCCCCCCCACCCCCCCCCCCCCCCACCCCCCCCCCCCCCCACCCCCCCCCCCCCCCACCCCCCCCCCCCCCCACCCCCCCCCCCCCCCACCCCCCCCCCCCCCCACCCCCCCCCCCCCCCACCCCCCCCCCCCCCCACCCCCCCCCCCCCCCACCCCCCCCCCCCCCCACCCCCCCCCCCCCCCACCCCCCCCCCCCCCCACCCCCCCCCCCCCCCACCCCCCCCCCCCCCCACCCCCCCCCCCCCCCACCCCCCCCCCCCCCCACCCCCCCCCCCCCCCACCCCCCCCCCCCCCCACCCCCCCCCCCCCCCACCCCCCCCCCCCCCCACCCCCCCCCCCCCCCACCCCCCCCCCCCCCCACCCCCCCCCCCCCCCACCCCCCCCCCCCCCCACCCCCCCCCCCCCCCACCCCCCCCCCCCCCCACCCCCCCCCCCCCCCACCCCCCCCCCCCCCCACCCCCCCCCCCCCCCACCCCCCCCCCCCCCCACCCCCCCCCCCCCCCACCCCCCCCCCCCCCCACCCCCCCCCCCCCCCACCCCCCCCCCCCCCCACCCCCCCCCCCCCCCACCCCCCCCCCCCCCCACCCCCCCCCCCCCCCACCCCCCCCCCCCCCCACCCCCCCCCCCCCCCACCCCCCCCCCCCCCCACCCCCCCCCCCCCCCACCCCCCCCCCCCCCCACCCCCCCCCCCCCCCACCCCCCCCCCCCCCCACCCCCCCCCCCCCCCACCCCCCCCCCCCCCCACCCCCCCCCCCCCCCACCCCCCCCCCCCCCCACCCCCCCCCCCCCCCACCCCCCCCCCCCCCCACCCCCCCCCCCCCCCACCCCCCCCCCCCCCCACCCCCCCCCCCCCCCACCCCCCCCCCCCCCCACCCCCCCCCCCCCCCACCCCCCCCCCCCCCCACCCCCCCCCCCCCCCACCCCCCCCCCCCCCCACCCCCCCCCCCCCCCACCCCCCCCCCCCCCCACCCCCCCCCCCCCCCACCCCCCCCCCCCCCCACCCCCCCCCCCCCCCACCCCCCCCCCCCCCCACCCCCCCCCCCCCCCACCCCCCCCCCCCCCCACCCCCCCCCCCCCCCACCCCCCCCCCCCCCCACCCCCCCCCCCCCCCACCCCCCCCCCCCCCCACCCCCCCCCCCCCCCACCCCCCCCCCCCCCCACCCCCCCCCCCCCCCACCCCCCCCCCCCCCCACCCCCCCCCCCCCCCACCCCCCCCCCCCCCCACCCCCCCCCCCCCCCACCCCCCCCCCCCCCCACCCCCCCCCCCCCCCACCCCCCCCCCCCCCCACCCCCCCCCCCCCCCACCCCCCCCCCCCCCCACCCCCCCCCCCCCCCACCCCCCCCCCCCCCCACCCCCCCCCCCCCCCACCCCCCCCCCCCCCCACCCCCCCCCCCCCCCACCCCCCCCCCCCCCCACCCCCCCCCCCCCCCACCCCCCCCCCCCCCCACCCCCCCCCCCCCCCACCCCCCCCCCCCCCCACCCCCCCCCCCCCCCACCCCCCCCCCCCCCCACCCCCCCCCCCCCCCACCCCCCCCCCCCCCCACCCCCCCCCCCCCCCACCCCCCCCCCCCCCCACCCCCCCCCCCCCCCACCCCCCCCCCCCCCCACCCCCCCCCCCCCCCACCCCCCCCCCCCCCCACCCCCCCCCCCCCCCACCCCCCCCCCCCCCCACCCCCCCCCCCCCCCACCCCCCCCCCCCCCCACCCCCCCCCCCCCCCACCCCCCCCCCCCCCCACCCCCCCCCCCCCCCACCCCCCCCCCCCCCCACCCCCCCCCCCCCCCACCCCCCCCCCCCCCCACCCCCCCCCCCCCCCACCCCCCCCCCCCCCCACCCCCCCCCCCCCCCACCCCCCCCCCCCCCCACCCCCCCCCCCCCCCACCCCCCCCCCCCCCCACCCCCCCCCCCCCCCACCCCCCCCCCCCCCCACCCCCCCCCCCCCCCACCCCCCCCCCCCCCCACCCCCCCCCCCCCCCACCCCCCCCCCCCCCCACCCCCCCCCCCCCCCACCCCCCCCCCCCCCCACCCCCCCCCCCCCCCACCCCCCCCCCCCCCCACCCCCCCCCCCCCCCACCCCCCCCCCCCCCCACCCCCCCCCCCCCCCACCCCCCCCCCCCCCCACCCCCCCCCCCCCCCACCCCCCCCCCCCCCCACCCCCCCCCCCCCCCACCCCCCCCCCCCCCCACCCCCCCCCCCCCCCACCCCCCCCCCCCCCCACCCCCCCCCCCCCCCACCCCCCCCCCCCCCCACCCCCCCCCCCCCCCACCCCCCCCCCCCCCCACCCCCCCCCCCCCCCACCCCCCCCCCCCCCCACCCCCCCCCCCCCCCACCCCCCCCCCCCCCCACCCCCCCCCCCCCCCACCCCCCCCCCCCCCCACCCCCCCCCCCCCCCACCCCCCCCCCCCCCCACCCCCCCCCCCCCCCACCCCCCCCCCCCCCCACCCCCCCCCCCCCCCACCCCCCCCCCCCCCCACCCCCCCCCCCCCCCACCCCCCCCCCCCCCCACCCCCCCCCCCCCCCACCCCCCCCCCCCCCCACCCCCCCCCCCCCCCACCCCCCCCCCCCCCCACCCCCCCCCCCCCCCACCCCCCCCCCCCCCCACCCCCCCCCCCCCCCACCCCCCCCCCCCCCCACCCCCCCCCCCCCCCACCCCCCCCCCCCCCCACCCCCCCCCCCCCCCACCCCCCCCCCCCCCCACCCCCCCCCCCCCCCACCCCCCCCCCCCCCCACCCCCCCCCCCCCCCACCCCCCCCCCCCCCCACCCCCCCCCCCCCCCACCCCCCCCCCCCCCCACCCCCCCCCCCCCCCACCCCCCCCCCCCCCCACCCCCCCCCCCCCCCACCCCCCCCCCCCCCCACCCCCCCCCCCCCCCACCCCCCCCCCCCCCCACCCCCCCCCCCCCCCACCCCCCCCCCCCCCCACCCCCCCCCCCCCCCACCCCCCCCCCCCCCCACCCCCCCCCCCCCCCACCCCCCCCCCCCCCCACCCCCCCCCCCCCCCACCCCCCCCCCCCCCCACCCCCCCCCCCCCCCACCCCCCCCCCCCCCCACCCCCCCCCCCCCCCACCCCCCCCCCCCCCCACCCCCCCCCCCCCCCACCCCCCCCCCCCCCCACCCCCCCCCCCCCCCACCCCCCCCCCCCCCCACCCCCCCCCCCCCCCACCCCCCCCCCCCCCCACCCCCCCCCCCCCCCACCCCCCCCCCCCCCCACCCCCCCCCCCCCCCACCCCCCCCCCCCCCCACCCCCCCCCCCCCCCACCCCCCCCCCCCCCCACCCCCCCCCCCCCCCACCCCCCCCCCCCCCCACCCCCCCCCCCCCCCACCCCCCCCCCCCCCCACCCCCCCCCCCCCCCACCCCCCCCCCCCCCCACCCCCCCCCCCCCCCACCCCCCCCCCCCCCCACCCCCCCCCCCCCCCACCCCCCCCCCCCCCCACCCCCCCCCCCCCCCACCCCCCCCCCCCCCCACCCCCCCCCCCCCCCACCCCCCCCCCCCCCCACCCCCCCCCCCCCCCACCCCCCCCCCCCCCCACCCCCCCCCCCCCCCACCCCCCCCCCCCCCCACCCCCCCCCCCCCCCACCCCCCCCCCCCCCCACCCCCCCCCCCCCCCACCCCCCCCCCCCCCCACCCCCCCCCCCCCCCACCCCCCCCCCCCCCCACCCCCCCCCCCCCCCACCCCCCCCCCCCCCCACCCCCCCCCCCCCCCACCCCCCCCCCCCCCCACCCCCCCCCCCCCCCACCCCCCCCCCCCCCCACCCCCCCCCCCCCCCACCCCCCCCCCCCCCCACCCCCCCCCCCCCCCACCCCCCCCCCCCCCCACCCCCCCCCCCCCCCACCCCCCCCCCCCCCCACCCCCCCCCCCCCCCACCCCCCCCCCCCCCCACCCCCCCCCCCCCCCACCCCCCCCCCCCCCCACCCCCCCCCCCCCCCACCCCCCCCCCCCCCCACCCCCCCCCCCCCCCACCCCCCCCCCCCCCCACCCCCCCCCCCCCCCACCCCCCCCCCCCCCCACCCCCCCCCCCCCCCACCCCCCCCCCCCCCCACCCCCCCCCCCCCCCACCCCCCCCCCCCCCCACCCCCCCCCCCCCCCACCCCCCCCCCCCCCCACCCCCCCCCCCCCCCACCCCCCCCCCCCCCCACCCCCCCCCCCCCCCACCCCCCCCCCCCCCCACCCCCCCCCCCCCCCACCCCCCCCCCCCCCCACCCCCCCCCCCCCCCACCCCCCCCCCCCCCCACCCCCCCCCCCCCCCACCCCCCCCCCCCCCCACCCCCCCCCCCCCCCACCCCCCCCCCCCCCCACCCCCCCCCCCCCCCACCCCCCCCCCCCCCCACCCCCCCCCCCCCCCACCCCCCCCCCCCCCCACCCCCCCCCCCCCCCACCCCCCCCCCCCCCCACCCCCCCCCCCCCCCACCCCCCCCCCCCCCCACCCCCCCCCCCCCCCACCCCCCCCCCCCCCCACCCCCCCCCCCCCCCACCCCCCCCCCCCCCCACCCCCCCCCCCCCCCACCCCCCCCCCCCCCCACCCCCCCCCCCCCCCACCCCCCCCCCCCCCCACCCCCCCCCCCCCCCACCCCCCCCCCCCCCCACCCCCCCCCCCCCCCACCCCCCCCCCCCCCCACCCCCCCCCCCCCCCACCCCCCCCCCCCCCCACCCCCCCCCCCCCCCACCCCCCCCCCCCCCCACCCCCCCCCCCCCCCACCCCCCCCCCCCCCCACCCCCCCCCCCCCCCACCCCCCCCCCCCCCCACCCCCCCCCCCCCCCACCCCCCCCCCCCCCCACCCCCCCCCCCCCCCACCCCCCCCCCCCCCCACCCCCCCCCCCCCCCACCCCCCCCCCCCCCCACCCCCCCCCCCCCCCACCCCCCCCCCCCCCCACCCCCCCCCCCCCCCACCCCCCCCCCCCCCCACCCCCCCCCCCCCCCACCCCCCCCCCCCCCCACCCCCCCCCCCCCCCACCCCCCCCCCCCCCCACCCCCCCCCCCCCCCACCCCCCCCCCCCCCCACCCCCCCCCCCCCCCACCCCCCCCCCCCCCCACCCCCCCCCCCCCCCACCCCCCCCCCCCCCCACCCCCCCCCCCCCCCACCCCCCCCCCCCCCCACCCCCCCCCCCCCCCACCCCCCCCCCCCCCCACCCCCCCCCCCCCCCACCCCCCCCCCCCCCCACCCCCCCCCCCCCCCACCCCCCCCCCCCCCCACCCCCCCCCCCCCCCACCCCCCCCCCCCCCCACCCCCCCCCCCCCCCACCCCCCCCCCCCCCCACCCCCCCCCCCCCCCACCCCCCCCCCCCCCCACCCCCCCCCCCCCCCACCCCCCCCCCCCCCCACCCCCCCCCCCCCCCACCCCCCCCCCCCCCCACCCCCCCCCCCCCCCACCCCCCCCCCCCCCCACCCCCCCCCCCCCCCACCCCCCCCCCCCCCCACCCCCCCCCCCCCCCACCCCCCCCCCCCCCCACCCCCCCCCCCCCCCACCCCCCCCCCCCCCCACCCCCCCCCCCCCCCACCCCCCCCCCCCCCCACCCCCCCCCCCCCCCACCCCCCCCCCCCCCCACCCCCCCCCCCCCCCACCCCCCCCCCCCCCCACCCCCCCCCCCCCCCACCCCCCCCCCCCCCCACCCCCCCCCCCCCCCACCCCCCCCCCCCCCCACCCCCCCCCCCCCCCACCCCCCCCCCCCCCCACCCCCCCCCCCCCCCACCCCCCCCCCCCCCCACCCCCCCCCCCCCCCACCCCCCCCCCCCCCCACCCCCCCCCCCCCCCACCCCCCCCCCCCCCCACCCCCCCCCCCCCCCACCCCCCCCCCCCCCCACCCCCCCCCCCCCCCACCCCCCCCCCCCCCCACCCCCCCCCCCCCCCACCCCCCCCCCCCCCCACCCCCCCCCCCCCCCACCCCCCCCCCCCCCCACCCCCCCCCCCCCCCACCCCCCCCCCCCCCCACCCCCCCCCCCCCCCACCCCCCCCCCCCCCCACCCCCCCCCCCCCCCACCCCCCCCCCCCCCCACCCCCCCCCCCCCCCACCCCCCCCCCCCCCCACCCCCCCCCCCCCCCACCCCCCCCCCCCCCCACCCCCCCCCCCCCCCACCCCCCCCCCCCCCCACCCCCCCCCCCCCCCACCCCCCCCCCCCCCCACCCCCCCCCCCCCCCACCCCCCCCCCCCCCCACCCCCCCCCCCCCCCACCCCCCCCCCCCCCCACCCCCCCCCCCCCCCACCCCCCCCCCCCCCCACCCCCCCCCCCCCCCACCCCCCCCCCCCCCCACCCCCCCCCCCCCCCACCCCCCCCCCCCCCCACCCCCCCCCCCCCCCACCCCCCCCCCCCCCCACCCCCCCCCCCCCCCACCCCCCCCCCCCCCCACCCCCCCCCCCCCCCACCCCCCCCCCCCCCCACCCCCCCCCCCCCCCACCCCCCCCCCCCCCCACCCCCCCCCCCCCCCACCCCCCCCCCCCCCCACCCCCCCCCCCCCCCACCCCCCCCCCCCCCCACCCCCCCCCCCCCCCACCCCCCCCCCCCCCCACCCCCCCCCCCCCCCACCCCCCCCCCCCCCCACCCCCCCCCCCCCCCACCCCCCCCCCCCCCCACCCCCCCCCCCCCCCACCCCCCCCCCCCCCCACCCCCCCCCCCCCCCACCCCCCCCCCCCCCCACCCCCCCCCCCCCCCACCCCCCCCCCCCCCCACCCCCCCCCCCCCCCACCCCCCCCCCCCCCCACCCCCCCCCCCCCCCACCCCCCCCCCCCCCCACCCCCCCCCCCCCCCACCCCCCCCCCCCCCCACCCCCCCCCCCCCCCACCCCCCCCCCCCCCCACCCCCCCCCCCCCCCACCCCCCCCCCCCCCCACCCCCCCCCCCCCCCACCCCCCCCCCCCCCCACCCCCCCCCCCCCCCACCCCCCCCCCCCCCCACCCCCCCCCCCCCCCACCCCCCCCCCCCCCCACCCCCCCCCCCCCCCACCCCCCCCCCCCCCCACCCCCCCCCCCCCCCACCCCCCCCCCCCCCCACCCCCCCCCCCCCCCACCCCCCCCCCCCCCCACCCCCCCCCCCCCCCACCCCCCCCCCCCCCCACCCCCCCCCCCCCCCACCCCCCCCCCCCCCCACCCCCCCCCCCCCCCACCCCCCCCCCCCCCCACCCCCCCCCCCCCCCACCCCCCCCCCCCCCCACCCCCCCCCCCCCCCACCCCCCCCCCCCCCCACCCCCCCCCCCCCCCACCCCCCCCCCCCCCCACCCCCCCCCCCCCCCACCCCCCCCCCCCCCCACCCCCCCCCCCCCCCACCCCCCCCCCCCCCCACCCCCCCCCCCCCCCACCCCCCCCCCCCCCCACCCCCCCCCCCCCCCACCCCCCCCCCCCCCCACCCCCCCCCCCCCCCACCCCCCCCCCCCCCCACCCCCCCCCCCCCCCACCCCCCCCCCCCCCCACCCCCCCCCCCCCCCACCCCCCCCCCCCCCCACCCCCCCCCCCCCCCACCCCCCCCCCCCCCCACCCCCCCCCCCCCCCACCCCCCCCCCCCCCCACCCCCCCCCCCCCCCACCCCCCCCCCCCCCCACCCCCCCCCCCCCCCACCCCCCCCCCCCCCCACCCCCCCCCCCCCCCACCCCCCCCCCCCCCCACCCCCCCCCCCCCCCACCCCCCCCCCCCCCCACCCCCCCCCCCCCCCACCCCCCCCCCCCCCCACCCCCCCCCCCCCCCACCCCCCCCCCCCCCCACCCCCCCCCCCCCCCACCCCCCCCCCCCCCCACCCCCCCCCCCCCCCACCCCCCCCCCCCCCCACCCCCCCCCCCCCCCACCCCCCCCCCCCCCCACCCCCCCCCCCCCCCACCCCCCCCCCCCCCCACCCCCCCCCCCCCCCACCCCCCCCCCCCCCCACCCCCCCCCCCCCCCACCCCCCCCCCCCCCCACCCCCCCCCCCCCCCACCCCCCCCCCCCCCCACCCCCCCCCCCCCCCACCCCCCCCCCCCCCCACCCCCCCCCCCCCCCACCCCCCCCCCCCCCCACCCCCCCCCCCCCCCACCCCCCCCCCCCCCCACCCCCCCCCCCCCCCACCCCCCCCCCCCCCCACCCCCCCCCCCCCCCACCCCCCCCCCCCCCCACCCCCCCCCCCCCCCACCCCCCCCCCCCCCCACCCCCCCCCCCCCCCACCCCCCCCCCCCCCCACCCCCCCCCCCCCCCACCCCCCCCCCCCCCCACCCCCCCCCCCCCCCACCCCCCCCCCCCCCCACCCCCCCCCCCCCCCACCCCCCCCCCCCCCCACCCCCCCCCCCCCCCACCCCCCCCCCCCCCCACCCCCCCCCCCCCCCACCCCCCCCCCCCCCCACCCCCCCCCCCCCCCACCCCCCCCCCCCCCCACCCCCCCCCCCCCCCACCCCCCCCCCCCCCCACCCCCCCCCCCCCCCACCCCCCCCCCCCCCCACCCCCCCCCCCCCCCACCCCCCCCCCCCCCCACCCCCCCCCCCCCCCACCCCCCCCCCCCCCCACCCCCCCCCCCCCCCACCCCCCCCCCCCCCCACCCCCCCCCCCCCCCACCCCCCCCCCCCCCCACCCCCCCCCCCCCCCACCCCCCCCCCCCCCCACCCCCCCCCCCCCCCACCCCCCCCCCCCCCCACCCCCCCCCCCCCCCACCCCCCCCCCCCCCCACCCCCCCCCCCCCCCACCCCCCCCCCCCCCCACCCCCCCCCCCCCCCACCCCCCCCCCCCCCCACCCCCCCCCCCCCCCACCCCCCCCCCCCCCCACCCCCCCCCCCCCCCACCCCCCCCCCCCCCCACCCCCCCCCCCCCCCACCCCCCCCCCCCCCCACCCCCCCCCCCCCCCACCCCCCCCCCCCCCCACCCCCCCCCCCCCCCACCCCCCCCCCCCCCCACCCCCCCCCCCCCCCACCCCCCCCCCCCCCCACCCCCCCCCCCCCCCACCCCCCCCCCCCCCCACCCCCCCCCCCCCCCACCCCCCCCCCCCCCCACCCCCCCCCCCCCCCACCCCCCCCCCCCCCCACCCCCCCCCCCCCCCACCCCCCCCCCCCCCCACCCCCCCCCCCCCCCACCCCCCCCCCCCCCCACCCCCCCCCCCCCCCACCCCCCCCCCCCCCCACCCCCCCCCCCCCCCACCCCCCCCCCCCCCCACCCCCCCCCCCCCCCACCCCCCCCCCCCCCCACCCCCCCCCCCCCCCACCCCCCCCCCCCCCCACCCCCCCCCCCCCCCACCCCCCCCCCCCCCCACCCCCCCCCCCCCCCACCCCCCCCCCCCCCCACCCCCCCCCCCCCCCACCCCCCCCCCCCCCCACCCCCCCCCCCCCCCACCCCCCCCCCCCCCCACCCCCCCCCCCCCCCACCCCCCCCCCCCCCCACCCCCCCCCCCCCCCACCCCCCCCCCCCCCCACCCCCCCCCCCCCCCACCCCCCCCCCCCCCCACCCCCCCCCCCCCCCACCCCCCCCCCCCCCCACCCCCCCCCCCCCCCACCCCCCCCCCCCCCCACCCCCCCCCCCCCCCACCCCCCCCCCCCCCCACCCCCCCCCCCCCCCACCCCCCCCCCCCCCCACCCCCCCCCCCCCCCACCCCCCCCCCCCCCCACCCCCCCCCCCCCCCACCCCCCCCCCCCCCCACCCCCCCCCCCCCCCACCCCCCCCCCCCCCCACCCCCCCCCCCCCCCACCCCCCCCCCCCCCCACCCCCCCCCCCCCCCACCCCCCCCCCCCCCCACCCCCCCCCCCCCCCACCCCCCCCCCCCCCCACCCCCCCCCCCCCCCACCCCCCCCCCCCCCCACCCCCCCCCCCCCCCACCCCCCCCCCCCCCCACCCCCCCCCCCCCCCACCCCCCCCCCCCCCCACCCCCCCCCCCCCCCACCCCCCCCCCCCCCCACCCCCCCCCCCCCCCACCCCCCCCCCCCCCCACCCCCCCCCCCCCCCACCCCCCCCCCCCCCCACCCCCCCCCCCCCCCACCCCCCCCCCCCCCCACCCCCCCCCCCCCCCACCCCCCCCCCCCCCCACCCCCCCCCCCCCCCACCCCCCCCCCCCCCCACCCCCCCCCCCCCCCACCCCCCCCCCCCCCCACCCCCCCCCCCCCCCACCCCCCCCCCCCCCCACCCCCCCCCCCCCCCACCCCCCCCCCCCCCCACCCCCCCCCCCCCCCACCCCCCCCCCCCCCCACCCCCCCCCCCCCCCACCCCCCCCCCCCCCCACCCCCCCCCCCCCCCACCCCCCCCCCCCCCCACCCCCCCCCCCCCCCACCCCCCCCCCCCCCCACCCCCCCCCCCCCCCACCCCCCCCCCCCCCCACCCCCCCCCCCCCCCACCCCCCCCCCCCCCCACCCCCCCCCCCCCCCACCCCCCCCCCCCCCCACCCCCCCCCCCCCCCACCCCCCCCCCCCCCCACCCCCCCCCCCCCCCACCCCCCCCCCCCCCCACCCCCCCCCCCCCCCACCCCCCCCCCCCCCCACCCCCCCCCCCCCCCACCCCCCCCCCCCCCCACCCCCCCCCCCCCCCACCCCCCCCCCCCCCCACCCCCCCCCCCCCCCACCCCCCCCCCCCCCCACCCCCCCCCCCCCCCACCCCCCCCCCCCCCCACCCCCCCCCCCCCCCACCCCCCCCCCCCCCCACCCCCCCCCCCCCCCACCCCCCCCCCCCCCCACCCCCCCCCCCCCCCACCCCCCCCCCCCCCCACCCCCCCCCCCCCCCACCCCCCCCCCCCCCCACCCCCCCCCCCCCCCACCCCCCCCCCCCCCCACCCCCCCCCCCCCCCACCCCCCCCCCCCCCCACCCCCCCCCCCCCCCACCCCCCCCCCCCCCCACCCCCCCCCCCCCCCACCCCCCCCCCCCCCCACCCCCCCCCCCCCCCACCCCCCCCCCCCCCCACCCCCCCCCCCCCCCACCCCCCCCCCCCCCCACCCCCCCCCCCCCCCACCCCCCCCCCCCCCCACCCCCCCCCCCCCCCACCCCCCCCCCCCCCCACCCCCCCCCCCCCCCACCCCCCCCCCCCCCCACCCCCCCCCCCCCCCACCCCCCCCCCCCCCCACCCCCCCCCCCCCCCACCCCCCCCCCCCCCCACCCCCCCCCCCCCCCACCCCCCCCCCCCCCCACCCCCCCCCCCCCCCACCCCCCCCCCCCCCCACCCCCCCCCCCCCCCACCCCCCCCCCCCCCCACCCCCCCCCCCCCCCACCCCCCCCCCCCCCCACCCCCCCCCCCCCCCACCCCCCCCCCCCCCCACCCCCCCCCCCCCCCACCCCCCCCCCCCCCCACCCCCCCCCCCCCCCACCCCCCCCCCCCCCCACCCCCCCCCCCCCCCACCCCCCCCCCCCCCCACCCCCCCCCCCCCCCACCCCCCCCCCCCCCCACCCCCCCCCCCCCCCACCCCCCCCCCCCCCCACCCCCCCCCCCCCCCACCCCCCCCCCCCCCCACCCCCCCCCCCCCCCACCCCCCCCCCCCCCCACCCCCCCCCCCCCCCACCCCCCCCCCCCCCCACCCCCCCCCCCCCCCACCCCCCCCCCCCCCCACCCCCCCCCCCCCCCACCCCCCCCCCCCCCCACCCCCCCCCCCCCCCACCCCCCCCCCCCCCCACCCCCCCCCCCCCCCACCCCCCCCCCCCCCCACCCCCCCCCCCCCCCACCCCCCCCCCCCCCCACCCCCCCCCCCCCCCACCCCCCCCCCCCCCCACCCCCCCCCCCCCCCACCCCCCCCCCCCCCCACCCCCCCCCCCCCCCACCCCCCCCCCCCCCCACCCCCCCCCCCCCCCACCCCCCCCCCCCCCCACCCCCCCCCCCCCCCACCCCCCCCCCCCCCCACCCCCCCCCCCCCCCACCCCCCCCCCCCCCCACCCCCCCCCCCCCCCACCCCCCCCCCCCCCCACCCCCCCCCCCCCCCACCCCCCCCCCCCCCCACCCCCCCCCCCCCCCACCCCCCCCCCCCCCCACCCCCCCCCCCCCCCACCCCCCCCCCCCCCCACCCCCCCCCCCCCCCACCCCCCCCCCCCCCCACCCCCCCCCCCCCCCACCCCCCCCCCCCCCCACCCCCCCCCCCCCCCACCCCCCCCCCCCCCCACCCCCCCCCCCCCCCACCCCCCCCCCCCCCCACCCCCCCCCCCCCCCACCCCCCCCCCCCCCCACCCCCCCCCCCCCCCACCCCCCCCCCCCCCCACCCCCCCCCCCCCCCACCCCCCCCCCCCCCCACCCCCCCCCCCCCCCACCCCCCCCCCCCCCCACCCCCCCCCCCCCCCACCCCCCCCCCCCCCCACCCCCCCCCCCCCCCACCCCCCCCCCCCCCCACCCCCCCCCCCCCCCACCCCCCCCCCCCCCCACCCCCCCCCCCCCCCACCCCCCCCCCCCCCCACCCCCCCCCCCCCCCACCCCCCCCCCCCCCCACCCCCCCCCCCCCCCACCCCCCCCCCCCCCCACCCCCCCCCCCCCCCACCCCCCCCCCCCCCCACCCCCCCCCCCCCCCACCCCCCCCCCCCCCCACCCCCCCCCCCCCCCACCCCCCCCCCCCCCCACCCCCCCCCCCCCCCACCCCCCCCCCCCCCCACCCCCCCCCCCCCCCACCCCCCCCCCCCCCCACCCCCCCCCCCCCCCACCCCCCCCCCCCCCCACCCCCCCCCCCCCCCACCCCCCCCCCCCCCCACCCCCCCCCCCCCCCACCCCCCCCCCCCCCCACCCCCCCCCCCCCCCACCCCCCCCCCCCCCCACCCCCCCCCCCCCCCACCCCCCCCCCCCCCCACCCCCCCCCCCCCCCACCCCCCCCCCCCCCCACCCCCCCCCCCCCCCACCCCCCCCCCCCCCCACCCCCCCCCCCCCCCACCCCCCCCCCCCCCCACCCCCCCCCCCCCCCACCCCCCCCCCCCCCCACCCCCCCCCCCCCCCACCCCCCCCCCCCCCCACCCCCCCCCCCCCCCACCCCCCCCCCCCCCCACCCCCCCCCCCCCCCACCCCCCCCCCCCCCCACCCCCCCCCCCCCCCACCCCCCCCCCCCCCCACCCCCCCCCCCCCCCACCCCCCCCCCCCCCCACCCCCCCCCCCCCCCACCCCCCCCCCCCCCCACCCCCCCCCCCCCCCACCCCCCCCCCCCCCCACCCCCCCCCCCCCCCACCCCCCCCCCCCCCCACCCCCCCCCCCCCCCACCCCCCCCCCCCCCCACCCCCCCCCCCCCCCACCCCCCCCCCCCCCCACCCCCCCCCCCCCCCACCCCCCCCCCCCCCCACCCCCCCCCCCCCCCACCCCCCCCCCCCCCCACCCCCCCCCCCCCCCACCCCCCCCCCCCCCCACCCCCCCCCCCCCCCACCCCCCCCCCCCCCCACCCCCCCCCCCCCCCACCCCCCCCCCCCCCCACCCCCCCCCCCCCCCACCCCCCCCCCCCCCCACCCCCCCCCCCCCCCACCCCCCCCCCCCCCCACCCCCCCCCCCCCCCACCCCCCCCCCCCCCCACCCCCCCCCCCCCCCACCCCCCCCCCCCCCCACCCCCCCCCCCCCCCACCCCCCCCCCCCCCCACCCCCCCCCCCCCCCACCCCCCCCCCCCCCCACCCCCCCCCCCCCCCACCCCCCCCCCCCCCCACCCCCCCCCCCCCCCACCCCCCCCCCCCCCCACCCCCCCCCCCCCCCACCCCCCCCCCCCCCCACCCCCCCCCCCCCCCACCCCCCCCCCCCCCCACCCCCCCCCCCCCCCACCCCCCCCCCCCCCCACCCCCCCCCCCCCCCACCCCCCCCCCCCCCCACCCCCCCCCCCCCCCACCCCCCCCCCCCCCCACCCCCCCCCCCCCCCACCCCCCCCCCCCCCCACCCCCCCCCCCCCCCACCCCCCCCCCCCCCCACCCCCCCCCCCCCCCACCCCCCCCCCCCCCCACCCCCCCCCCCCCCCACCCCCCCCCCCCCCCACCCCCCCCCCCCCCCACCCCCCCCCCCCCCCACCCCCCCCCCCCCCCACCCCCCCCCCCCCCCACCCCCCCCCCCCCCCACCCCCCCCCCCCCCCACCCCCCCCCCCCCCCACCCCCCCCCCCCCCCACCCCCCCCCCCCCCCACCCCCCCCCCCCCCCACCCCCCCCCCCCCCCACCCCCCCCCCCCCCCACCCCCCCCCCCCCCCACCCCCCCCCCCCCCCACCCCCCCCCCCCCCCACCCCCCCCCCCCCCCACCCCCCCCCCCCCCCACCCCCCCCCCCCCCCACCCCCCCCCCCCCCCACCCCCCCCCCCCCCCACCCCCCCCCCCCCCCACCCCCCCCCCCCCCCACCCCCCCCCCCCCCCACCCCCCCCCCCCCCCACCCCCCCCCCCCCCCACCCCCCCCCCCCCCCACCCCCCCCCCCCCCCACCCCCCCCCCCCCCCACCCCCCCCCCCCCCCACCCCCCCCCCCCCCCACCCCCCCCCCCCCCCACCCCCCCCCCCCCCCACCCCCCCCCCCCCCCACCCCCCCCCCCCCCCACCCCCCCCCCCCCCCACCCCCCCCCCCCCCCACCCCCCCCCCCCCCCACCCCCCCCCCCCCCCACCCCCCCCCCCCCCCACCCCCCCCCCCCCCCACCCCCCCCCCCCCCCACCCCCCCCCCCCCCCACCCCCCCCCCCCCCCACCCCCCCCCCCCCCCACCCCCCCCCCCCCCCACCCCCCCCCCCCCCCACCCCCCCCCCCCCCCACCCCCCCCCCCCCCCACCCCCCCCCCCCCCCACCCCCCCCCCCCCCCACCCCCCCCCCCCCCCACCCCCCCCCCCCCCCACCCCCCCCCCCCCCCACCCCCCCCCCCCCCCACCCCCCCCCCCCCCCACCCCCCCCCCCCCCCACCCCCCCCCCCCCCCACCCCCCCCCCCCCCCACCCCCCCCCCCCCCCACCCCCCCCCCCCCCCACCCCCCCCCCCCCCCACCCCCCCCCCCCCCCACCCCCCCCCCCCCCCACCCCCCCCCCCCCCCACCCCCCCCCCCCCCCACCCCCCCCCCCCCCCACCCCCCCCCCCCCCCACCCCCCCCCCCCCCCACCCCCCCCCCCCCCCACCCCCCCCCCCCCCCACCCCCCCCCCCCCCCACCCCCCCCCCCCCCCACCCCCCCCCCCCCCCACCCCCCCCCCCCCCCACCCCCCCCCCCCCCCACCCCCCCCCCCCCCCACCCCCCCCATGCGGAAACGGCCTTATAGTGGTTTGACATTTTTTAAATAAAAATCATGACATTAAAAGAATTTAACATCCAAAATAACTACATTAAAATGAACCTTAGTATAATGCTCATTTTCTAATCTGAATGGCCCAGGCTAGCTTGATCTTGTCAGCCCTCAGAAGCTAAGCAGGGTCGGCCCTGAGTGCTTAATACTTGGATGGGAGACCACCAAGGAAGTCCAGGGTTGCAACACAGAGGTAGCCAAATGGCAAACAACATTTGTTTGTCTCTTGCCTTGAAATGCTTTGGGATTGCTATAAGTCAGCTATCGCTTGACAGCACTTTCCATTCCTATAATGCTGCTCCTATAAAATTCCTATGAAATTCCTATACATTCCTATAAAATGTATGACAATGCAACAGTAAAAACAAAACTGATCAATCCATTTCATAGCAAAGGACAAATATTTTAATATCTCTGTCAGAAGAATGAAACTCTGAATGATTTGTCATACATTTTTTTTAAATCCTGCTCTTCTACCAGAGGAATTGGGTGGACAATTGTTCTTTCTTCCTCCATTGTGTTATCACAGCATCCCCATGAGGTGGTTATACTGAGACAGAGTGGCTGGTTCAAGATCACTCAGCATGCTTCCTGG
Source organism: Sphaerodactylus townsendi (assembly GCF_021028975.2). Classification (NCBI taxonomy): domain Eukaryota; kingdom Metazoa; phylum Chordata; class Lepidosauria; order Squamata; family Sphaerodactylidae; genus Sphaerodactylus; species Sphaerodactylus townsendi. The sequence goes on from NC_059432.1 coordinate 93,540,304, forward strand.
GCCCTTTCCCCACTTACCTTAAGCCTCGCGCTACTCTCCTAAAGTAGCGCGGGGTCCAGCTGCACTCCCCACTTCAGGAGCGGCGAGAACGCAGCCCGACGCTGCCTCTCTCGTGCCCCCTCAGTACATGTAATTCCTGGCACCTTTTCAAATGGCGCCTTTTGATGGCCCCGCGCAGAGCGGGGGGTCGTGGGGAAGCCAGGGCACGCGCCAGGAATTGTGCGCGCTGGGAATTGCACGCAGCAACTCTCCAACAAGGGTAAGTGGGGAAAGGGCCATGGAAGACAGGAGATTAGAACCTGAGTTTCCTGGATCCCAGATGGACACTCTAATACACCTGTTGGCTGTCTCTAAGGACAGAGGCATAGGCATGTGCATGTATTAGTAAATTAATGAGGGAAAAGAATCTTGATTCATCTAAACAACAGAAATAAGCTGTCCATTTGAACATTGTTTGCCTCAATTTTCCCCATTTCTTCTCTGCTTCTCTCCTCTTCCTACCTACCTCATTTTCTTTTCTGATCTCATCCATCCTTCTGCTTTCTGCCCCCCCCCTCCCCAACCTGGTCACCTGTACACATTTGATATCAGGCTTCCTGTGGCCAGGATTAGACTTAAATAGTAGGTAGTTATATTGTACAAGCCAAAACAAAAAGCAAACAACAAACAAAAACAGTTATATCCAATCCTTGTTTGCAGTAGATCCAAATTATGCTTTTCCTGCTTGAATAGTCCTGGGCAAACCAACCCTGAGAAAAGGAATAGGTGACAGGGCACCTCAAATGTGATTAGAAGATGTGATGGGATAGAGAGAGGTAGAGTTTAGTATAATAGAAAGGGATTTCCTGAGTGGTAAGAAGCTCACTGTAGTAAATGGTAAGAAGCTCACTGTAGTAAAACAAACCAGGTTACAATGGGAAATTGGGAGAGCAGAAAATGTAGCAGGAGGTTCAACTGGGAAAGAAAGCAGGATCGGGGAAAAGAAATCATATTCCATCTGCCTTGAAGAGGGCTGATTGTGAGATAGCTTTCAGATGGACGTCATCATCTACAACGAACATAGGGATCAGAGTCTGATACTGAATTTAGCAGGGTGACAATGGGTAAGAGCAGTGGTGGGATTCAAATAATTTAACAACCGGTTCTGATGGTGGGATTCAAATAATTTAACAATTAGTAATTTAATAATTTAACTGAGGTGTTTCAGCCAACTTCAAGCAGCATCTGCCTCTTTCTCAGTCCCAGCATACAAAACACTGTGCTTCATTTGATGCTTAACTGCCAAGGCTGCCACAAGACACACACACACACACACACACACACACACACACACACACACACACACACACACACACACACACACACACACACACACACACACACACACACCAGCTCCCTTCCTTCCTCCAGCTAGGCAGTGTGGGAGGGTCACCTCTTCCAGTCCTGATAGGCATTTAGAAAAAAAAACCTATTTCCTGACACTGAAATCCATTAAGGAAGAAAGCTATTAAGGAAATTGTTAAGAAATATTATCATTATGCCAGCCATAGATGCAGGCAAAAAGTTAGGAGGTAAAACTACCAGACCACAGCCACACTACCCAGAAAACCCACAAGAGTCTGATCCACAGAGGCCAAGTCCACAATACTGCTGCTTTATTTTCTCCAGCATGCAGACTGGCAATTGTCTTCACTCATTGGATATTTGTGTCAATGAGTGACACAAATGAGTGACACAAATGATATTTGTGTCAATGAGTGACACAAATGAAGACAATGAGTGAATTGTCTTCACTCATTGGATATTTAGAAGCAGTTCTGTTTATTCTCAGAGGGCTGGCCCCAAAGGAATGTGCTTTTCCAGTCCTTGAGACCTTCCTAGTCATCTCTCTTGTCTCCTGTCCTGTCATTTGGCTTTACTAAATCAACAATCCTAATTCCTCTTACTCTGACAGGCCAGGTGTTTTGGGGCACTGTGCTCATATGCTCCTGATAGGTTAAAATCCAGAGTCTGATGCAGGATGCTGCCCCATGCCTTTGGTTTTGCATAGGTCAAAGAATCCTCTTGGGAAGTGTACCCATAACTGTCATTAATGAGAGGCTATTTAGGCTAAGCAACACAAAGTGTTCCATTCATTTTTAAAACAATTGCAAACTACAGCCACATCACTTGTTCCTGTCTGGACTATATTAGGCCAAAGGTGAGAGACCAGATGGTTGAAGGCTTTTCCCTGGAAAACAACTCATGGCATACTGAATTTAGGAAAGAAATTAGTCTTTTGTGCACTTACTGCTCGTGGCATGGCTGTGTACTTTGTAGTGTGGTTTGCCACAGTTTTCCATTTAAAAGAGAAATCTCTTGCTGTGAAGTGTTCCAGCCACACCAATCCAATCTGCCATTTTGTCTGCCCACTGTTTCCTTTCCTTTCCTTTCCTTTCCTTTCCTTTCCTTTCCTTTCCTTTCCTTTCCTTTCAACATCCCTCTGGGAAGGTTGCCTACCACCTTTTTGGGGATTGCTGTCTTTTGTCTATTGATAATTCAATAGATTATGTCAACATGTGAAAATAAAAGAATAGTGTGAAATTTTTTTTAAAAAAACATCATGGCTGGAAGAGCTGTTGAGTTGGTGGGGGAAGGCAGGGAGGAGGGAGAAAACCTAGTGAGAGAGTAACACATGGCCATCTCCTTTGCTTTCCTGTTCTTTATCCACTTTTGAAAAACCATTTAGATTCTATGATCTATTACACAGTGAGTTTGGGAACGGGGAAAATGTATGCACAACCAAGTAACTGACCCAAAAGGAATGTATGATCACTGCAGAGCAAACCACAAGTGCATAAATGGTCAGACAGAAATGCTTCAGGATGTGAGAATTCATGGAATCTGTTATCTGAAGTCTGAATGGGAACAGCTCAGTTATCGTTTTATGACTTGATCTGCCGTCTGTATGAAGTAGGTATCGGGCATAACTTCAACCATCATCACTACTTCATTCAAATGTCCTTTCTCAAAAGTTTCCTTCATTTCCATAGCAAGGCCCAGAAGAAGATTAATGCACACTACTGCTGTTTTGAACACTTTGGCGAATTCCTATCTCCATTGCATTCTACAGTTGGAAACTGAAAAGCAGAGGACATAAAACACCTTCATGCAGCTGCTATCTTTAGCCCTATCACCATGGTGATGGTCTCATGACAAAGGGAATCTGAAAATGCAGCAGTAAGCATCTCAATTGCATTCAGAATCTATCAAGTGCCAACAGATTAACAATAACACAGCAAGCATTTCCAGACCACTCTCTGAGAAATTTCACCAGTCTTATTTTCAAAATGTGTTTTCTTTATTTTCCTTGGATGTTTTCCTTATTTATCTCCACATTTACCTTTAATTTCCCTTTAGGTACAAGTTAGGCAAAGAATAGCACATTCTACATCATAATTGGAAGTACCACATAATAAAAAAACCGCACTAAATTTCAAGATACGTTTTAATGTTTGTTTCAGCAAGAAAGAACTATTCTGAGTTATTTTGGCATTCTATGTTAGACACCTTCACCTCTAAAACCAGTTGAGCATGGGTATGACAGATGGTCCATACCCAAACATTTTGCTGTCCAGAATACTTTATCATAATACACAAGCTAAAATACTAGCGTTACTTCCATAGGATCTGACAACTTCCTTCTGTTAAGTGAAAAAAAGGTCTTCTTCCAGGAGTCCTGCCTAAGATTGTACGTGGAGAATGGGATTCCTGCTTGACAGGGGCGTGTCAAGAAAATATGAAGCTTGATGAAATAGCATTTCAGGAGACATTGTGAGCTGCTGCAATGGGGCAGAAACGGGGAGTCAAACTTCCATGCATGGAAGTCTTTCCATGCAAAGATGTTTTTCAATAGGATCTACCACAATGTACAAAATGTTGCTGATAAAATCACATCACCTGACATGAAATCATAGAGTTATTAAGAAGCTATCCAACCACCTGCTGAGTACAATAAAAACTGCAGTATTCCAGACATATAGCATCAGTTACCAATTTTACCCATATTGACTTAGACATGTGCAAAATCCCCTGCTAATACTATCAGTTTAGGAAGAAAGCCTCTGTGATGTCACATGAATGAATACCCCTATTACTGTATTGTCAAAGGCTTTCACGGCCAGATTCAACTGGTTCTGGTGGGTATCACAGAGGGAAGTCTGTTACACACTGTGTCCAGAGAGAAGGAAATGTTTGGGGTATATATTGTCCATGGCAGGGGCGTAATGCCCATTGGGCAAGGTGGGCAGCTGCCCAGGGCATCACCTTGTGGGGGGGGGGGCATCAAAATGCAGGGTTCATTTTTGGGTATTTTTAGTGGTTTTCAATGTTTGGCCTGCAGGGGGCACAGTTTTTAGGCTAGTGGCACCAAAATTTCAGCGTATCATCAGGAGACTGTCCTTATGCTACCCCCCAAGTTTGGTGAGGTTTGGTTCAAGGAGTCCAAAGTTATGGACTCCCAAAGGGAGTGCCCCTATCCCCCATTGTTTCCAATGGGAGCTAATAGATGGGGGCTACAGTTTTGAGGGTCCATAACTTTGGCCCCCCTGAACCAAACTGCACCAAACCTGGGGGCAGTCATTAGGGCAGTCTCCTGATGAGACCCTGAAGGTTTTGAGACTGTGCCTTCAGAAATGTGCCCCCCCAGCCTGCAACCCCCATTGACAGCAATGCAGAAAACTCAATGCAGAACAAAGATTCTTGGGCAAATTTCTAGGATGTTCCTGCAGGGGGTGCATTTTTGGATGTATTGGCACCAAAATGTTGGGGTATCATCTGGAGATGATGGCACCCCCCAAGTTTGGTGCAATTTGGTTCAGGGGGTCCAAAGTTATGGACCCTCAAAGGGTATCCCCCATCTCCTTAGCAAAGAATCCTGGTGCAAAAAAAAATTTTGGTCGTGGTGGAGTGGCCGCCCATGGGGGGGGGGGGCATCCAACTCAGGTTTTGCCCAGGGCTACAGTTTGCCCAGGGCTGCCTCGTTATGCCCCTGGTCCGTGGGGAACCAATCAGTAAGTGTTTGGGTGGAACTTGTTATGCAGAGATGTGGTTGATAGACATCCCTCTGTGATACACCTCTGAAGAGGCCAGCCACAGATGCAGGTGAAACGTTAGGAACAAGATCCACCAGACCACAGCCACACAGGCCGGAAAACCCACCAGAACCCCTATTACTGGTTCTTGTGATCAGTTATAAGCCAATTCATATGAAACCCAACACAGCATATATCGATCACAGTAAGGACCACATCCAATGTGTATAAAGGATTTGCACGTGACCAGCTCACATTTGATTTTTTCTTGAAAATGCAGACTCCGGGGCTACATTCTGAAACTTCCCCAAGTTACAAATTTAGTCCTCTTGTTCATTTCATAGAGCTGGTTGTATATTTCTCCTTACAGAGGGCAGTGTGTCCTCTTTTATAATAGACATGACATTTTGGGTGGCTGAAACCACCCCACAATTATATTCCCATCCAATTACTTCTTTCATATTAGCTTTTGCTGCTGTAAATTCTAGTTTGAACAATAATGAAACACAAAGTAATATCAGGTTGACTCTACTGAGAGGAAACCGAAATGAAAAAAAAAAGAAGAATAAATATACATTCAAATTCCAGAGAACCTTTGTTTTTGTGGTGAGACGATGTTAGCAATATTAGCATATGTAGCATCTGATTAGATAATTTTGGTTGATTCTCAGGCCAGTGGGAAGGTCGGCCTTATTTGGTGGGTAATGGGTAAAACGAATCACTTGTAAAGTGAGAACAGGTCCATTTCTGCCTCACTGCCCTTTAAAATTATGCCACATAAATAAAAAAAGGAAATCTCATTTTGAAACACACGTTCATACACACACATTCGCACAATCTTAGATTGAGTCTAAAACATAAAGGAAAACCTCATTTATCTGTTGCAAAACCACCATGTGAAGCTTTCAAGCCCACTAAGTTCGCCATTGGGGCAGATCAATTTGGAATGCAGCATTACACTTGAAAGATACATTCTTATTGCCAAAATACTCTTTTAAATATAAATGACTTTTCAACAGTTACAATAAGGGACAGTATTTTTTTTAAAATGTGGAAAATATTACCAATGTGAAGCGGACTAACTATGGCCAACAACACCCAGAAACTCTTGATAAATTCTTACTCTGGTGGCATTTGAAAGTGTGGCATAGAGTTTGTGGGTTGATAGACTGTAACAATCCTTGCTTTATATTGGGTATTGACCAAATGATCTCTTGCTGCCTTGAAAGTCTGTGTATCCAGGACAGGAATATCTGGAAGAATGAGGTTTAGGTAAGGAATCATTTTGGGGCTTTCACTCATTTTGGGGTTGCTCCAGAGCATAAACAGCGTGCTTTCACCAGAAGACATGATATGCTTGGGAATTTACTTATTTCGTTGAAATGAGTTGGTTAGTTTTGCAAGAATGAAAATTATGTTTCTAAATCAGACTGTCCCTTTCCAGAGTAAGGGCCGTGCATGCTTCCCCATACTGGATCAAGTGCCATATATACAAAAGATGTGTGTTGTTCTCTGCATTTGAGGCTATATAGAGTTTCAGTATTGTAAGGCTCAGGACACAGCATCAGACATTCCAGTTGTGCACCGCTGCTCTTTGCAGTGACCTTCCCCCATTAATTCTATGTACTTATTTTCAACATGGTAGACCATTTTGTAAAGTTATTGATTGGAATGCATCATTCATCTTCATGAATGAGTATAATCAAACTTTTTGTCTCAGAGAGATACCTCCTTCCTCTCTGAGTCAGCTGATTGGTTCACCAATCAGAATGCAGGTCAGCTTACGCAATCAGGACACTTTCCTATTCCTAGGCAGTTTTTCCTCACTCTGTTGGGATAGCACTTTGTTCCACTGACTGACTTGCACTTTTAATCCTCTATTTTACTGTACAGTCTTTCACACAGTAATTAATTTTCAGGTCTTTTAAAGCCAAACCAGAGTTTTACCAAAGCAAAAAAAAAGTTGCTTACCGCTCCTGACGATGATATCATTGCACCCCCTGCCATGTGAGTTTCCTGCTTTTTGCCAGTTTTGGGTTGAAAACACTACCAAGGGCGTAACGAGGCAGCCCTGGGCAAACTGTAGCCCTGGGCAAAACCTGAGTTGGATGCCCCCCCCCCCCATGGGCGGCCACTCCACCACGACCAAATTTTTTTGCACCAGGACATTGGTGCCTGCAGGGGGAGCATGTTTAGACATATCAGCACCAGAATTTCAGTATATCATCAGGAGACTGTCCTTATGCTACTCCCCAGGTTTGGTGAGGTTTGGTTCAAGGAGTCCAAAGTTATGGACTCTCAAAGGGGGTGCCCCATCCCCCATTGTTTTCAATGGGAGCTAATAGGAGATGGGGGCTACAGTTTTGAGGGTCCATAACTTTGGCCCCCCTGAACCAAACTGCACCAAACCTGGGGGGTATCATCAGGGAAGTCTCCTGATGAGACTCTGAAAGTTTTGAGGATCAAGATCAGCCAACTCAGAATGTGCTTCTTCAGTTTGTAATTCCCATTGATGTTAATATAAATTAATGTAGAATAAAGATTATTGGGCAAACTTCTAGGATGTTCCTGAAGGTGGGCATTTTTGGATGTATCAGCATTGAATAGTGGCCCGGTATCATCTGGAAACTATCCTAATGGGGATTCCCCCAAAGTTTGTGTGCAGTTTGGTTTTAGGGGGGGTCTGTCCAAAGTTGTGGGACCCTCAGATGCGGCAATTCCCATCCCACATTCTTTGCTAAGGAGATGGGGGCTACCCTTTTGAGGGTCCATAACTTTGGACTCCCAGAACCAAACTGCACCAAACCTTGGGGTTGCCATCATGACAGTCTCCAGATGATACCCTGAAATTGTGGTGCTGGATAATGTACCAAGAATGCCCTCCCCTGCAAGAACATCCCGGAATTTGCTCCAAGAATCTTTTTTTTTTCTGCATTGAGTTTGCTGCATTGCTGTCAGTGGGGTTGCAGGCTGGGGGGGGGCAGATTTCTGAAGGCACAGTCTCAAAACCTTCAGGGTCTCATAAGGAGACTGACCTAATGATACCCCCCCAAGTTTGGTGCAGTTTGGTTCAGGGGGGCCAAAGTTATGGACCCTCAAAACTGTAGCCCCCATCTCCTATTAGCTCCCATTGGAAACAATGGGGGATAGGGGCACCCCCTTTGGGAGTCCATAACTTTGGACTCCCTGAATCAAACCTCACCAAACTTGGGGGGGTAGCATAAGGACAGTCTCCTGATGATACGCTGAAAATTTGGTGCCGCTAGCCTAAAAACTGCGCCCCCTGCAGGCAACAAATGGAAAACCACTAAAATACCCAAAAACGAACCCAGCATTTTGATGCCCCCCACAAGGTGATGCCCTGGGCAGCTGCCCACCTTGCCCAATGGGCATTACGCCAGTGAACCCTACTCTGACTTTCTGGAAAATTATGGCTGGATTTAACACACACACACATCCAATACCTATGTTTTGGTTCTCGAACAGACTTTCTACTAGCTTTGTGGCTAATTATGATCACTAAAAGCATAGAGGAAGACGACTTTCGTTGTAAGGTTCAGTGATATTTCTATCTCCCAGAGAAAAGTGAATACTAGGAAAAACATACTTGTTAGTCTGAGAAAATCTTTTTTCTGGTTAGATCTTCAAGAAAAAATAACAAAAAAAGAGAAATAGGTAATGGCATTCAGTGGGAGTGTTTGAAACATTTCTTTTCAGTACAACTGAAAAGTTACTTTGTAGTCAAAGAATAGGTTATCCTCCAGACATCATAGTCTGCTCTCCTGATTCTCCTGAGCTAGACATATTTTAAAATAAAAGCTTGTTATAACTTACATGCAATGGAAACTGCACATACATTTTCCCCCAAAAATCCTTGCTTTAGTCCCCTTCCGCACACGCAAAATAATGCGTTTTCAAACCACTTTCACAACTGTTTGCAAGTGGATTTTGCCATTCCACACAGCTTCAAAGAGCACTGAAAGCAGTTTGAAAGTACATTATTCTGCATGTGCGGAATGAGCCTAAGTTTAAATATTTCCCACTACTTTGAATTTCAGTTGGCGTTCGAAAAAATAAAAAACACAAAAACAAAACCAGTGCAGCAGTTGGAGGTTACTTGGAGATTAGTTCTATAAATTTTTGTATAGGTGAAGAATAATCTGCTTTTTGACCTCCTTATCTTGTGTGCCAGTGAGGAATAGTGGTTAAGAGCAGGGGGACTCTAACATGGAGAACTGAGTTTGATCCCCCCACTTCTCCACATGAGCAGCAGACTTTAATATGGTGAGCCAAGTTTGTTTCCCCACTGCTACCCATGCAGCCTGCTGGGTGACCATTCTCTCAGAACTTCCTCAACCCCACCTACCTCACAAGGTGTCTGTTGGTGGCATAGTTGTGCTGAGAAACACAGTAGCAATCATCGAGAGCCTGTGTGGTGTAGTAGGTAAGAACAGGTGGATTCTAATCTGGAGAACCAGGTCTGATGTCCTACTTTTCCACATGAACAATAGACTCTAATTGGGTAAACTGGATTTGATTGCCCACTCCTGCATGTGAGCAGTGGACACCAATCTGGTGAACCAGGTTTGTTTCCCTATTCCTAGCTATGAAGCCTCCTGGACTAGTCACAGTTCCCACAGAACTCTTTCAGCCTCACCTATTCCACAAAGTGCCTGTTGTGGGGAGGGGAAGGGAAGGAGTTTATATGGCAATTTGAGACTCCTTATGGTTGAGAAAAGCAAGATATAAATCTGAACCCCTACTCCTTTTCATTGCTGAGACACTAGTCTCATTTCTGTAATTGTTTGCTACATTTTCAAACATTCTGTTAACACTCATGTTAGTTCAAGCCTGTTCTTTTTCAGAAATTCAGGCCGTTTCTGCACAGGCCAAAAACGGCGGTCTGGGGACGGTAAAAACGCCCCCCCAGGCCGCCGTTCGCACAGGCGGCGCAGCAGCGCCGACCTGGCTCCCTTTTCCCTCCCTCAGGGCGGCGTCAGGCTGTCCTCAAAAACACCCCTTTAAAGGGGTGTTTTTGAGAAAACAGCGTGTTCCCTGCGGCGCGGTGCACAACCGGCATCGTCGGGAACACTTCTGTTTCTTCAGCGCATTACTTGCACTTCGTCCTCGCCGCTGCGTTGTTCTTTCTAAGCCTACTTCCACGCTGTCCTCCTCGGACCCCCCTGGAGGTCGGAGGGGCAGCGTGAGCGGGATTAGGAAGACAGCAGGGCTTAACGACGGGACAAGGGGCAAGTAAGCTGAGGGGACAGGGAAGAGGGCAGCTCCTTACGCGGAGCCGATTTCCTGAAGCCGGGCAGCTCAGCTGGGGCCGCTCGCACACTTGCGTGCGAACGGCCTCCACCCCCACGCCTGCAGAATTCTTGCCGGCATGAGGGCGCCCGGAGCTCTGTGCGGAAAGGCCCTCAGTGAAGATTTCAATCATGGTGGCAAGCTGCTCATCTCCTCATGTGTATTTGGTGAAATGCACAACAGTATGAGCAGGAGCCCTGAAAAAATCAGGTCTTCCGTGATCTAGATAAAGCCGTGCATATTCCAGCCTTTGAAAGGGCCTTTTGTCACCTCTGTACCAATCCACAAGAAGAGAGGCGGGGAAAGTTAAAAGCCTGTAAAGCAGCGGGTTGTGGGCTGTGAAAGGAAAGACTCTTAACAACTCTCTGAACAACAGAGAAGACATAGGTTGGGGGTATAGCAGAGCCCAGGAATGTGGTTTGGGATGCCATTGCTATGAGTTTGTCATGTTACTTGCTGCTGCAGCAGTGGCAGGGGAATTGTTTTATGTACACATTTTTAATATATTGAAAGTGGGACTGTGGCACTTAGTCCTGTCATCTGGAAGATTGGTATCACTTTGGTGGCTACAAGGAATGTCCAGGAGAATGCCTCCCTATTGCTACTCTGCCTTTTCCCTTTTCCCTTGGAGAAAGTGTAATCCATACATTTTCTGGAGTAAAGGGATACAAAACAGGAGCAAAATGCTTAATGCTTAAGTGCTCCCCTTACTAGAGGAACTTTTTGTGGTTCAATTTGGGGGGGGGGGATCCCTGTGTAGCAACATTCTGAGAATCTAAGCCAGATAATGGTCCAACTTGGCTTATCCAGAGTTCAACCAAACCCAGACAACTGAATCTTCAGTCAGCCCTAAAAATACTGGCAAAATTATGTGGTGCTATTGCTCTCTGAAAAGCCAGATTATTAGCATTCCTGTTGTAAAAAAAATGTTCATTGAGAAATGTTGATAAATAGTATGCAAAAAAGGAGAATGTTTTCAACTTGTTTCAAATTATTTGCCCCCCTCCACTCCCCACACCCTACAAGCACATTAGCTTATCTGTCTGGTTGCCAAAAGCTTTTTGGTGTTAAGCATTTAACTGCACTAGTAAGGATTGTTCTTAAAGACAAACATTTCAAGGTGCTAAATATGCAAACGAAACCCGAAGTACCAAGACTTGGATTTATTAGCAGCAGCTTCCATGGTAGTATTTCCTTCCTACTAATTTTGAGTCTGCAGAAATTTGGTAACCAGCAGGAAGTCTGGAAATCAATACAACTGGAAATCTGATATCCAGCTGAGCAGATGTGTAGAAGGGCTTTGGGCGGTTTTTTTGGACAGGAAGTCCCAGGAAGGTGTTTCACTTTCTGCATTGATTATATTTGTGATCACGAAAATATGTTTGCTGAGGGAAAACTGGCAGCAGTTTTGCAAAAGATAAAACAAAACCACCACACAGTCTTAAGAAAATATGAAAGTGAAGACCTCAGGATATACTGAGAGTGTATCAAGATATATACTAGATATTCAGTATGCAAGGAGCAACCATAGCTCAGTGGTGGAGCATCTGTTTTTCATGTATAAGGGACCCACTTTCTATCCCCTTCACTTTCAATATGAAGGATCAGGTAGTGTCATAGGCAGGCTCTCAGGAACCAAAGATAGTCCAGATGCAGTACTTAGCTGGTTCAGTCATTTAATGAGTACACAGAGCCTACAACCAAGACAAGGCTAAAAGCAGAAACAGTGATCTACAAACAGTGACCTGAACCACAATGTTGTTACCACAAGCTAGCTCACCTGCACCCTCTCTGTTATATGCAGCCTTCAAGGACGTAGGTAAGGGGTGTGTGTTCTCTGGTTCAACCCCTCCCATTGCATGTCCGAAGCTCCACCCTTGTTTGTGTGGTTTTTTGTATTTTTTAGGTTTTTGGTTCTTGGCCTGCAGGGGACGCATTTTTTAGACAAGCAACACCAAAACTTCAGGGATGTGTTAGGAGACTCTCCTGATGATACTACCCAGGTTTGTTGAGGTTTGGTTCAGGGGGTCCAAAGTTATGGACTCCCAAAATGGGTGCCCCATCTCCCATTGTTTCCAATGAGAGCTAATAGAAGATGGGGGCTTCACATTTGAGGGTCCATAACTTTGGACCCCCTCAACCAAACTTCACCAAACCTGGGTGGTATCATTATGAGAGTCTCCTAAATATACCCTGAAAGTTTGGTGCTGCTAGATTAACAATTGCACCCCTGACAGCAGGCACCCCACAAATTTCCCCAGATTCTCCTTTTAAATCCACCCCCTTCGGCATGGATTTAAAGGGAGAATCTGAGGTCCCCAGTTTAAACATTGAAAGTAGTGATGCTGTTTCAGGGTTGGGGAGAATTCATTGCAAAACAGCATCACTTTCAATGTTGTTTTAACTGGGAACCCCACATTCTCCCTTTAAGGTGGATTTAAAAGGAGAATTTGGGCTCTCTAGTTTAAACACCATTGAAAGTGATGCTGTTTGGGGTGGACTCCAGCATCACAGCTGCCACCCATGGGGGGCGGGGGGCGCAAAACTCATATTTTGCGCTGGGCTCCATTTTCCCTAGTTATGGCTCTGCCCAGAGGGGAGGACAGAAGGGATGCCGGCTGCTGGCTGGGAGCCCAGCTGGTAGGGGGCGGGGCAGGGTGGGGCAGGGGAGTCTGCCATCCCTCGCCTTGGAGTGCTGCCTTTATAAGCACTGAGGCTGGGGGCATGGCTTGGGAAGGCGTGGCCACACTCCAGGGGTGGGTGGGGGCCTGGCCCCACCCCCTGAACCCCCCATAAAAATCTATACCTATGTCCCTGGCAGCCTCCCATTCACTAGTGCAATAACCTCTTGCAACTGGGTTGCTTTAGTCTCGCTCCTGCAAAGACTTTGCATCCAATTCAGCTCGCTCCAGAGTTGCTGAGCTGCTTCTGCATCTCCTTTGCTGTAAACTAGCATGCAGCCTCCTCCTGTATTGCTCCTGGGGCTCTGGATACCCGGGGTGGGGGGGGTTGACGGAACTGGCAGGGTCCCCTCTGGCTTAGTATCCAGAGGCTGAAGAGTCTCAGAGCTAGACTCTGGCTGGGGACTCTCAGAGCTTGGATGTGGCTGTGGATCCCAGCCTGAATGAATGCTCTGCCTGAGCCTCTGAACATGGGCCTGCAGGAACTACTGGCTGCGCAGGCTCAGAGTTTACAAGAAGTGCCTGGGAATCTGGAACCAAAACTGTCTACTCTTCTCCATCTGAGTCTTCTTCCCAAGGGTCCCCAGCCAGACCAGGCTGAGCCATAACAGGTAGCAGGTGACATGGCAGATACTTACTATGTATGTATGTATGTATGTATGTATGTATGTATGTATGTATGTATTCATGTATTCATGTATTCATGTATGTATTCATGTATGTATGAGCTTTTAATTGTTTGTATGCACATCAAAAAGAATCATCATATAGCACCAATGCAGTCCCAGGGAAATGGCTAATGCCTCTCTCTCTCTCTCTCTCTCTCTCTCTCTCTCTCTGTGTGTGTGTGTGTGTGTGTGTGTCCATAATAATATTTTTGTAGCAAGCGTTAGGAATTAAGGTTCATTTAGCAGTTGCTTTTTTTCCTGAAGAAACACTTTTGATATTGCAAAGTGACACCTCGCTTCTCCAGCTCCATTATTAACAATAAACTTGTTAACATAAGAGGAAGCATTATCCCTTGTAGCAGTTAATAAAGGAAGCTGTGGATGACACGTTTTAATGGATCACGCTTAATGCCATAGTGTATAGATGCTAACAAAAGGTGGCATTAGCTTTAGCAGGAGTAAGATGTGGGATGACGGGAACCCCCATGCGCTGCTACTTTTGACAATGTCAGCTGCAGATCTACGTTCAGTTCCCTATAATAGATGAATATTAACCCATACCCACAACTATCCAAGAAGGAATTCATCTCTGGGCTATAAAATGTGTTTGTATATATTTACAGTTAATGTACAGCAGGAGTTTCTGCTGCAAACCTCCTGAACATGCACACTATGAAATTCCACACATAGGCCAAGAAACATTTAAAGATTTTTTTAAAAAACATTAAATATATATTTTGAAAGGGTCTGTACAGGAACTTAATAACACTCAGGACCTTGCTAAGCAAGCTCTTATAAGCTCATCGAATGGATTTAGAAGACAACATGGCCTTGTTAACCTAATTACTGGCAACTTCAGGGACGGAAGAAGAGAACTTGAAACGTAGGAAGCTAGGAGAAAGATGAGAATTTTCAATCCCCGTGACAAGATGAGGTGGGATGAGAGTGAATTTTAGCCTTTCATATCCCCAAAGGCAGGTCTTAATACATGACCCTAATATGTAAGAAATCTTTTAAAAATCTTTCCTAAAGCCGTATACAACTTCTGAAAGGGGTTGGATTTGTTATTCTGGTGTGTTTCTGTTTAATCTGTTTAACCTCCAGGAGATAATAGTTCCAGGTTGAGAAGCAACTGCCAGTGTCTTCACCTTTCAGATTTGGAAAAAGGATACCTCTTTGGGAGGGTTTTAATTAAGGGTTTTATCACTGGATGCCATTTTATTGTATTGGCCACTGTATTTTAAATTTCTGATTCAGATTTTCAGATTACATATGGGAATATGCTATGTTTAATATTCCCCTCATACCAAAACTTCTTTAAACATACAGAACCAGCATGCCTTACCTGAGGGCTCTGACTCAGCTTTATACCTGATTTTTTAAAATTTATCCTGAAGGTATAATTTTAATATGAAGAAGCATCCAAACATTAAATCTGCCATCTTCATTCTGAAATAGCCTAGCTGAGCAACAGATGCATCGTGATAGATACATCCCTGCTGGTCGTGCGTCTTGTGATGAGTTCTTGTTTGAAAGACCCACATTGATTCTTCATTGATTTGGCACCCATTGCTGTCACCCTGTTTGTGTACAAATACACAAAAATGCAATGCAGTCCTCTAGGTGGCAGCAGCAGCACACAACAGGAGAAGTCTAGTCTTCAGAAAAGAGCACTTTTCTTTTCTGGATTGTGAGATGTGCCCTGGCATCAACCAGAATGAATTGTTTCAAAGGAGCTCTTTGAAGCTATCTTTGAATAATGTTTGGAAATGGTAACTGGTCCAAAATGCATTAATTAGCTTGTTGATGGACAAGAGTCAAAAGATGCTATAAAGCACCTACTTAAGGAGCTGAATGGGTTCCCATATAGATACCGAATTCAATTAAAATGCTGCTGTTAAACTTAAAGACATAATAGTCTGGGTCTAGCTTGCGGGTAGCCCAAACCAGAGCCCCAGGCAACTGGGGATGGCACCACTGTGGTGTTATCCTGTCACCTCCAGAGGGCTTTCTAGCAGCACAGGGAAGAAGGAAAACCCCAAAAACCTCCCCATTGCTGGAAAGCCCTCCGGAGGGCTTAATGGACTTCTGTGATCCAAAAGGTCCAGGTTCTCCATGCACTTCCTCGCAAATCTAGGGTGAAAGCCAACTAACATTGGAGGTAAACATGGAGTCTTTTGTAGAACAATTTTTAAAATGTGACAGAGAATCTCAAAAAATGAAAATCTCTACTGCTGGGGCACCCCTCCCTTCCCCATGATGACACGAGACTGCCAAGTGTGGGTTCAACTAGTAATTTATTTAAATAATCATTTAATTTAAATCACTTATGTAAATTTCAGTAAATTTCAGCTTATTTCAGTAAGCTGGTGATTTTTGTGGTATAGACAGGAGGCATTCCTGTCCTTGAAAGAAAAATCAGCCACTCAGATGAGCCAATAGGAGGGTTGGTGCAGTATCTAATCACCTTCAAAAAGGGGGGTGAGATGCTGGGGGGCACACTGGAGAATGGGGAGTTGAGATGTGTTTGAAGGAGAGAGCAGGGACAGCTGAGCTCTGGCTCAGGAAAAAGGGCAGACAGAATGAAGAGCAGCTCTGCCTGGTAGTGTAGCAGAGCAGTTTAGCTCTCTCTCTGGGAGAGAAGAGCGTGCTCTGTTGTTAGGGCTGTCTCGATGAACAGACCTTGTACAATTTAGTCTGACGAGAAAAAACAAGCTAGTGCAGGTGGAATCCTGTGGGTGAGAGAGGATCTAACCTTGTGGCTAGTCAGTAAAAGTCTGTCAGTGCCTGAAAGTGTTGTAGAAAAGTCTAACTATGCTCTGAAGTCATAACCACTTAATTTTTTTGTGTCTCAGTCAGGTTTCTACTTTGTCTACCTGGAGACCTTGGCTGCTGGTTTGTTCTTTTAAAACCAATTGATAAATAAATAACTATGCCCACAAGGGCATATATTACTCCAGCCTCAGTGATTTCAGCATTCACCTTGTGCACCACAAAACTTACCTCACCTCAGCAACCCTGGAAAGTGAGGGGAAGCTTTATTGTTCAAAATGTTTGAATCTTTGGGAGGCTGTATTCATTTCCTCAGTAGGAAAAAAAAAAGGCTTGCCACAGGCACCCACTATGCCTTTTAGGAAGATCCACCTTGAACTGAACTCAATTGGCACTTCCACCAGCTTTACTTATCACCACCTGCACAGCCATATGTGCAGACACTGCAGAGATGTGCCAGACTTTATCGCTCTCCCTGATGTACTGCAAGGCCCCTACCAAGTTCAAAAGATGCCACACAGCATCTTCTCATCATATTCAGCTCCAATGCATGTGATGGCCTGTTCTAGACACTTCACAAATTAGGCTGCATGTCTCAGGGTGCTTGCCAATTAACCCTATATATCCAGAGCAACTCACCATATTTCTGCCAAACTTACTCTGTTTCAGGAAAAAAGATGTTAGTTCAGTCAGCTGAGGTGCAGTGGTCAAGAGAGTTGTATGTTTCGACATTAGAATATAGTCCTGAATGAATATGAGAATTATCATTCATTTTTACATGCTATCTTTGTCAAAAACTTTATTTTGTGCATTACTGAACAGGGTACTTTGATACAAGAGCATTTATAATTAATTGAACGGATAGGGGGATCAGAGCTAGATAGGCACTAGGACCCAGCTGGAGCATTCCACAACAAAGATGGTCTGGCATGTTGAGTTCTGTGGAATATACAACCCTAATAACATATTTTTCTGACTATAGATGTTGCCTAATCAGTTTGCAGTCATGGTGGTGGAAAGTGCCGTCAAGTTGCAGCCAACCCCTTGGGTTTCCTTGCTATTGCTTGCCTCTGACTCACAACCCTGCACTTCCTTGGTGGTCTCCCATTCAAATACTAACCAGGATGGGCCTTGCTTAGCTTTGGAATCAGACAGGATTGGGCATAAAACTATCTAAATCAGAACTGTTTATCGGGGCCATCCGGGTCAGGGCCGGTGTATTTAAATTACAACGTCCTGTCCACAGGCCACCTAGAACAGTCAGAAAAAGGGTTTCATACCAGGTCAATCTGGCAAAGCTCCCCCCTCCTCCCCCACCCAAAAAAATTCTTGATTAGCGCTGCAAAAGCAACCAGCTAATTTCACACTGTAGTTATGGAAGGGAATTTGGTCACCCACAGCAAGAATGAGCCACAGGCTCATTTGAAGTTAATAGGAGCAGGGGAAATTGATCCAGGACATTATCTGCCATGAATGCTTCTTCTTTTAACAAAATACAATTACTCATGGCTATGGGTGTGAGGGAGCTTGCGGGGGGGGGGGGTTGTTAGATCAAAGTTCTTTAATGCTCTGGAATATTCTAGTAGATGGGCTACTGTCACCTGAGCATGTTCAAGGGAATTTCTGTTGGTTCAGTGACCTCTACTTTGATATCAGGTTAGATATTTTTATCCAGACCTCTGACTGTCAAATCAGAGAGTATCTTTTGGGCATGTATAAATACAAGGGTCCCTACAGGAGAGAGGTCTTATAAGTAATGGAGATAAGTAGATTCTACTGGAGATAAAAGACCAAGATAAAATATGATATAAGTGGATGGCCATCCATAAAAAGGCTGGTTGAGATCCAAGACTGTGTTGGTGTTTTAATTATTGTGAGTTCTTATCTGCAAAATTGCCAATTTTTCATTTTTTTTAAAAAAAATGGTCAGATTGGGGTGGAGCAGAACAAAAATATCCCTGACAATGTCTTTCAGTTTGTAGCAGTGTTTTTTTTTTGGTCAGTTTGTCTTTTTTTCAGTCTGACCAAATCACAGTGTTATTGAGAAAATAGAAGGGTGAGGGGAGAAGTATGAAGAAACCCCTGATATCCTTGGAGGGAGAATGAGGTAAAAACTGTACTAAATAAATAGAATTCAGTCAGTCAGGGGCAAGACCAGGATGGAATCCAAAAGTCAAGACAAGATCTGACAATGGCTATTTGAGCCAAGATAGCATTTGACAACTTATATAGGTGGAGCCTACTGATAGTTTGTTAAGGGAGCAGCAGTGGCGTAGGAGGTTAAGAGCTCATGTATCTAATCTGGAGGAACCGGGTTTGATTCCCAGCTCTGCCGCCTGAGCTGTGGAGGCTTAACTGGGGAATTCAGATTAGCCTGTACACTCCCCCACACACCAGCTGGGTGACCTTGGACTAGTCACAGCTTCTCGGACTTCTCTCAGCCCCACCTACCTCACAGGGTGTTTGTTGTGAGGGGGGAAGGGCAAGGAGATTGTGAGCCCCTTTGAGTCTCCTGCAGGAGAGAAAGGGGGGATATCAATCCAAATTCTTCTTCTTCTCTTCTTAATTAACTGTTATTATGAGAAGGGTCAAGGGTTTGCCTCTTCAAACCAATGAGAAGCTGGGGTCTTAAATGCAGTGTGGTGTAGTGGTTAAGAGCAGTGGACTCTAATCTGGAGAACCAAGTTTGATTCTCCTGTCCTCCACATGAGCAGCGAACTTTAATCTGGTGAACCAGGTTTATTTCACCACTCTTCCACATGAAGCCTGCTGGGTGACCTTAGCTGGGCTAGTCATAGTTCTCTCAGAACTCTCTCAGCCCCACCTACCTCTGTTGTGGGAGGGGAAGGAAAGGCATTTGTAAGCCATTTTGAGATGCACTACAGCTGAAAAAAGCTGAGAAAAGCAGGGCATAAATCCAAACTCCTCCTCCTCCATCTTCATCATCTCTTCTTCTTGCTCAAACCTAGCTTCTGGTTTTCTCAATCTTGCATCAGGAGTCCCAGCGTTCAGCCTTCTCTCCTTTCACTTCTCCAGTGATACAGAGAGGCTTGCAGCAACACCAGAGTCCTCATCTTCAATTCTGAAGTTTCACTTGGCATGTTGCGACAGAGGAACCTGATGAATGGAATTCCCACTGTCCCTCAGTTTATATTTCAGCAACAATGTATGGTCTGTTCATGCCTCCAAACCTTCCTTACACACAGTCCTCCACTAGTGATGTAAAACCTTTCCATGAGGCTGGCTGCTGCCCCTTTCCCTTTGCAAATTACATTTTGGGAAGTGTTTTGGGAAAGAGGAGGCAAGCTGGACTGGTTTACAGAGCATTCCCATGTACACAGTCACAATATCTAAATCCAAACAATCAGGTTTCCTGAGCATTCTTCAAGACAACGTTAAGGAATCAAGCCAATTACAATGTGAGGCAGAGATATCACTCATTCCAAAATAAGCCTGGTTGAATTGAGTGGGTCTTGGCAGAGTTTGGAAAAAAAAATGTAGCTTTCTGGCATTATGGGTCACAGCTCTGCTTACCTGATAAAACATACTTTTATTGCCTTGACCATTGATTGGTTCATTAGTAACCCCACTTATGGACTGATAGGTGCAATATAAATTTCAGAAATTAATAGTCCCAAATCATAAAAGAACTGTATTGTTGAAGGCTTTCACAGCCAGAATCAACGGACTGTGGTGGGTTTTCTGGGCTATGTGATCTTGTAGTTTTTGCCCCTAATGTTTTGCTCACAACTACGGCTGGCATCTTCAGAGGCATGTCACAGTAAGATGTGTTTCTCTCTGTAGCACTGAAACTGAAATGGATTCCTGGAGCCCCTGTTATTTGTGTTTGAACTGAAGAAGCTGAATAGTTGAGTACCCAAACAAGATTAAGAAAGAACCAACTGCTAGCAGCCCTACTAATTTGACCCCTGTATAACAAGTTGTTAAATAACATTTCCAACTGAGAATAATGCCATTTTTTTCTTGCAGTAATGAACCATTTCTTGAAACAACTTTAGCATTCAGAAGTTCCTTGACTGAGACAGCCCCATGCGTTGAGAAGCAATGGAAATGAGACATTAATGTGTAATTTCATTGATAAAAGCGGGGGGAAAGGAACAGTTATTCGTTTGAATTGTGAAATGTACATCATGTTCCACAGATGATTAAAAATACATAATGAATACTTACCTGGAGGGGCTTCTCGCTGAGGTCTGAGCAAGAACACATCAAGAGCCTTTCTACAGAATGATTTTATAATGGCTACGTGAGAAATTATTGATTAGCTCATCAAATATAATGATGGCATTCATTAAAACCATTATTATGACACATAATTACCACTTCCAACAATGCTGCAGCAGAGCATGACTTTTTGAGCTACCAAAATAAAACAGAGAAGCAAATGTTGTTTCTTTCCTCACCAAGATTCTCACAATGCATGGATGACTGGACACTTGCATAAATGAAGTCTCAAATATTTGATTTTTTTAAAAAAACTAAGGTATGGACAGTGTTATAAAAGGGCACATTTCTGTTCTTGTGAAGGAAAACTTGATGAGAGGATCAAAAATCTAACTGGGTTTTTGTGGGAAAAGAAAAAAAAGTACTAATAGCCAGCCTGCTTTTTGTCACATATTCCTTGGAAATGCCAGGTAGGTTTTGCATTGCAAAGGAACAGTTTCCATATGTATTTCTCCACAGAAGATCCAAGATATGAAATGGCTAAGATAAGAATTTCATCTATTAGTCTGTCAGACTGTCTCTCATCTAAGTATGATTGTGAAATTTTTCTTATCTGTATTTCTCCCTGGCTTTTGGAAGACTGTTTCAAATGCAGCACCAATTGATTAGGAATAATAGATAAGGACTACTGGATATGGAGAATGGGTTCCATAGTTCCACTATTTCATATTTTTGCCCCTTCTGTTTTCATGATGTACATAAGTGCATTAAGAGAACACTGCAAAATACTCATGATGCAATTATACATACAGTTGCTCTGAGTTCCCGTACTTTATAAAATATTGCAAAAAACAGGTACTGGCTGATACTGGAATATACTGACTGACACTGGAAGCTGAAAGTACGACAAACCTTTACTCTGATCAAAAATGGCTCTTCTTGTGTTCTTTTGTATTGTATTGATGTAATCTCTGCGACAACAGGGGGAAAATGACGGATTCTGCACGAGTCAACTTCACCAGTGTCGGTTCAGTAAAAACACCATTTGGGGGGGAAACTTCCCACAGCTGCTGCCTCCAAATCGAGGCAGCGCTGCTCTTCCCCCACCCAACGATGTTTTGTTGAATAGAATAGAATAGAATAGAATAGAATAGAATAGAATAGAATAGAATAGAATAGAATAGAATAGAATCTGTATTTACTGCGTGACTGGACACGACAAGGAATTTGTCTCCGTGTTCCTGCATGGCGTTCTGCCAGTGCGAATAAAAAAGAAAAATACATTTGTCAAGAATCATACCCCCGGTACCGCACTTAATGATTGTCATCATATGTAACGTTCCCCTGAGTAAAGCAATGCAGGAAACAATCAATAGTAACTAAAAAACATAAAATGTAAAAAATCATAAAATAAAAGTGCTGAAATGGTCAGCGACAGGCTTGGGCTAGTCATACAGTCAGTAATTGGGAGGAGATGGGTAATAGGAATGATGAACAAGGTCTTTTACACTGGTGTCCCACCACTCCCTGGGCCCATGCGGAATCCGCCAATGATAGGGAAAAATGTAGTTGAGAGATGAAATGACCAATTCCTATTATTTCTTCTGTACCTAAGAACAAGGCAGCATACATGGATGTAGAATTGAAGATCGATGGAGGGTTACCATTCAAACAGATGTATCAAAAATGACTGATTGCTTGGAGTTTTAAATTAAAAAAAATTATGTAGCTTTTTATTATAATTTACTCTTTGCATTGGGAATTAGATATCTTGCTGGCTGTGCATGCAAGGCCACAAATTAGCGAATTTGCAGCATTTCAAAAATAACATTAATAGGTTTTGAGTGTCAGCTGTGCTTGAAGAAGAAAGGTGCAGTGACAAAGCAATTCACCTCTTATTAGTAGAGTGTGTAGTTAAAGCAGACTGAAGAATTACTTTGTAAGCAGCGCTACAGAGAGTCATTAGGCAAAAAGTGACAATATCTGTATACATTCAACATCCAGTTGTGCCTTATCTGGATTTATGTATTTTCTTACTTGTTGACATTTACTTTACATTTTTTTTACAACTTTTCCATCCCACCTTATCTCCTTGGACTCATCTTCCGGTTATCATCAAGCAACTCTTGGACAAACACTTATCTGGAATGCTTTAGGCCCATGGTGGCGAACCTTTGGCACTCCAGATGTTATGGACTACAATTCCCATCAGCCCCTACTAGCATGGCCAATTGGCCATGCTGGCAGGGGCTGATGGGAATTGTAGTCCATAACATCTGGAGTGCCAAAGGTTCGCCACCACTGCGTTTAGGCTAAGCAGGGGATTAGAATAGATGGCTCGCATGGCCCCTTCCAATTCTATGGTTCTTTGTGTCAAATAAAGTGGTACATATCCAGACCTAATCTGAGGTCATTCCTTCATCCAAGCCTATTCCAACTTCCCTGTCCCTGCCACCCCTACCTTTTTAACAACAAACAGTAGGGTTTAGTGGTTAAGAGTGATGGACTCTAATCTGGAGAGCCAGGTTCGATTCTCCGTTCCTCCACATGAAGCCTGTTGGGGTGACCTGTGCCGATCACAGTTCTCTGAGAACTCGTAGTATCACCTGTCTCACAAGGTTGTGTCATGGTAAAGGGGGGAAAAGTCAATTGCAAGCCACTTTGAGACTCCTTAAAGGTAGAGAAAAGCAAGATATAAAAACCATCTCCTTTTTTTCAAAAATTTGCAAAAGGTTCTCTAAGCTTGACTTTCTCACTGGACGTATAGGACATCTGTCAGTGTCTCGATCCTCTGGATCCACCCATGGGAAATGGGGTTTTATTACAGGTATAGTATCCGCCAACAGGATAGAAATACCCTCTGAAGAAGAACTTCAGTGTACTAATACTCCTGTACATACCCAGGAAAACGTCTTGATTTCATCTTAACAGTAGTACAGAAATATGATCATGGTGAATAGGTGAAGTCCCAACTTTTCTTACAGGGCCTTGGAAGCTCCAAATAATTAAGTCAAAGTCTCAGCACCCAATGCGAGTCTCTTATTTGTTTTCTTCCAATTTACCAATGGTGTGTCTGTCTCTCTCTCTCTCTCTCTGCATGTATATGCAAATAAAGTGCTTTTACTTATTGCACCTCTGGGGATGCCAAACCAGAAAATATCTCTCCCTCCCAAAAAACCCCCACACAAAAATAACATAGAAAAATACATTATCGTGTTTTCTCATGTTGCAAGGTTAAACTGGATTTTTTTTTGGAAATTGTCTTTATAAACAAGCAGGATGTGCTCACCCCCCAGTTAAATTAAACCACTAAACCCTTTATGACAACTTAAAGGGTGCAAAGTTTATCTAGAGGCCATAACCTCTCAAGAACATTTTACCTTTACATTTAGAAGACCAAACCACCTACTGGTAATGATGACTACAACAGATTTTGTCCCATCACAACAGTGTTGCCACAACAGTGTGTTTTGTGCAATCTGAATCTGCTTAGTTCGGCTTTGCTCTAAACTTGAACTCAGGTCTCATTGATCCAAGTTTGACACCTGAGCCACAACATACTAGCTCTAGCTGTTTTGTGCAAGCAAAAGGCAAAGGCTACTTGGGCCAATAGGTCATGAATGGGCCTCGGAGGTGCAAAACTAGAATATACTTCCTGTTCCATACAACATAATTATTCTGGGTCAAAAAGAGACAGAAAAAGAATTTCTTTTCACCATTCTGATTAGCCAAAATGGTACTTATAACTTCATTAGCAGCCAGGCACTGTGCAAAAGAGAGAGAGAGAATGTGAACCCTTTGATTGGCCTACTTCCATCAATTTGTATTTAATATTTCCTTGTCAGTCACTTCAGATTTTCTTTCAGGGAAAACAAATGTTTAATGCTCTTTTCACACTTTGATTGAATGTCATCACTCTTGTATATCTGGGTTTCTTATGGTATGATCATGTTAATTATTTCTTATTTTTTCATGTTTTGTTTATTAAAATTGAGAACATACTCTGGCAGGTCAGCAAAAGAAAGCTAGCATGGTAAAATGGTCAGAATATCAAACTATGATATGAGAGACACCATTTCAAATCCCTCCCTCTGCAAATGAAGTCCTCTGCATGACCTTGGACCAGTCAGTTGTAGCACAATGTATCTCACAGTGTTATTGTTGTTAGGATAAAATGGAGAGCAAAATGATGGTGTGAGGTGCTTCAGGACCCCATTGGAAAGAAAGCAGAGAATAGATGAATAAATAAATGTGGGATGTGGATGGATGGATGGATGGATGGATGGATGGATGGATGGATGGATGGATGGATGGATGGATGGATGGATGGATGGATGGATGGATGGATGGATGGATGGATGGATGGATGGATGGATGGATGGATGGATGGATGGATGGATGGATGGATGGATGGTGGGTTGGTGGGTTGGTGGGTTGGGTGGGTTGGGTGGGTTGGTTGGGTTGGTTGGGTGGGTGGGTTGGGTGGGTGGGTGGATATCATTTCAAGGATAAAGAGACTTCCTGCAATTTATTGTCCTGGGAATACTGGGAGGAAAGTCAGTCTTTGCACTGCTGTTTGAACCTTTGCAAAACCTTCTCCAAGCCTGTGCAATACCTTACACATTCAACTCCATATTTGTATTTTTATTCATCTCAACCAATAGTTTGTTCATTCAGGCATTAACAATTCCCCCCTCAATGGAAACCAAATCAGACCAAATTTAACCTAAGGAGCATCCAAGATAATTTCTGTACCAGTAGAATTATAATGATACCGGTAATGGGAATTGAGCTTTGTTGATTTGTGTGACATCCCCAAATAGTTTTGGTGTTTCACAGGCAATTGTCATGGGGCAGTTCTACACATTTCTTGTTGTACAGGTGAGTTCCTCATCTGCAACACTGGAAAAATGGTGGCATCCAATAGCAAGCAGAGGCAAAAGAATTAAGATAAAGATTTGTCTAGTTAAAGCAATACTGTAGAGAGGATTTAATAATAAAATCATTTCAAAAAATGCAAGCCATTGTGTGCATACAAGTCCAAGCTCATGAGCTGTTAAACATTCCCCTTTCAAAAAACAAAAAAAAACCCATTTTGAACTAATTTCAAAGAAAATCTCAAAATGGCTTACATTGCTCCCATGTAAATTGGACCTAATACTAGTCAATGAAAGATGATGATGCAAATTAAAACGGATGACCTATATCACACCGTTGCAGGCTGCAAAGCGAAAATTTGCCGTTAGTGGGCAGTTCAGTTTGCAGCATTCTTGCTGAGAATATTAATACATCTGCCCAAGGCTATGTGTCCAGCATTGTAGCTTAGTCATTTGCATTAATGTTCTACAGTCTGCAATATTGCATTGACTCAGGATTCAAATTACTCCAAAACACTGTGTTGAATTACCTTGTGCTCTGTAGCTAAGGACAAAGTAATCTGTTTGTGTTATTTTCTGTACTTCAGTGCCAAGCTGTTTTTTAATGCTCATCCACATACCCATAGCCAAGTTCAGAGCTATCATTTATAAGTGATATGAATAGCCTAATGGTGAACTGGGTAGCATTTGACCCATGTTCATCCAGTAATTTCATAGGAGGCATTTTATAACTTAAAGTGAGGATCAGTCATGTCACTAATTTGTCCCGAGTCATGATTAACAGTGTATGAATAACCATACTGCAGAATCACAAAACAGACATGCTAGTTGCAAACAGATCTCCTAAGAGCATCCAGATAGACAACAGATAGGAGTCCCTTCAATGAAAGCTCAGAATCATCTGATTGTGAAAAAAAACCCAAGGTAAATTGAATATCAAAAGGGGTGGGCTGGAACGGAAAAGCCCAGCTCCCTAAAGGTGCGGGGGTGGGGTGGGGGGGGGGGTGGAGAAAGATTTCGAGGCAGGAAATAAAATGTTTCCTCTGAGGATTTCGGCAATGGTTTTAGACCAAAATGTTTTAACTAAAATATTATTTCAGCCTGAAAATGTTTCAAATGCATCTGTTTCTACTGATTCTTTGGTTGAAAGGTTTTCAAAACATTTTGGCTTGCTGTGCATATCTCTTTAAACTATTTCCCACATCTCGCTGCAGTCCCCAGATTTCCTCCTCAGCACCATTTTCAGAGCTCTCTCCATTGTCTCACTTATTTATTTTTGTCAGGTTTTTTTTTAAAAAATGGGAGTGATATTTTTGAAGCTTCGAGTGCACCAGCTACGATGAGTTGCAGGATGAGGCTTTGAAGTATCAAAGCACCATATCTATAGAGAACTAAAAAAAAAGATGAAACAAGCACAAGATGGTGGCCAGGAATCATTTCAAGGGGATGAGCAAGAATAAACAGGGGCTGAAAACCTTTTGCAAATGTTTTCATTGACTTGTGCAGAAAAGGTCAAAGTCTGACTTATCCCCCTAAGCTGCATTGGAACTCATCTGGGCCAGGCTTTGGCCATGGAATTCTTCACTCTGTGCAAAATGCAGGTGGCCCGGGCGCAGCCATTGGTCACTGGACTGGCCTGGCCTGGCCTCAGGGAGGGGTGTGTGAGGAGGAGAAAGCCCATAAGAAGATGGCTCAATGCCAACAATAGACAACCCACCTATGATGTACAAGATGATTTGTAGTTTATAAGAGTCTGACCCAAACAAGCAGCAATGTTCATTTGGTTGGATCTAGCCAGCTTTGTAGCTCATTCTTTGTCAATTCCTTCTTTTTAGTTATTACAGCTCCTATTTCACATGACTTTTGTCTATGCAACTCCCATGACCCCCAGTTTAACCTTTTTGGTAATTAAAAGGGACCCCTCTTACTTTTCTACCAGCAGAAAAGCTAGTTGGAATCAACCTGTAATATGGCATTAAGTTGCACCAAATAGCACCAAAAGGACATCTTCCTTTAGGCTAATTTTATAATTTTGGCTGATTTATTTGCTGCACTTAGATTAATTTCCCTCTTCCATTCTGAACATGAATATACAAGGCAGTTTACAATTCTGAATAAAAAGCCATTTAAATAATACAGCTAGAGAAACCATAAAATAATACAATAATCTAGTGGTAGCAAACTTATTAAAATATCAATCAGAAATCAAAGACAGAATAATTAGCAGCAATAATATCTGGAAAACAAACATGAAATCAGCAATTAAAATTAAATTAGCAGCTGTTCATGTCAATGGTTAAAAGAATTGTTTAGTGATACAAATCAAATTACTCCTCTCAAAGGCCTTCTGGAATAAATGAACTTTCATTCGCTGTCAAAAGGCCCAGAGAGAAGGGACCAGGCAAGTTTCCATTGATAATGAATTTCATAGCTTCTGGGCAATTGTGGGGAAAGTTCCATTTTGAATCGTCAGCAGTCTAAAATGGGATAATAAACATTCAAAGAACCAGGCATCAAATGCTCACCTTAGATTCTGGGCTGATATTACAATGTTGCATTCTCTCTCAGTCCAGCAATTATATATATATTTAATTCTTTGTTCTTACTTAAACAAAACAATAAAGCAAGAGGGAGAACAAACAAATACAGAACAATTCAGCATTTCAACACCACCTTTCTTTTTGCTGAAAGAATGTGCTTGGAGCAATGAATCCATGCCACTGAACTGAATATTACAGTTTCCTTGACTTCAGACCACTGGGAATCTCAGTACCTCCCCTCATGGTATATGAAGTTCAGTTCAAGAACTCCAGCTGATTTTGTTTTGGGAGTTTGGTCTGAATTGCCAAACAGAAGAGTGCACATATTTCTGTAGCTGCTGCGACCAAATGGCCTGATCACGTCCCCAGCAGCTTGACTCGGCAAGCCTGACATCACATTCTTAGAGGCCCCTTCCACACACGCAAAATAATGCATTTTCAAACCACTTTCACAACTGTTTGCAAGTGGATTTTGACATTCCGCACAGCTTCAAAGAGCACTGAAAGCAGCTTGAAAGTGCATTATTCTGCATGTGCAGAATGAGCCTTTGAGTCAGTCTGACCTGGAGCTCAAGAAAGAGGGCCTTGAGTTTGACTGAGTAAACTGCTAATTTCTTTGTAGCCGTAGAAATAAAGCATCAAGAGCAGCAGCAGGAGAAACTGAAGAGCCCACTGAGGGAAAAAGTAGCTCTTTAAGTGAACATTTTGAAATTACTGTTTAGTTTAGTTTTTGTATTACTGGGCACCATTCGTTAGGACTTGTCTTTGTTCATGGTGCCCTTTCTGAAAGGCACTGAAGATCCTTCCTCTGCAAATGTTGCTATGTTTGTAGCCATTATGATTTAGTTTTACCTGTAGGTGTAAAATTGTTTGGTTTATGATAATACTTTGAAAATTATAATATCCTTAGTGTTTTCCTTTTTGAAAAAAAATAATAATCACAAAGCCACAAAGGTACTGTCATTTATTGAACTGAATCCCACCTCCCCAAAAAGAACATCTCTTATTGTAAAAGATAATTTAGGCGTGGGGTGTATATCTCTGGGATTCTGTTGGGTTACATATATATTACAGCATCTGAACTGGTTACCTATTTCCATACAGATCCAAATCAAGGTTCTTATTCTGACTTTAAAACCCCTTTATGGTCTGGTTCTTTCATACTTAAAGGACCACCTTTGCCCAGATGACTCCAGATGGACACCAAGATCCTTGTAACAAGGTCTACTCGCATCTCACTTCTTAAGGGAAGTGAAATCTGTGACTGCCAAGGCAAGAATATTTTCTGTGGTGGCCCCATCCTGATGAAATGGGCTATTGGTTGAATTAGGAGCTATCTTTTTTCTCCTCAACAACAGAATAGCACAACAGTATCAAATTAGAGGATATGAGGTTGTTTTCATAAAAGTGGATCTGCTATTCCTTCCTGGGAACAGAAGCTGCTGTTGCGATGGTAACAAGAATCTGTGTTGTTCCCCTCTCCATGCAATTTATTATCTTTTTGGAACAGTAATAAAATGCAATAGCAAAGTAAGAGTGAAATATGCCCCACAGAGGAAATATGTCCCTCAAAAAACTGGATCCTCATGACTTTAAATCTGTGTAAATTTTGTATTTTCCTCTTCTGTGTTTGACATGGTCCTGAGATGTTGATGATTATATTTATGTTTGTACCTGTATATATTAAACAAAATTTGATTTAAATCATCTAGAATCACATTAAGTCTGAAATCCTAAACACAGTTATTGGGTAATAAATCCCATTAAACTCAGTAGGACTTAGTTCTCAGCCAACATGGTAAGAATCAGCCTGGAAAAAATTGTATCATTGAAGGAATAAGTAAAATATTGCTTCATTCAAGCAAATTGCACCGTCTCCACATAACACAGAAGAGCAGTATTTAGCAACCCTTTCCCTCATTAATTTCACTTACTTATTGCAGGAACTAAGAGCCTCCTAATGAAGTAATTTCCTAGGCAAAGGCATTGTATATTTCATAAATAAAGCAATATATTGCTTAATAAATGAATTAAGAAATTTCACAAATTGAACACATGAAGGGAGGTAAATGGGAAAAGCAAGAAAGCATATTTCAGAAACCTCTTGTGAAGCTGAATTTTAGAACTTACCATGCAACATAGCCAACTTCCTTTGATTACCAGTTGAGATTCAGCACATACATACTGTTTTTTTTTCTTTGATAGTCTCTACACACATTTTCCTAAAGTCACATTGGAGTCACCTACTCTTTAAGGTCCATTTCAGAAGAAAGCAATGATCGGAGAAAAGTTCTTCAAGGGTCAACAAACTATTTTCATTAAATGTTTGTGTCCTCACATTTACACAGAGAAAGTGACTTTGGCATCTTAATTCTCAAATTATCATTGTCAGTAGACAGGATTTCTAAAAATAAAAACAAAGCAACCTGAAGCCAGAAAGGTGCTCTTCATCACAGCCAAAAATGTTCTTCGGGGAGATTGAAAAATCTTTTGGGACAGCCAACATTCACTCTTAACGCTTGGTTCAAATTTGCAAGCCTTGAGTTGTCATTTTGTTTACATTGATTGGAATGTTGCAAGGAAATATTAATGGTTCCCTCTCATTAACTAATTTGGATTGTTAAATGAAATGTGGACATATCTTCTTTATTATAACACAGAATGTGTATGTGAAGTACCATCAAAAGACAGCTGATTCATGGCAACCCTTTAGGGTTTTGAAGGCAAGAGGATTCAGAAGAGGTTTTGCATTGCCTGCCTCTGAATAGTGACCCTTAACTTCCTTGGTGGTCTCCCATCCAAGGGCTCGCCAGGGTTGAACTGGCTTATTTTTTGAGGTCTGATAAGATCAAGGTAGTCCAGGCTATCCACGTCAGGGCATAATAAGAATAAGCTATTCTAAACTCAGTATGAAAGAGAGAAAAATGGATCAGAGAAAGATCTATCTGTTTGACTCATGTTCTACTTGCTGGTTGTGAGCAGGGAGCCGTTAGTTTTTCATTAAGAAAGTTGACAGCTGAATGGTTCAAGTCAGTTTGGTAGGTTACTTGCCACATATGCCAACATTACAATGTAGTGCAATTGGCAATATTTTACACATGCACTTTCTCACACGTCTAATTGGGATTTTAATTTCCCTCTCCAAAGTCATGACTGCACACAACATTGAAGCCCATTTTTTTAACAGTTAGCAAACAAGTCAGTCCATTACTTATACATACTGTAGTTATTTCTTACTCCTTTGAGAAGTCTGTTTTCTCTGTATTGAGGAACCCTTTTCAACTATCTTAGGCATTCTTTATGCCCTGCTTCTGAGTATTATTATCTAGTTTAAAAATATTTATTATCCCTTAAATATAGAGAGGCTTTCAAATGTCTCATCCCTGGTCTTTTCAGCTGAAAATGCTCATTTTGATTTTGATCCTTATTCTTTGCTTCTCTGCCATTTACTGCTTTCCCCATGAATTTTTCCTATAAAATGTACACATTTTGCAGCTTCCTTTGTGCATCAGTAAACCAGTGTTACACATTAAATATACACAATGCATACAAATGATGTAGATTATAAATATATGTACAGTATGAATTGTGTATTAAAATGGTACAACATGCACACAAATTACAAACAACTCTACCAAACCAATAGCAAAAAAGCAAAGAAATGAAAGCATTTTCAATAAATATGTGTGTGTATAATACTTGAATTGGGAATGGTATGGTGGAAAAGCTGTACCCATCTGACAACTGGTGAGAGATTAACAGCCCAATCTCGAGTGGGCTGGCAGGCAGGGATGCCAACTCTCTGGCATCGCCGTGCCCCCTTCAAAGGATTTTCCCACAGTGCGAGAAGTCCTAAAAGTTTTTTTAAACCTTCCAAAATCCCCCATAGGGGGAAAGGAGGGAAGTAGAGATATGCCCTGAAAAAAACACGGTGTATGTCCAAGGCCGTCTCTGTCTGTACAAGGGGGTTGAATGGACAGTGGAAATTGGCTGACATTAGCTCCACCCCGTCATGACCCAACATGATGACATAGCTTGGGAGAGCCAACATGGAGCTGGGTGCTGCAGTTGGGTGTCCCAGGGCCCTGCAGCAGCTGAGCACCAGTAGATTTGCCTCTCTGCTGGGGTAAGTGCCCCAAAGAGGGTATTTCCACTACTGTAGGCCTGCAATTCCTCCAGGGGGGGGGATTTCTCCCTCCCTCTGGATTGGGCTGTAATCCTCAACCATTCCTCTCTACACCATTCACTATGGCAGTTTCCACACGGCCGTTGAGGTGCCTCCACACCGGCAAGAATTCTGCCGGCGTGGAGGCAGAGGCCGTTCGCATGCAAGCATGTGGATGGCCTCTGGAGAGGCCGGCAGGCGCACCCGCTGCGCATGGAGTCAGCTTTCTTCCCTCTTCTCAGCTCGACTCACCTTGTCCCCGTCTTTTGTTGGTTGCCGAAGCCCCATTCCACGCCAGTTCTCCAACCCCCCAGGTGGGTCGGAGTGACAGCGTTGGCGGGTTTCCTCGACGGTCAGCAGGTCAATTTACCGGGACAAGGTGAGTCAAACTGGGAAGGGAAACAGCGTGTTCCCAGCGGTGCTGTTCGCACCGCGCCGCCGGAAACACGCTGTCTGGGGAAAAACAACCCTTTAAAGGGTTGTTTTTCAGGGCGGCCTGACGCCGCCCTGGGGGAGGGTGAGCGACGCCAGGTCGGCGCTGCTGCTTAGCAGCAGCGCCGCCTGTGCGAATGGCTCCCTGGGGACGGCGTTTATCCCGTCCCCAGGGCGCCATTTACGGGCCGTGCAGAAACGGCCTATCATACAGAGAGATAATAATAATTCAATTGGGACATGCCCTTCCTATATTGTCACATACCCTTTCTATGTGCACAAGGCAAAAGCCTCCTCTGTCCTATGGGCAACAGAGAGGACTTGTTTTATCTACTCACTGTTACCAGAGGCCAGTTCTTGTAGGACTGATATTTTCATTTGTTTCCACATTGGGGCCGCCACTGAAAGAAGTTTCATTTTCATTTCATTTCACATTTAATTTATATCCCGCCCGCCCTCGGAGGGCTCAGGGTGGCAAACAACAGTAGTGAACAAACAATAAAGCATAGCATAAACAGCAACAACAATAAATCATAATACAACAGTATCAACAGCATAATAATGCATCACAATGATATACTATAAGCAATAACCAATTATATCAGTTAACCCCCAAATCACAGTTCCCACAACTACAAAAACTAAAATACAGTGAATTAGCATAGAGTCTGCCATATTATTCTTACTTCTCAGTCTGGATGTAAGCACAGCAATCTAATTTCTCTGGCAAGATGGAGTAAAACACTGTCAGTTAAGGAAGATTATTCCTTCGATATTTCTTATAACATTAATCACGTCGAATTCATTTGGGTTTGATGTGGCTATGATGAGTATTACTAATGTATATATTCTCCATTGTAATTCAAGACTAATTAGCTTACCCATTCTCTTGCATGTGAGAAAAAGTTAATTAAATAGCAACTCTCCAAGATACAGAAGCAATGAATGTTATAGTTTAAGAATAATTGTCAAAGTGTGCTGTGTCTGCGTAAAAGACAGTCTTGGAAAGTTACAGGGTTTTTTTCTTATTGCACAATATTTTTAAAGCTGGGTTGACATGGCAGTTGTAGTTTGGAAATAAATACTGACAGGATTTGTAATTGGTTGGCCAACCGAATCCAAAGGATGCTCAACAATGGCTCATCTACATCCTGGAGAGAAGTGACTATAAAGTTCTGTCCTGGAACATTTTATTTTTCCATGCTATGCAATCAAAAAAAGCCAAAATGGTTCTTCTCAAAATGTTTGCACAGTGCATTAAATGTTCTGTGCAGAGAAAAAGCCCACATTTTGCAAGTAGAAGACTTCATGTTCCATCCCTGCTATCTCCAATGAAAAGTGGAAGATGGTTCTATTTGGCCCTTTCCACACGGGCCAATAACGACACCCTGGGGACGGCAAAAACGCCGTCCCCAGGGAGCCCTTCGCACAGATGGCACTGCCAAAATGCAGCAGCGCTGACCTGGCTCCCTTCCCCCTCCCCCAGGGCGGCCTCAGGCCGCCTCCGAAAACCTCCCTCCTGGAGGGAGGTTTTTGGCACAACAGCGCATTCCCGGCAGCGCGGTGCGAATGGCACCGCCGGGAATGCGCTATTGTCCCCGTCCCTCTCCCACTCACCTCGTTGCCTCCGTCGCCCTGCTAGCCTCTGAAGGCCCTCCCTCGCTGTCCTCCAACCCCTGGAGGTCGGAGGTCAGCGTGGGCAGGTCTATGGAGGCCAGCAGGGCGACGGAGGCGACGGGAGAGGGACAGGGAAGAGGTGGGTCGGCCCGGCGACAGCGCTCCACGGCGCCATCATTCCAACAGGTTCTGGGACCGTCCATCTACGCCGACCCAACCCCTTCCGCCTCCGTGCGGAAGGGGCCTTTGAGATGCTGCAGAGATGCTGCAGAGATGCTGCAGAGATGCTGCAGAGATGCTGCCAAAATGCAGTGATCTGATTCAGTAGAAGGCAGCTTCATGTATGTTATTTACTTACATCACTGGTTCTAATACAAATAATCCAAAAGCTAATTAGTGTATTTTCAAATGAAATATTGGCAATTAAAAACACTCTAACTCAAGGCCTGTTCCAATATTGCATTGCTCAATAAACCATCATTAACCATCATTAAAATTAATCATCATTAAAAACAACCAATAAAACCCAGAAACATAAAAACGTGTATCTAATCCTTTATTATACAATCCACACAGAAACCAGAGTATACAAAAGAGATTTTATTATAGATGTTTCCAAGTGCCTGCAATCTTCCTGATACAGGTTATGCATCTGATCTGAATCTTTCTTTCTGCTGCATGAAAGTTTGAAAACTATGCATTATAACAGACTTAGGATGGTCCCAGAAATAACATCTTCTAGTTGTGGATGCTGATACTGATTCTCATTTTTTCCTGCCATGATATCCTCATTTTGTGTGTTTGTTTAACTGCGTCATTTGGCACTGGTGATAAGCATAGGAAATAAACAATCTGAATAAATCCTCACATATGATCAGGCAAAGAGAGGAGAGGTATCTTAGCTTGAAAATACCTTTGTGGTGGCATCCTCTTGTCTCTCAAAATGTGCAACTAAGAACATGGGAGTCCTGCTCCATCGGACCAGCGGACTACGTAATCCAGCATCTTGTCTCACAATGTAGCCAGCCAGTTCCTCTGGAGATCCAACAACAGGCTGTCTGTGGCTATGGCCATCCACATTTTAATCACTCACTGTGTAAAGAAGTATTTCCTTTTGTCCACACTGAATCTACTGTCCGTCAGCTTCATTGGGTGTCCGTAAACTCTGAGGGTTTTTGGGGGGAGGAAGTGTGTTCTCTTTGTCAACTCTCTCCATCCCATGCATAACTTTATAAATCTAAATCTTGTCCCCACACTTTAGTCATCTATTTTCTAAACACTCTCACTCTTGATTTCTTTCTCTCTTTAGGATATTTCACATTTTTATGTTTAATGTTTCCCACCAATTTATTTAGGGCAGATTCTGTAATTTCCTGGATCTTCCTTTGATTTATTTTTTTAATTGCACCAGCTGTGTTCCAGGACTCCAGTAATTCTTTGCTTTGCAGTGATAGTAATCCTGAGCTCCATGTCTCTTGATGACTGGGTTTTAACATTAAATGAAGGAAATACAAATTCTAAGAATAACTGTGAGCTTCCTGTTTCAGACTATATCCCCAAATCCTTCCCCAGCATTTATTATAATTAATCTGTGATGAGTATACCATAATTACTTTAATAATTGAAGTCAATTTTATTTGAGTTTGGTTCTTTCTTAAGTTATACCAGTGAATGGATTGAATCCGGGCATCTTTTCAACTTCAGAAAATAGGCAGTGGATCCCCCTGGACCACCAAAACAGGCTGTGTTGAGAATAATGAGACCTGCAGGGCAAAAGCCATTTAGGAAGAGGATGAAGTCAGGAGAAGAATTAAACAAGTTTGTATGTAAAACCTGGCAGGATCCAACACAACATTTATCCAGAAGTGTCTTTTTTTTGCTGCTGACATCACATCTGGTCTTATGTTTTCTTCAATGGATTCTTCCCCCCACTTGGCAAAACCTCCTCTTAGGCAAAAGTTTGGTTAACGCTCCGCCACCATGACTTAGTGTGTCTCTTAATTAATCATTGGTGCATACAGATTGATATTATGCAAAGCTCAAAGTATTTTAGTGATAGATAACCTTGAGTCACTGCCTGGCTTGGTTTTTTTTTTCCTTTTTTAACACCATTGTAGTTATTTCTAGACTACATGAAAACCCCACTGTGGAACCTGTCAGACAAGCACTTGATAAATGTAACACATATACTGTATGGGAGGTCCATGTAGCAACACAAGAAAGATTCTTAAATGCACTGTAGTTTGCCAAGACCATCTGTTTATCTCCTATATTATAGAGCATGTAATGTTGCAAATCTCACCTTAAAATGTGTCTCCTGACCTGGGCTTAAGTTCTTTTTTTTAAAAAAATGACAATTCAAAAGTAATGTGTGTGAAATAGACTGGTCTAATCACCTCCATTTCATATATGGTAACATGGAGAGACTTCACCTGTTCTACAAAAATTAAATTGTATGGGCCATCTAAGCAGTTTGAATGTTTCTAGAAGTTCAAGGGCTACCAAGACGTTAGAATTAGAGGTATAATATTGAGCTTTTCCTCATGGTTCATCTCACCATCAGTTGTGGCTCTATACTGCTTTGATTTTTCCCCTGATTTTTTAATGCATTTTATTTTATTTTATTTATGCCCCCCCCCCATTACCAACCAAAGATGGGCTGTGAAATACATGCACGTGTTCACAATATTAGAGGTTGTTTTGAATTTACGGCAGACCTAATATTAAGAAAGGTGTGTGTGTGTGTGTGTGTGTGTGTGTGTGTGTGTGTGTGTGTGTGTGTGTGTGTGTGTGTGTGTGTGTGTGTGTGTTAGGGGGCACTAAGGATCTTGTTGGTAGCCAAGGGAGCAACATCCTGAAAAGTTTGGGAACCACTGGTCTAGCTCCTAGTAATAGTTAAGCCATGGCATTTCCAGATTTGGCGATGCATTAGAAATCCTGAATCACTGCCTGGCTGAGGTATATACAAATACAACTGAGTATCATCAGCATATTGATGACAACCAATCCCAAAGCTATGAATAATTATTTGTCTTAAGAGTGTTACATAGCAATTGGAGATAGAATTGCACCCTATAGAATCCTGATGGGAGATAGAATTGCATCCTATGGAACCCCAAAAGATAGATCCCACAACAATGGCAACTGACATCCCTTGACACCTACTTCTGTCTCCAAGAGCTTCAAGAGCCAGAGGTGTAGTGGTTAAGAACAGGTGGACTCTAATCTGGGTTTGATTCCTTACTCCTCCACATAAGCAGCAGACTCTAATCTGGAAAACTGGATTAATTTCCCCATTCCTATACATGAAGTCTGCTAGGTGACCTTGGACTATTCACAGTTCTAAGAGCTCTTTCAGCCCGGCCCGGCCTACCTCACAAGGCATTTGTTGTGGGGAGAGGAAGGGAAGGAGTTTGTATGCTGCTTGAAGGCTCCTTATGGTCAAGAAAAGTGGGGTATAAATCCAAACTCTTTTTCCCTTCTTCAACAAGATGTCATGATCCATTGTAGCAAAGGTGTCAGATAAATCCAATAAGAATGACAAAGAGGCTTGGCCAACCACAGAGTTTTGGATGAATGATAGAATGTAGCACTCGTGTGATAACATTGCTTCCAAGTTGTGCCAAGTTGCCTGATTGCCTTTCTCCCCCATGTCCTGCCAATTGCCTGCCATGGGCTGGAAACTTTAGTCTGAATACAGACAATTCCTATGGAATTAATATGGCCCCATTTTTTTAATTATTATTTTCCATTCCCCACTTTTTCTGTGCATAGGCAGTTGGGTCATTGTAGGGCACAGATATTCCACAATTTCTGCTCATATGCCCAGATAATTTTTCCTTTGTGAACCATGCTAGATATGCAGGAGGAGGAAGGAACAGAGGCAATGTTGCTTTATTGAGCTATGTGGAGATCTTCAGCATGAGGACAGCGCATTGATGCTTTGATTGAATTGGCTCTTAGAATTAAGTATGCCATTATTCTGGCTTTGTTTCTCAAGTAGTTCTAAAGCAGATATAACAGATGCAAGCAATTGACCATAAGGTGTGCTAAAATACTTGGGTGATTGCAGGCAACAAAATTAGCTAGGGCAGGTAGAGAATACAAGGTAACGTGCAAGAAACAGAATGACAGGGGCTGCGGTTCTAAGAACACATTACTGGGTGTAAGACCCATTCAATAAAATGGGACTACTCATGAGTAGACCTCCTTAGGATTATTCCGAGACAGACAGATAGTGGGACTATGAATTCTGGGTTTTCAAATTCATTTTATTTTGAAATATTCATTCCTTTTAATGTTTATTATACCTGCTGTTTTTTTTTTACTTTTTAGGACTAATAAAAGGAAACACTTCTTCACGCAACGTGTGATTGGTGTTTGGAATATGCTGCCACAGGAGGTGGGGATGGCCACTAACCTGGATAGCTTTAAAAGGGGCTTGGACAGATTTATGGAGGAGAAGTCGATTTATGGCTACCAATCTTGATCCTCTTTGATTTGAGATTGCAAATGCCTTAACAGTCCAGGTGGTCAGGAGCAACAGCCGCAGAAGGCCATTGCTTTCACATCCTGCATGTGAGCTCCCAAAGGCACCTGGTGGGCCACTGCGAGTAGCAGAGAGCTGGACTAGATGGACTCTGGTCTGATCTAGCTGGCTTGTTCTTATGTTCTTATGTTCTTACTTTTACAATTGCTTCTGTTTATCTTAAATATGAAATGCATTACTGGCTGTAACATATTTTCCCATTCATTTGGCAGTGAGCAATCCAAAGTTAGGGGCACAATCTGACAGCCAACATTCAAATTTTAGGAGGACAGCAAGTAAGGTCCCAGTTTTACAGGTTATTAAAATAAAAGCCTGTGAATTGAAAATAAATTGGATGTGATACACACTGAGATATCCTAGGGCATTCTCACACAGTAGAGCTGGCACAAGAAGCTTTTTAGCATCCCTGTAAGGAAGGCAGGGTTATAGAATGGCAGGGGGGTGATTGAGACCCAAGAAGCTGAGTTACATGATGAGCAATGCTTTCAAATGCCAGGAAGGCAGCTGTACAACAGAAGGCCAGCAAAGCTCCACCATCCTGGGGGGCAGTGCAGTATGTAAGACACATAAGCACAAATGTAAGCAGAAAAACTAAAGGAAATGAGATGGAAGCAAAGGGAGAACCACCTGGTGTAGTAGATAAGAATGGTGGACTCTAATGTGGAGAACCAGGTTTGATTCCTCACTTATCCACATGAGCGGGGGGACTGTAATGAAGTCTGCTGGGTGACCTTGGACAATATTTAGATAGAAGGCCTACAGTTCAGCTGAGGGAAATGCTTATTTTTTTTACAGGCGCAAGTTGAAGAAAGACCTGCAGCAGCTACATCCTATGGAGAAGAACAGATGAGATAAAGAAGTCTTGCTTTATTAATAGTTTGGACTTCCTTGCTGTTCTTTATTTATTGGGCACTGTTAATAGTTGTAACTGTTTTGAGTGCTTTTCTTAAAAGTCACTGAAGTTTTTGTATAATTGAGCTGTGCTCTGTGTGTGTGTGTGTGTGTCTATCCCAGAAAGTTGTTGTGTTTAAATTAAAGCTTTGTTAATTTGTTCAAGCAATTTCATATTTGTCAAGCCACAGGGTGCTGTCATCATATTAACTTTTAAATTTTCCTAGATCGCCAATGGAGATTGATGTGGCCAAGGATAAGCAGGTTACACTGGCACACAATAAGTAGTGTGTGACTGTCAATAGCAAGGAACATGTCTTAAGATTGTTCCACTGTAAGCATCAGAAGAACAAATAGGGCTAATGTTATCCTTAATGTAATTCTGCTGTACACATCTCCCCCTAAACACAATATTTAGATAGAAGTCATAACTAAAATTCAAGGTCTGAAGCCTCCTTTCAGATTACTCCATTGAAATTAATTTCCAGTTGTCATTAGAGGATTTCTATTCAAAATGTAGAATTACCTGACTCTTTAAATTATACACACTCATATTGTAGATAAATTGTGCAGGAGTCTGGCACATAAAGTTGGTAGGCCTTGTGTGGTTAATTAAAGCAAGCATGACTCCCTTAACAGTATCCATACATTGTGTGATTCCATTCAAGCATCCCTCCCCTCTACACACAATTTACTCACCATTAAGGCGGTTTTCTTTTTAAAATTCTTCCTTTCCCTAAATTAATTCTCCATCTCTCTTGTGTGGCCTAGCATTTGCTTAAAAGAAGACTTTTAAAAGTTAGGACTGAAGAAGTTAATGTGATGTAGCTTTGGTGTTTCCAAACCTTTGACCTTAACTTGTCTGATATCTTTCCACCCGCGATTCCACTGTGTATTTCAAATGATTTGTGCGACCCAGTCCTTTTAGAACTCCCAAAGTTCTTGCTCAAAGTTAGCCTGATTTTCAGAACATCAAAAAGCAGGATTATGCCTGGACTTTCACTGATCAGACAGCTAAAGATTGCCCAAATGCTGGGTGGAAAAAGATAGGGCATGACATTCATTTTTGCCTTGAACAGCGAAGAAATGTACAAAGTTTTTTTTAGGGGAAGAACATGTTAACTAGATATTTTCTGAACTTCAATAGCAGAAGAAGAGTTACAGGAAGATGTTCAGCTTTCATTACATGCAGGATTCGAGATCTGATGGGCACATCGGAAAGCTCTACAAACACATTATCCGCTAAATGGCTCTGTGAGGCACATTGTACTCTCTTTTTTTTTTGAAGGGATAAGTCTGTATTAGAAAAGAAAAGCCGAAATAAGAGATTAATCCAGCATTTGTATTAAGCTTTGAGGGGGGAAAGTGAGATTTCCACATCAAACAAAGGTATCCAAGCACTCATCTCTTCTCACTGCATTGGTTTCATGTTCCAGTTCCAAAGATTCGGTAATCTTTTCCATACATCTTAAATACGTAGCAATCTACTGACCATGCTGAATACAGACTGGCAGTGTAATCACATTTTTAGTTGTTAAATGGCTTAAAGTCTCCTTCTGAAGAACTTCACAGACAGTATTATATTCATTGGCAATGAATGCCTTGATGGTGATTCACTTAGGTTTTAAACACTCCGGTATGAATAGTAAGATATGACCAACTTTGTGCTCTTTGGAGACTTAAGAAATTGTCTCCTAACACTCACTCGGCAGTTCTATGATTATCGTCTCACTATTAAGGTTGCACCACTCTTAAAATTCACGTGTTGAGATACATAGGTCTAGACCAGGGGTCTGCAACCTGTGGCTCTCCAGATCTTCATGGACTACAAATCCCATCAGCCCCTGCCAGCATGGCCAATTGGCAGACACCTGGTCTAGATATAGCTGGAATCCCAAACAGTCAGTTGGCAAGGATGATTTTGAATTTCTTACCCCACCCATTTTCTATGGAAATCCCTGTTTTGATTTCTCTCCTTCCTTGTCAAGATCAAATCTACTATTCCCTATTTTACTGACATTTTCTGCACGCTCACACTGATTTTGTATGCATTTTCAACATTATTTGTACAAAGTTCTTGTGGAAAAGTGCTGAAAACAAACCTGGTTCACCAGATTAGAGCCCACTGCTCATGTGGAGGAGTGGGGATGAGGGAGGAGAAGGCTAGTGGTTGCCTGCTGTAAGTCCAGAAAACCACTAGCAGCAGCAGTTCATTGATGCACTACCCAGGCTGAGAATATCTGAGACCCGAGGAAGGCCCCTGAAGTGACAGGAACACTGTGGCTTAGGTGAGAGGGACTCCTGGTCATGACATTTATGTTCTCATGTCTTATTCCTGTGGATTAATCCTTATCTCCACTCATTTTTGTGCTGGTAGAACTTCAGTATATGACAGCAATACTGGCTTCTAATATTCATCCTCCTCCCAACACAGATACTGTGTCTGCTAGTATGTTGGTTCAGTTATATTTATGCTCTTATTGTAATCCCCTCTTTTTTTTTTCTTGGCACACAGCTCAGAAGATTGGACCCCATATGGTATTATGTAGTACCATATGGAGCTTTATATTTAGGGAGACAAAGAATTAACTTCAATAAATGAATCCATTTTGCAAAATTGCACTGCCTCATGTAGCACAAATCAGGCTGTCCTTCATAATTTGGAGGAGGATGGGAACATCAGGCCTGGGAGAGACAAAAAATCAGACAAACCAACTGGCAGGACTTCAGCTGCCATTGAGAAGTTATTCAATTTGCCAGCCAATGGAATGGTGGCAGCTGGGGAACGGATGACCATACTGAGGGCAGCTTGAAATCGGCACTAAATTGATTGATGTCAAGAAGGACCTAGAAGTCTATCATTTTTTTTTTCTGTCTGGTGTGTCTCGTCAAGTGCCAAGTTGTTTAGAAAGTGAGCCTGTTCAATACCTGAAATGTCCCCCACTA
Organism: Sphaerodactylus townsendi; assembly: GCF_021028975.2. NCBI lineage: Eukaryota > Metazoa > Chordata > Lepidosauria > Squamata > Sphaerodactylidae > Sphaerodactylus > Sphaerodactylus townsendi. The sequence continues at coordinate 93,583,009 of NC_059432.1, forward strand.
CATAAGAAATCAATGGGAAATGGGCAGGTTTTTCTTGTTATACATTCGCAACATGACTGTGGCAAATTTGGTCCCATGTCAAGAATCATTTTTTCAGACTGTATTGTGACTGTCTTTCATGGCTCCTTTAAAAAAAAAACCCAGATGACTGTGTGCTTACATACGAGATTTTTTTTGTCATTGGCTGGGGAGTTGGCAGGTCCTGTTACGTAACCCCAGAGTGCACTCCCATGACAAAGAAGACATGAGTATAAAAGCAGCACAGCACAGATTCCGTCATTAGACCAAAATCACTGTAAAGTAATTTCAAGTATCCCATCACAGTCTCACGATATTTCGACAATGTATTTAGAATTCATCCTGTAACCTATTGAGATTGCCCCTGCTCCCAAAAAAGACTCAGTATAGCTGGTGGCTGTGATCTTTGCTAAGTACTGAAGAAAATTCTGGCATCATTACTCAAGGCACCCCCTTTTAAAGAAATAAATAATGAAAGATGGGGCCATTTTTAGTAATTGATTAATTTCAGGATGTGGTGAGTGTGTGATATGTCCGTGGGAGGTGGCTGCCAGCTGCTTCTGGCTTTCTGCCTGGGATGGGGATTTTCGCTTGTAGGTTATCTCTACTTGCCTGTGTGAAACTATGCTTTGTTTATTCTGTATTGGCGGGAATGTGATATGCCACTGTGTAAAATCTGCTATCAGAGGTCTGAGGCTCTCAGACCTCGCATTGCCTGTATCTGACTATGATTGCCAGCACAATAAAGAACTAGTGAGAACGGTTACTTTGGCCTGGACTTTGCTAGTTCGTTACATTTAACTTCATCCCCACAGTAAGAACAACGATGCAACCCCTACTCAATCCTGAAGCACATGACTAATGAGTCTGCCAAAAGAGGTTGAAAACAAATATCCCCAGACCCCTCAAATCAGGTTAGTTTCGTCCAAATAACTGACTTTGCCATTATGCTGCTGAATTTAAGACCACACTTATGCCATGACTAGAGACAAAGGATGAGTTGTCTTGAAAAATGTTCCCTCCCTCTATCTGTTGCAGTCTCTCTTTCTGTGTCTCCCGTCGGCAGCCTGATACTCAGCTAGTCCCTTTTCTCATTGCCTGGCTGTTTTTTGAAACCACTTTGTGCAAAAGTCTTCTCATCCTGCTTTCCCAAGGCTGTCCTTTTCTTTTTTTCTAGGCTCTGTTTTTGTCCTGCTTAGAAGCCAGTTTGCCACACTTCTCTCACCTTTCTTGAATAAACACTATTGAGATTCAACATTCACAGCTCTGCTGCAGCTCCTTTTCTCCATACCTTAAGCTCTTGCTCACCATTCTTTCTCCCACCATCTTCCACACAAAACCAGGTATCTGAGATCCTCTCCTCTCCAACTTACTGTCTTTCTCCAAAGTCCTTGCTAGAACCTCCAGCTTTGGTGACTCCCTTTCTCTTCTCTTTCCCTCAACCTTTCTATTGACTTTCTTCTTGTCTCCCTAAGCAACCATTTAAAGTACACCTCACACAAAAACACATACACTTTGTGTGTATGTGTGTGTCCTGTCAAGTCACAGCTTACTTATGGCAACCTCAAGTAGTGTTTTCAAAGCAAGAGTCATTTAGAAGTGGTTCACCTCCACATGTGCTCTGCGAATTCTGAGAGAACTGTGACTGGCACAAGATCACTCAGCAAGCTTTACTTGAAGGAGTGGGGAATAAGCTTGCGCAATATTGAAAAAATTGGGAAAATTCAGATTCGGCTATAAAATTATCGCTATGGTCGAATTAGCCGAATCTCTGATTTGGTATATTTGAATTTAATTAACATTTTAAAGTATGTTTTTGTTTTTGGCCTATAGGGGTCACATTCTTAAAGGCAGCGGCACCAAAATTTCCATGTATCTTCAGGACACTCTCCTGATGACACCACCCAGGTTTTGTGAAGTTTGGTTCAGGGGATCAAAGTTTATGGACCCCCAAAGGGGTGTCCCCATCCCCATTGTTTCCAATGGGAGCTAATAGGAGATGGGGGTTACCTCTTTGATGGACCATAAATTTCGACCCTCTGAACCAAAATCTCTTTAAATCAACCCACTTGGGGGGGGGGTTGGATTTAAAGGGACCCTCTGGGCTCCCTTTAAACAATGTGGGAAATATTGTTCTTTCAGTGAGGATTGAGGCATAGGATTTAAAGGGGATGGATTTAAAGAGACCCTCTTGCTTCCTTTAAATCCTGTGCCCCAGTCCACACCAAAGGCAAACAACACTGCTTTCAAAGTTTTTTTTAAAGATGTGGGGGAAGCAGGGGCATTGGGAGAGGAAGGTGGGGGGAGCAATCAGGGAAAGGGGAGGGAGGGAGGGGGAAGGGGAGGGAAAGCAGCATTGTTTCATTTGCCTAAATTTAGTGTGAATTGGGGGGAGAATTAAAGGGAGCTCTCCCTTTAAATCTGTCCCCAATCCAAGCTGAATGTAGGCAAATAATGCTGCTTTCAAGGTGGTGGGTGGCAAGCAGGGGAAGAGGAGAGGGGGGGGAAGGGGGGGAAAGCAGAGTTGTTTTGTTAGCCTAAATTCAGCATGGATTGGGGGGAAGATTTAAAGGGAGCTCTCTGCTCTCAACACCACAGAAAGACTCTACTAGTCTGGGTCTAGCCTAGTCCCTTGCTTTTTCTACTATGAAAAGTTTTATTGTGCAAATTGTCACTAAAATTATCTCTTCTCTTTTGCCTGTCTCTTGTAGTCAATAAAATTGAAACTTGGAATTTAGTACTGCTTCCTAGCCGGAATTCAGTGTCACAACAAATTGGGAATAGATCATCTTGAAAGGCAGAGGGGATCCACGAGACTGAGAATGAACTAGACTCAATTTTGTCATGAACAAATCCCAGGTTGTTTGTGATTTCTGAACACAGACTGTGTTCAGGTAAATAGAGAAGACTTACTCTGTGACCTAGCTCTCCTTTGCCACTGCAAGGGCCACGTATGAGAGGGGTCATATTTATGGTCATTCATCTGTGAAAACCGAAATGAATCTGAGATTCTTGGAACAACACCAGCACTCAAACAACTTGGCAGATATCTAATGTTAAGCCTGAAAAGAAAACCACTGCAGGAATGGCAATTTCAGTACTCCTTACAGTATTTTTAAATTGAGACAAACATATAATTTTGGACGGAAAGCCATTTTATTTCCTCAGTGATCACTGCTACATATTCAACAAGCAAGCAGTTCTTGAGCAGGAGTAATGTGATATACTTTTATAGAATAATAATAATAAAAGAAATATTTTTAAAACTTCTGTTCAGATGAGGAAATGCGATTTCCAGTGTGAAAAACGGTTCTTAACCTGGAAAGGAAGGAATGGTATCTGTACATATTAGACTAGTGGTCTTCAAAAGGGTCACATCTTTACCTCAGATGTATTCAAAGATTATCATTGTAAAAACTTTCTTTTAAGAGTAGGAGAAAACTGGAGGGAAAGGGGAAGGAAAATAAGAGGAGAAAACATATGTGGAAAGATGCATCTAAATAGTGAACCTGTTGCCCCAGGGAAGAGACATCCTCAGCCAGATGAAGCTGTACATCTGCATTGTGCTATAGGCCATTGCCCTGCCAGCTCCGGCACCTTCTACCACTTGTAAGGGCATACTTTGGCACATAGTTATGGAGACTGGTGCCCCATCCCACAATATGCTGCTGGATGAATGCAAACCCATACACCAAGGTAAATGCAACAACAGCTCCATCAGTGTGCTCTACAGCACATTAACATCAGTTTTTCACCACTAAGTCTCTGACAGATGCCCTTCCTTTCTAGGCAGTGTGCTATTTTTTTTCTGTAAGGATCACAGGAGGAGCAAAACTCAAACTGGACAAGATGGAAATAGAATGGACAAAATATGTGGATTGGATCCCGTGCAGCAAAATTCTGCTAAAGGAAGGCATTTCCATAAGCAAAATGGGAGTCCTATATCATCTCACTTTGTAGCCTGAATTAGGTATGCCAGCTCCAGCTTCGGAAAATTCCTGGAGATATGTACGTGGCTAAAGTTTTTGGTAGGGAATGAAATTGATGTGCATTTGATTCCACAGAAACAGGAGAAGCAGAGGATTCTGGGAAGCGGGGGAACTGATCTTTGTAGTCTGGAGTCAGCTGTAATTCTGAGTCCCCTCCTGCACATGCTGAATAACGCACTTTCAATCCACTTTCAGAATTGTTTGAAAGTGGATTTTGCTATTCCGTACAGTAAAATCCAGCTTCAAAGTGCATTGAAAGTGGATTGAAAATGTATTATTCTGCATGTGCAGAAGGGGTCTGAAAGAACTCAAGTCCCCAACCTGGAAATGTAAACTCTAGCTCAAATTGATCACTGAAATGCTACACCTGGGGAACCCAGACACATTGTCTGAAAGCTTCAGTGAAAGGAGGAAATCATCAAAATTCAACCCCCCTAAAATTAGTGGAAATTTACCACAATCTCCAACCCATTAAACACACACACACACACACACACACACACGCCCAAGTTTTCTACTGCATCTTTCCAGTAATGCTGTAATGAAGCCCAGATCTTGACCTGAATCACCCAAGCTAGCCTAATCTTATCAGATCTCCAAAGCTAAGCAGGGTCAACCCTTGTTAGTACTTGGAGGGGAAACTGCCAGGGAAGTCCTGGGCTGTCACGCAGAAGCAGGCAATGGCAAATCACCTCTGTGTGTCTCTTGTCTCGCAAACCCTACAGTTTCACAATAAATAAGCTGTAACTTGACAACACTTTCTACCACCAAGGAAGCCCAGTAGTGTGCTGATCTTCTCACAGAAGCAGTGGGTGGGCATTGTCAAGCTACTAGCAAACATTACTGACTTGGGCCCAAGTGGGCACAAGCTGTGCAGGCCTGAACAAGTGTATTAATGTTAGCCTAAATGATGGTCTTGTGCATTCACTAACATGGGATTGAAGACTTTGCAGGCATTGGCCAATGAATGCCAACACTTGGTATTCCACTGATTTCAGCTGTCCAGATGAAATGCAATGGGGGTCTGACAACTCTGCTTTCCCCTGCTATCTTGAAGCTTTGCAAAGGAATATGATGACCCTAGGGATTCAGGTTTTTTAAGGAAAGGCTTCAAGCATCTAATAGAACAGCTAGAATATTGTTGTTCTGTTTCAGGCCTTTGCAGTAGAATATATTATGTTGAAGGACTGTCAATAAGGAATCAGATAATGCTCTTGTGGCACCTTGGTTAAAAAAAACCCCAGCATTGTCACTGCTGGCTAAAAATAATTTGTGAACACACCATGCCCTTTAATGAAATTTTATACTGGGAGGCATGTGCATGCCATAGCAATCTAAGGGCTTCTTATTATTTAACAATTCTGTCAGTCTCAAGGCAAAATGTACAGAATACTGGATTCACAGATTCAAGACTAGAAGTTGTTTGTTTTCTATGCATATTTGTTGGGAACAAAAGATCATAGGCAGAGCACTTTCCCTTACTTTCTCCAACCCCAAAATTCAGGTTTAATTTTGAAGTTGCTTAGCCGCCTTGCAAAAGTTGAAACTAACAGAAACGGACCCTAAAACTTACAAACAAAAAGGGTGTTAACAAGAGGACCCTTTTTTCAGGGAAACCTAAACCTATACACATTCATGTGCAAATAAATGATTCAGGGGTACATGTTAAAACACTGTCATCAGATTTAACTCTCTAGATCAGGGGTAGGGAACCTGCGGCTCTCCAGATGTTCAGGAACTACAATTCTCATCAGCCCCTACTAGGAGGGCCAATTGGCCATGCTGACAGAGGCTGATGGGAATTGTAGTTCCTGAACATCTGGAGAGCCGCAGGTTCCCTACCCCTGCTCTAGATGCTTAAAGAATTCCACCCCATTTTCCTGGAGGAAAATGATACTTGAGACCATGTTGTAGAGCATCCAAATTAGCTAAGGAAAGGTGTCCAAAGGCCTGTTTAGTCTGAAGTAAACCCTTTGATTTGCCAGTTCCTTCTTCTTTCACTCCAGAATAAAGTCACGGTTTACATAGAAGAGAGGAGCAGAAGGCAGAAAACTGATTGTGATTTGTACTGGAATATGAAGATTTCAGTGTGTGTGTCGGGGGGGGGGGGCGCTTCCAAATCTCTCCCTTTCTGGATTTTGCCACTATTACCACTCATTCTATAGAAGGTGAGTAATTGATGCTGACAGATAAGTGACTTGCCCAAGACCACAGAAGTAGATGTGAGCACTGAACCTCCAACACCAAATCAATTTGCCATTTCCCCGACCCCCATAAATAACTGCAGGAGATTTGTGAGCAGTGCTATATGCTACGCATGGACAGATTCACAACTGCTACAATTAAGTGGAAATTTTCTTCAACTGGAAAAATTCAGGAAGACACTACTCTTATTGAGAAGGAAGGTTTGGATCCAACCCTTGGCTAGGATCTTCTGGCATGAACTACCCAAGATTGAAACATTACCCTTTACAATGTCTCTCTCTGTGTGAAAAGTGCCAAGTTGCAGCTGACATAGTGACCTCAGTGAGGTTTCCAAGGCAAGTGATTAAGCAAAGGTGGTTAGCCATTGCCTTCCATTCTTCCTTGGAGGTTTCCCTTCCAAGTACTGACTCAGCTTAGCTTCTGAGATATGATGCGATTCGGCTATACTATACGATTCCACATCCACCTGTGTACAATACAGACAGGCAAAGAAGTTGTTTCCATCACATACAGCCTGTTTGTCAAAGTGCACTGCCCAGTCACCCAATAAGAAATTCATTTTCGGTGCATCTTGTTCCCTTTGTACCATAGAGTTCCTCTGCCACAAGGTAGCCAGAATTCCTGCAGTCTGGATTGGAGCCAAATCCATATTAATTTAACAGAAAGACTACAGCATGGAAAAGCTGGCTCACAGTAAGGCCCATTCAGCTCCAAGACAGTGTATTTTTTTTCAATAGCTCCCCTTACTCTTTATTAAAATGTTTGTTCTTAACTGGCGTTCTTATTTTAGAAGTCTTTGTTTAGACTGAATGCAATCTTTCTACAGCTGCTGTGGAAAAAATGCTACCGACAGAGCTGGGACCAGCAGCCGGCAAGGCAATTTTCCAAAAGAAACTAGAGAAGGATGACTTTGTCTGAGCTGTAATAAGAAACAGACTTCCAGCTTCATAAATTCACGGTGAGTATTGATGTAGAGCCTACCTCAATACATGTCATCTCCTGAAGTGCTATGCAACTCTCGAAGTCTGTCCTCAGGGGTTGACTTTATAGATCGTACTTGAGTCTTTTAATAACTGGTAGACAAGTGTGCACTACAGCTTGGGGATCTACTGATAGTGAATTACTCAAGTTGTAGAACCGAGGGCCCATTTATGCATTTAGCAAAATCAGGTGGTAAAGCTTCCCTTGGATTTTATTGTTTTAGGCCGGAGGTGGAGAGATGCAGAAATTTACCGTCACACAAAAATCTGCCTGTATGTAGGAAATTATGTTGGCAGGAAGAATTTTTCAACCTAGAATAAGGTTGCCAACTTCCACATGGCACGTGGAGACCTCTGGGAATTACAACAGATCTCCAGTGTACAAAGATCACTTTTCTTGAAGAAAATGGTTGCTTTGGAGAGTACCACTACCAGGAGGCATCAGGGGAAGGCCTCGACATCTATGTTCTGTGTTCAAACATCCAGTGGAACTGGTTGGCCACTGTGTGAGACAGGATGCTAGTCTGGATGGACCACTGGTCTGATCCAGCAGGGCTCTTCTTATGTCCTTATGTGGCCTGTATGATATTGAGTTCTCTCCCCACCCCAAACTTCACTTTTCCAAGGCCCATCCTTAAATAGCCAAGAATTTTCCAACCCAGAGTTGGCAATTAGACTAGACTTCTGCCTGAATCTTGTTTTTCCATGTGAAGGTTTTCTAACAGGGGGCTATTCAACCCCACCTTCTACCCACCTCCTTCACTATATAGCTGCAACTGGAAACTGTACAATCCAGAAAAAAATATTATCACTTTCCATTTTGTTGTATGTCAGAACTGATTGTCAGATACCACATTAAGGATTGATCAAAGTGAAGGAAGCTCACTAACAAACCTCAAAAGTTTTTAAAGCTTTTTTTCCAGTTTGTCATATCCAATTGCACATCCTACCAGGGAGAGACAACTGAACTGCATCCAAAGTGGGGAGACCCATGTCTTTCAGAGCCTCAGCCTTCCCGATGAACATTTCCTCTGTCTTATCAGGATTGAGATTCAGGTTGTTTAACCTTCGCCACTTAACTATAGCAGCAAGGCATTGCTTCCAATACTACTCCATTAGCATTTTGTTCTGCTACTACAGAATAACATGGCTACCCACCTGAAATTATAACTGGAAAACAATGTGAACTGTCTAACACAAATAATTCAGAAAATAGTTTAGGAAGATAAAAAAATGCAGTAAAAGCAAGTTGATGCATACAATAATAATTCCAACAGGGTGCAAACCTATTCCTTCTAAAAGTGACCTCCTGAACCTTTCCAATACATTTTCTTAAAAAAGGACCCCCTGAGTATTTCAGGCTGGAAAAAAAAACAATTGGAGTGATAGGCTGCCCCAACGTCCTCAGTCAGGCCTTCTGCAAGATCGGTTCCACACCACAGAATGCAGTTGCTTATCTTACCTATTTGCCTGGTGGCATAGAGTAGTATATAGTTCTGCCCACAGTCTGAACAAGACTGGTGTCAGTACTGTGATTTTCCTACATGATGATCTATACAGAATACATAATAATGTTTTTGCAGTCACAGTGGGAGTCCGTTAGGAACCAAGCAATAGTGGCAGCATGCACACTACCTGGTAAATGAGGAACAGCAAGGTCCATGGTAACTTTGTGACTAACAGATTTATTATGACATATCCATGCCTGCAGGCACTGGGATGCTCCATCAGCTGAGGAAACTAGACTCAAGAAGCTGTAGAGATGGATGTGCAGTTTTTTTAACGTGGTTTGCCATTTATTCTATTTATAGTTACGTGTGCTTTTGTTGAAAAGAAGAGACAGCTGGAACATCTGAGCTATTATCATAAGGACATTTGAACATCTGTCAGCACCTGGTGCAGAACCGTACACTGTGAACAGAACATAGTTAAGAACATAAGAACATAAGAACAAGCCAGCTGGATCAGACCAGAGTCCATCTAGTCCAGCTCTCTGCTACTCGCAGTGGCCCACCAGGTGCCTTTGGGAGTTCACATGTAGGATGTGAAAGCAATGGCCTTCTGTGGCTGTTGCTCCCGAGCACCTGGACTGTTAAGGCATTTGCAATCTCAGATCAAAGAGGATCAAGATTGGTAGCCATAAATCGACTTCTCCTCCATAAATCTGTCCAAGCCCCTTTTAAAGCTATCCAGGTTAGTGGCCATCACCACCTCCTGTGGCAGCATATTCCAAACACCAATCACACGTTGCGTGAAGAAGTGTTTCCTTTTATTAGTTCTAATTCTTCCCCCCAGCATTTTCAATGAATGCCCCCTGGTTCTAGTTATGATGAGAGGTGTCTGGGGCTATTGTTGACATCGTAGCCAACCTCCAGCTAGGAACTGGAGCTCTCCCAGAATTATGACTGACCTCCAGATGACACAGACCAGTTCCTTTGGGAGCAATGTCAGCTTTGGAGGTGGACTTTGTGGCATCACATACTTGCTGAGTTCCCTTCCAAACCTCTGCTCTCCCCAGTGCCCGTTCCTTCCCAAACACAAATTTCCAGGAATTTCCAAACCCTAGTCCTGACAAAGGCATGCATGACTCCTTTTGCTGCAGTTTTGTTCTTAAAATGTTTCTGTTTGTACATAGGTGCCTTAATCAATGACAGCAAGCCCTTAGCTATCAAAATGCTCTCTTGGTGGTTTCTCTGAGACCCAGCACAATATCCTTTCTTCCTGATTGAACTGAGGGGCTGCAAAGCAAACTTGTGAAATATGATCTAACAAATATATAATTTCTTTTTTCATTCTGAGGAATCCACCAGATCTGACCCCAGACATGAGTTATATGTACTGTAGCCTTGAATTAAACAGTAATCATTTTCAAGTCCTGTTGGGGGGGGGGGGGTCAAAGACACACTTCCTTCTGTGTTGAATATCAGCCTAGAAGGAAGCCTCCAATCATGCAATGTTTTACTCATTCTGCCAGACTGGATCTAATCTTTGTCTTCTAGCAAACTCAAAGGCACACACCCCATAACGAAAAAGCAAGATAACCTTCGGCTGCCATGTTCAAATCCCATCATTATGATAGGTAGTGCCCCTTAAATATCAGCACTGGGAAAATACATAATCAGCTCCGAAACATTCACAGCTATTAGCTATGATAGCTAACGTGAATTGCAGTAACACTCTGTATACCACAGTAGGGAAACAACAAGGAAAGCCTTCAGCACTCACGCCCTGCCTTTAGACCTTCTGGGTGCATCAGCTTGGCCACTGTTTGAAACGGGAGCTGGACTAGATGGTCTGATCCAACAATTGTGTGTGCATTCACAGCTGACATATGACAATCCCATTGTCAGGCCTGGCTCCCACCTTGCCTGGCATCAGCTGGCCACAGCCAAGGTCACACCTGAGCTTGCTGTGATCTGTCTATGGTCAAATCCCCACTACCGTCTTAGCCAGGTTTCAGAACACAAACTAACCAGGTTTGAGGGACGACCTCCCTGGTCGAATCCCCACTACCGTCTTAGTTAGGTTTCAGAACACAAACGACCTCAAACCTGGTTAGTTTGTGTTCTGAAACCTGGCTAAGACGGTAGTGGGGGTTCAACCGGGGAGGTCGTCCCTCAAACCTGGTTAGTTTGTGTTCTGAAACCTGGCTAAGACGGTAGTGGGGATTCGACCTGTGTTAATTCAACCTTTCTGTTCTAATTGCTGTGCTTAGCAACATAGTGAATCAGGTTTCCTTGCCCCAGCCGCCATCAGGGCCCTGTAGCAAAAACTATCCCATGTCCTTGAGATACTTGGGACCCATAACAAAGCTGTTCTCACCTCATTATTCTGTTGTTCTGTTAAACTATGGGAAGATGGGTGGGCAGAGGACGAGCGGAAAAATGTTTGAGATAAATGTGGCTGCAGGAACCAGGATCTTCAAATCTGGCTTTCTGCAGCAGGGGTAACTGACACAGTTCAATAAAAAGCTGGTGGATTCTTCCAGAGTCTCAATTATTGACTGTTGTACAAGAACCTTACACCCATAGGGTTTCCAAGGCAAGAGACATTCCAAGGTAGTTTTCCTTTGCCAGCCTCTGCATCATATCCTTAATATTCCTTGGAGGTCTCTCATCCAAATTCTAACCATGACCAATCCTGTTTAGCTTCTGACCTGCAGGACTACTATTATTTTTTAAGAGCCATCTTGCACATAGATGGTGCTATTCCCTTGTGGATACATACATTTACCAGCAAGGTATTAAAAAGTGTAATGATATATCCTAACATTTTTGTGTCCTATTTCACAGGCAATTTGGGCTGACCTTTCTGCCATCCCCAAAGATTTAAGAACATGAATTATCTTGTGTGAGCACACTGTTAGGAGCTTGCCTCCCAGGGCCAGAGTGAGGGGAACAGAGTCTGGGACATGTGTTCACCCTGCCCCCCTGCCATGCCCCCACCATGCCCCGGATCACCTTGGAACACTCCTGGCAAGGTCCAGATTGCCCCCCATGCCCCTGTCACACGCCTGCACCGGCGCACGCGTGGTGCGTCATGCACTCCCTGCCCCCTTGGCGCTATGCCACTGCTGCCATGTGCTGAATTGTGTCAAGTCACTGAACACTAAGAACAGCTCCACCTTTTCAGCAGTATCTTCCTACCCACTTAGAACTGGCGATATAGGATGAACTGGTTGCCACAGAGCTAAACATGAATTTTTGAGGATTCCATCCCAATTGATCTTATTTATTCAGAAAATGTATATACCACTTCTTTGTAGTACCAATTGTCCTCCCTTTTCCCATGCTTCATACTGTCAGACTTGAGGGTGTATAACTTAAATAGTCCTAGTATCAGAGATGGTGAGGCTCTAATTGGGTTGACAGAAATGTATGGATTAATATATGTAGGCAGGAAAACTTGGCAGCCCCCTAAAGAATCTATTGAGGCAAGCACTATTGGTTGTACCGCTAGAAGGTTATAAGGAGGGGAATTCTTGGTGCAAGGCAGCAGGTAACCAAACCCTAGCTGTTGTTCAGCAGCAATTGGTCACAGAACAAGCCTCAAACTGGCCAGTTCTCCCTCTGCCAGCATCTCAAAATGTGTAATTCATAACGTTTGTAATGCTGTATTCATATCGTAAGCCTCCTTGAGTTCTGTAAGAAAGGCAGCTAATAAATGTTTTGAATAAATAAATGTTTTAATGAAATACGTTTTAAGTTAATTAATTAAATATAGATTTATCGATTTAAAAAATCCAGTGATCACAAGTTCTTTACTAATCACCATAAGGATCCTCAAAAAGGAATGTGAACCTCTCCGTTTCATAGTAGCGTTCAAGCCCATTTAATGTGGTTTTTCCACAACTGAACACCAACAGAGATGGATTATTACAAGGGCCAGATGCAATACTTTTCCATCGGCCATTACAAAGGGTCGCTACCTATCTATCCCTCTCCAGGATCGGGTCTGTCCACACTGTAACAACCAAGTGGAGACTCTTGCTCACATTATACTTGACTGTCCAAGATATGTGGGTATTAGGAATTTCTCTCCTGGGCGGGTCTTAGACAAATCTGAAAGAGACTCTGACAACTCTGTTGTGGAGCTTTTGTTACATAAAACAGAGGCCATGCTCTTGGAAAAAGTAGCAAAATTTCTTTTACAAGTGACAGAATTTTCTAAGTAACGTCCAATGCTAGATACAGTTTATCTGTCTGTGTTTTGAATGTACTTTTGATCTGTACTTCAGAAATGTCTGTAATGTTCTGGAGACTATTTTAATATGCCTAATAAAGGTTGTTGTATTGTAAATTATTGTGGTTTTTTCCCTTCCCTTACAGGAGGAAAGTGAAATTCTGCATCTTCCAAGAGCAGTCTTAATATCAGTAGACAAAATCACAAGCACTTAGCGTCATGCTCAGCGTGTCAGATTCCCAGCCAAAAACATGGCTTCGGAGATTCATTGGCCGTCTTTGGTGACTGGCCCTTTGTTGCTTGCTGAAACAGCACTTATATTCACTGATTAGAATCCCTAATCATAGCTGTGGACTTGCATTTGCATAAACGTTCACATTTATCCTTCAAGGCAATCTGAAATATAAACAGTTGCGGCTGAAAATCACCATTAGCATATTGATCAAAACTATTCGTTTCTGCCAGAATGTTCCAATGGACGTAACATACCATTTGAAATCCTTTCCTGCTTCCTGCGTTATTTTCTGTACTGCTGTTTCAAAGATGCAGCAAGGTTATAGCCGGAGGGTGTGTCTCAAGGACCTATTATGATGATGCAACTTAAAATAATATTATAATAGACAGTAAAGGCAGAGCCATGCTTTGAAATGTAAGTATATTGTGCAGTGGTCAAAAATGCTTTATATCATTTGCATCTCATTGGGAAACTTTCTACCCTCTCTGACTCTGGACCCATTGGATGATTCATTTTTTTTTCACACTTTCCACCTTCTTTCCATCATGGAACTCTCCTTGGTATGTATATCCAATTCAACCAGGGATTGGCCAGAGTTCTGAGCCACAGTACCCTTCTGTGTTCCCTTTTGGTTTTGCCCTGGGAAAGGCCTCCAAAACAGAGGCCCTTTCCACACCGCGGGGGTAACAGTGCAGTGGGGGTGTTGGCATAAACAATGCCGATGCACCTCCCAGGGACCGTTTGCATGGACGGTCCCAGAAGGGCAGCAGGCGATGGCACAGCCTTCGCACAGGCTGCGCCATTGCCGAACACCTACCTTGTCTCCTGTTTCCAGCTCGTCGCAGAAGCCAGGGGACACACCCCTGCAGCCTGGAGCAACGGCTCTGGAGTCGCAGGCCAGGGGGGCATGTCCCCTGGCCTCTGCGACAAGCCAGAAGCCAGGAGACAAGGTAGGCATTTGGGAAAGGGGGGGGGGAATGGCACCTTCCAGCCACTGCCGTTCGCACAGCAGCGTTTGGAAGCTGCTGTTTCCGAAATATCTCGCTCAGGGAGCGAGGTTCGGAAACAGTGGCTTCGCGCCGCTCGGGGGTTGCAAGGCCACCACCGTTTGATTCCCAGCTCTGCCGCCTGAGCTGTGGAGGCTTATCTGGAGAATTCAGATTAGCCTGTACACTCCCATACATGCCTGCTGGGTGACCTTGGACGAGTCACAGCTTCTCGGAGCTCTCTCATCCCCACCTACCTCACAGGGTGTTTGTTGTGAGGGGGGAAGGGCAAGGAGATTGTAAGCCCATTTGAGTCTCCTGCAGGAGAGAAAGGGGGGATATAAATCCAAACTACTCCTACTCCTCCTCCTCCTCCTCTTCCTCCTCCTCCTCCTCCTCCTCCTCCTCTTCTTCTTCTTCTTCTTCTTCTTCTTCTTCCTCTTCTTCCTCTTCCTCTTCCTCTTCTTCTTCACCTTCTACACCTCAGTTGAAGTGTACCTCTTTCTCCCAAGGTTCACCCTTCAAAGAATTCCTTTGTGGAGGGAAACTCTGCCTATCCCGATCCCTTCTAATCTCCAGAATCGGCTTTCCAGGACATAAATTAGGGACTACAATTCCCATCAGCCCCTACCAGCATGGCCAATTGGCCATGATGACAGAGGCTGATGGGAATTGTAGTTCCTGAACATCTGGAGAGCTGCAGGTTCCCTACCCCTGCTCTAACCCATGCGTTATGCTTAATGGAATGGCTGGTCTGTAGCCCAGTGGACTTCTGGTATGTAAACCCTGCTTGCCAGTTCCTCTGCTTTGTGCTGCTTCAAAAAATGTGCTTAGCCCTCTGGGCCTGAGGAGTCTGTGCTATCTGTTCCCTTCCTCATTCTTCCACAGCAGCACCTTCCATGTCATTGACATGCCAGGGGCTGGATTCTGGCTGTGTCTGGCCCTGCTGGGCCCCAGCTGCCTCTTGAACCAGTTGCTGATTTTTGGCTGCTGACTGACCTTCAGTCAGCCAAGCTCAGCAGGGCCCTCACCTTCTGTTCTCAAAGTAGTCTGCAATGTGTTGTGTTCCCTTTTAGTTTGGGGAAATTAGCAGGAACAAACCTGGCTATGTGGTAGGCTTGGACTACAAGACCTTCCACCAAAGTTTACAGGAGTCTTTCTCTTTAGAAAGCCACAGGAGACCAGAATTGGGAAATTTAACAATTTTATTGTAAAAATAACAATACGTAAACATGCAAGTAATAAAATACACAGAGAGAGTTTTGAAGAAGCATAAGATTTAAAAAGAGGTGAAGGGTAGATGGGAATAGTAGAAATCATTGTGGGGAGGGTGATAATTACCTGGTATAGAAAAGGAAAAGTCTGAGGAGGCAGTCCTCCTGCATTGGATTCCAAGATGAAGGAGCCAACGCATTGGGCACAGCCTAACTGAACCAGAGCTACAGAGGACACTGGGAAAGAGCTGCTGTTTGGGCAGCCTAGATAAATAAAAATTCGACCCTTTGACTATGCAAGGAAAGCCAGTCTTCCTACAGAGTAATTTCTTAGTGAATCATATTCACAATTGTAGGTATTCTGTCAACTGTTAATAACCAGCACTCCAGAACTGGGGACGGAAGTCACTCCCTACCCAATCTCAGTTTAGGCTCATTCCGCACATGCAGAATAATGCACTTTCAAGCTGCTTTCAGTGCTCTTTGAAGCTGTGCGGAATGGCAAAATCCACTTGCAAACAGTTGTGAAAGTGGTTTGAAAATGCATTATTTTGCGTGTGCAGAAGGGGCCTCAGAAACAGTTTATCTAAAACCAAGCATTTTATAAAAAGTAATGCTAAAATAATAGAGTAATTTTAAGCAGCTCTATCCAGAAGTAACTTCCATTTTATTCAACGGGGCTTGCTCTCAGGCAAGAGTTCTTAGGATTGTACCATAACTTGTATTATTTCTGAGTCAATTCCTAAATGTTGGTATAATAGAGCCAAAACTTCACCCCTTTACCTCTGAGTTGCCCAAGCTCTTTCCCCTCACCTCTTAGTTCCCTATCCCTTTTCTCCAAGCCATCAATAAGTAATGAACGCATGAATCTGCCTTACAGTGAATTAAACCATTGGTTTATCAGCATTGGTATCATCTACTTTGACTTGTGGCATCTCTCCAGGGTTTCAGGAAGAGGTCTTTCATATTACCTACTACCTGGTCTTTTCAACTGGGATGCCAAGGATAATATCTGCAACTTTGTGTATGAAAAGCAGATGCTCTACAACTGAGTCATAGCCCTGATAGAAACTGGCATGATGAATCTTAATTATGCCCAACCAAGCATAGTAAAGCTTCCAAAATGACAAGATTCCCAAGAAACACATTTCCATAGATAACTACATTTCTCAATAATTCTGGCAGCTGGGATGCTACTTTGGCAGTGCGGTTGGACAAAACAAGCCAATCTTTCACATTGCTGCTGCCAACATGATTTTTTAAAAGGATATAATGGAGGATTGCTGCTGAACCCCCTGGAAGCCATGGCTGGCCCTAAGAAAAGGTTCAGGCTATGTTGAAGATAAAGATGTTCAATAATTCTGGGGAAAGAAATTAATTTTTGGAACACCCACTCCCCGTTCTGAACTACATCACCATTATTATGAGAAAGACTTGTTTTAGATACCCTTGAAATTTGAAGCCGATTCTCTAATCCAACTACCCCATGCTGCATGAGAGTCCAGCCAATAGATATCCACCACCAGAACCCCCCCCTCCCAACTCTCCTGGATCTAGTGAGCCATGAGTTGCTGGTTTGAGAAATATCTTCCACCACTAGATACCTCAAGATGCTTGCCTCATTTCTATATGTATGTGTCATCAAGTCTTAACTAAGTTACAGCTCTACTAGCAATAAGCTTTTGAGGCAACTAAAAAAAGAGGTGGTTTTCCTCTACAGAGTCTTCAGCCAAGTATCAACCCTACTTAGTTTCCAAGATCTGATGAGATAAGGTTATACTATACCATTCAACATCCTGACCAAATTTCTTGGGGGTGGTAGAAAGGGCTGTTAAGCCACAACCAACTTATGGTGACCCCATAAGGTTTTCAAGGCAAAAGTTATTCAAAGGTGGTTTGCCATTGTCCACTTCTGCTTAGAAACACTTGTTCACCTCTGCTTAGAAACAGCCAAATATTAACCTTGGCTGACCCTGCTGAGCTTCCAAGATCGGACAAGGTCAAGTTAGCTTGGACCACCAGGTCAGGGCCCATTTTTTTCTTTTAACCTCCCTTGTCTCTGCATATCTCTCAGTTATGACTTAACCAATCTTAAGACCTGACCTATTCACCATGACTCATCAAACCGGGAAAGTTGAAACAGGTGGTTCTTTTCCTGGCTAATTTGAGAAAAGTTCCCAAAATTCCTGCATGACTCTAAAGTGATCACATAGTCATTTCAAAGTGTATGTGAGCAGTGAGTTCTCAATAGCAAGCGCCTGATCCTGAGAGATGGAGCACATTTAAATATTCAAGTCCAACAGCCCCTGAAAACCAACAACACTTTTCAGGGTATAAGTTTTTATGCATCAAAGTTTGCTTTATAAGATACCCACTTGAAACTATGGCCCCTTCCGCACACGCAAAATAATGCATTTTCAAACCACTTTCCCAACTGTTTGCAAGTGGATTTTGCTATTCCGCACAGCTTCAAAGAGCACTGAAAGCAGTTTGAAAGTGCATTATTCTGCATGGGCGGAATGAGCCTTTATCTCTTCCTCACTATTTATGATGCATGAAGCTTCCAGCTGCACTAACTCAATGCTTTGCCATCTTCATTTTAAGGATACCAGAGAAGGACTAAACAGGCCCTTGTACCAGAACATGTGTGGGCTAGTGAAGATGGGCTGCTACATTATTGCTACATTATTGATGCAAGCCAACATACTTTTTTTCTGCATTGCTTACACTGCAGGATGATCAACAGTTACTTTATTTTTTGTAACATTTTAAGGCAATTCACATGTTTGAATACATGCACAGGGGAACTGTGGTTGGCCGATTTATGTTTAATTTACATTCTCACATGTGTAATTACTATTCAAGTGTAACAAAAAAATCTTAATCAACCTGTAATGAAAACATAACATTTTATGTCAAGGGTACAACTTGCAGTAGAACTTAAGGATACACCACTGCTTTATCTTGTGGTGGGGTCGGGTGAATTTCATTCACTTGAATGAACCCCTCCTTGTCCCATAAGTAGGACCGACCCTTCCCGGCTGCATCAGGTGTACCATTCTGTATCTTTTGAGTGACACACTGGCAATTTCTATAAACTTTTAAAATGTCTATAAACATTTTAAAGCCTGCCCATATATGTTGCAACCTGTGCTTCCATAGAATTGTCACAACTTCAATATGTATCTGAATATATATCCTTTGTCCATCTTGCCTTCCCTCCCCGCTGTGCTGCACCCAGTCCAGGAAACATCAACAAAAACAGGACTGACAGAATATTCATGCAGTTCTGATCTGGAACAGAGAACTTCAGTTGGAAAGTCATGCTTCTGGAAAGCTAGATAAATAAATTCTTGTAAGAGTTGAGAAACATCCCCGCTTGGAGATAACTCATCATTTGCCATTTTGTTTGAAGCAGATACTCATCTTTTTATCAATAAGCAATTGTCAGAGGGCGGGCATTCCACCTTTCAGTAATAATATCTAATTTTCACCATGACCAAACTACTTAAATCCAGACTCAATCATGAACAGACAAGACATATTTTTGTACAAGCCTCAGAAAAGCCCCTGGTTTCCAGAAAAAAAGTGAAAAAATACAACCAGGGGGTTAACCCCCCTCCCCCCATGACTGAAGTAGTGGCTGTAGCTCTAAGAAACAAATGCTATTTATGGTCATTGCTAGGCAGCTACAAACAGTATTGCCAGTTGAAGAATTGGTTTATGTCAGTAAAAGCCCTTTCTAAAGCTGCTCTGGTCTTTGAGGAAGGACTTATCAGGGCCAAAGCCAGTAGCAATCACTGGAAAACTTGCATGATGCATTCAGCCTGGGTTTTTGCCACTGTTCCAAAGCAGCTACTCCATAACTGCCAGTGTGGGATAGTGGTTAGAATGTAAGGCCCCTTCCTCATGGGTGGTATACGGCGGCCTGGGGACGGCAAAAACGCCATCCCCAGGGAGCAGTTCGCACAGAGGGGTGCAGCTGCTTCGCAGCCGCGCCACACGAGCGGTGCGAAACCGCCGTTTTCCAACCTTGCTTGCCCAGCGAGGTTTTTGGAAAACAGTGGCTTCGCGGCGCCTTCCCTCCCCCCATGTCCGGGGGTGCTACCTGTCCTGCGGCCCTCCGGCGCGTCGCCGAGGCCTGGGGACATGCCCCCTCTGCCCTGCAACTCCGGAGCGGTTGCGCAGGGCAGGGGTGCGTGTCCCCTGGCCTTGGAGAAGTGTCAGAGGGCCACAGGACAGGTAGGATGCCCTGACGACGGTGCAGCTCTGCGCCGTCATCCCAGATGGTTCTGGGACCGTTCATGTGAACGATCCCAGAGGGGTCGGGTCGGCGTCATCTACGCTGACCCGACCCCTTCCGCCGCCGTGTGGAAGGGGCCTAAGACTAGGATCTAGAAGACCTGAGTTTGAATCCCTGCTTTGTCAGGAAATTGACCGGGGGCCACATAGTACCTGGGTGTTGACCTGGGGCCAGTCACATGCACTTAACTGAATCTTGAGCCCCTTCCGCACACGCAGAATAATGTGTTTTCAAACCACTTTCACAACTGTTTGCAAGTGGATTTTGCTATTCCACACTGCTTCAAAGAGCATTGAAAGCAGTTTGAAAGTGCATTATTCTGCATGTGCGGAAGGAGCCTTGGTTAAGAAAGAGAAAGAGGAAATTGTGTTGGGAAGAGGATATGGGGAAAATGAAAGGCCTTAGTCCTTGCAGGTTCCCCACCATGACATTAAGCCCAGCCTGGTAGCTGGCACTACAGAACTCAGTTGAACTTTTCCCTTGGAGATGTAAGTGGGAAAGAAAGCAGAAGGCAAGAAAAGGTTAAATAGTATGGGAGCTGCCAGAGAATGAAAACAAGAGAATAGTGGGGAGGTGAAAATGAGGTGCCCTACACAGGTCCTTGTGGGTCCCTCACTTGTCAATATATCTAAGATGGCCCTATTTGCAGGTACTTATGCTTATCTGCTTAGCCTCAGAAACTCCAGAAAGGTGAAGGGAACTTTTCCCCTCCTTACGGCAAATCCCCCCTTTCAAAGCACCAGAGTACTGAGGCAAGTTCAACAAACAGAAGTAAAATTTATTGAACAAACAAGATGGGATCAGGTGATATTTCAAATGGATGGAAATCAGGCAAGAAATTACTAAATGCAAATATCAGTTTTGGCACAGTCTCCATTCTTAATCAAGCTTTTTAAGTTTCTTCTGTTGCTTAGATGTTAATGAGAGGTTCTTTGCTTTAAGATGGTTCAGTTTTGCTTTAAGATGTTTCAGTTAGATGTTAAATGTTCATTTCACATAAATCTACCTTCTGAGGTGACTTTACCAGAACACTTTTACAACAGATTGGGAATCCACCTGTGTGTATAATTCCCATTCTGACTGACTTAGGAATCCTTCTAAAATCAGAAGATATATTCCCTTACTTTTTATTTATGGTCACCTGTGGAAAGTCACACTGCTATCCCACCTTTAGCTTTGACCGCAAAATAAAACTCCCAGTTCTCCTGTCTGTGTATTTTCTACTTTCAGCACACACTGAACTCAGTATATTTCAAGTCAGATCCTAGTTCCGTGGTGGTGAACCTTTGGCACTCCAGATGTTATAGACTACAATTCCCATCAGCCCCTGCCAGCATGGGAATTGTAGTCCATAACATCTGGAGTGCCAAAGGTTCGCCAACTTAGTTATAGGATACTTGCTGTATCAAATCTGCTAAATTGGAATATGGTTCACATGTGTGATACAACATCTAAGCAACAATTGGATCATGTTAATAAATGTTTGCTTTATAAATGCTGTTGAATGAATAGCAACAATCACTGCACATCATTCCTGAACGTGGGTGGCTCACAGTGTTCCTACTTAGTTTTAAACATGGTCTGAGAAATTTAATTTCCCCCATTTTCTGAATAAAAGTGACATCTGGAGGAGAAATGTAGCAAACTGATGGGAGGTATCTACTTCCCTAGAGATGTTCAAAATGAAATTGAATCTCTGTCAGTGGTAATTTAGATACAGGAGATCCTGAATGATAGAAGGTGGTGGAACTGACAATCAGTTTGATGATGCACCATCTTGAAAATTATTTGGGTTTGTAAAAATGGCTTTCTTTAAGGGATAATTTAGCATGTTGCCATTGTGAGTCTCCATAGGTGATGGGAAATTGCTTTCTGTTTCTTCCTGGCTATAACTGTGACTGAAAAAAAAAGATGATCCAGATGGCAGCGTTTGTTCTTGTTCATAATCTGTCAGTGTTCTTAAGACAGATCAGGGCGATGTTGAGTTATAACCCTAAATAGAAATCCAGGCAAATGTATAAGGTAAAGCAACTGAGAAAAGTTTTGTGATACTTTCAAATAATTTTTGTTGGTAGTCAAAATTTCTCATGAGGTTTGGTGTCATTGGAAATGTATCACTGGATATCGTTTTAAGATGCCTTGTTCAGATAAAATGTGTATAGGAGCTCTAAGGAAAGGTAAAAAATTCTAATAATTTGAATTATTTTATTTCGTTTATACCCTACCTTCCTCCCCAATGAGGAACTGAAACAGTTAACATTGTTCTCCTGTCCTCTATTTTGTCCTCACAACAACTATTTAAGGTAGTAAAATTCAGAAATGCAAAGAAAGTTGTTTGGTTTAGGGTTTTTCCTACTTAATAGGACCCAGATACAGATGTTGCTGAATTATACAGCAAGAAGAAAAGTTTGGATTTATACCCCCCTTTCTCTCCTGTAAGAAGACTCAAAGGGGCTAACAAACTCCTTTCCTTTCTTCTCCCCACAACAGACACCATGTGAGGTAGGTGGGGCTGAGAGAGTTCTGAATGAACTGTGACTAGTCCAAGGTCATCCAGCAGGAATGTAGGTGTGCAGAAACAAATCTGGTCAACCAGATAAGATTCTGCCACTCATGTGGAGGAGCTGGGAATCAAATCTGGCTCTCCAAATTAGAGTCCACCTGCTCTTAACCACTACACTATGCTGGCTCTAAAACATACAAGTTTGATTATTTAAAAAAGAAAAGAAAAATGTAGATATTCCCCCCATACTAACAAAGTTTAACAGAATAAAATTTATACATTTTCATGTTGGTGGTGGGAAGGGACAGGGATGCAGTAGTACAATATCTCCCTTGTAAGTAGAAGGTCCCAGGTTGAGACTCCAGTTAAAAGAATTAGGGAGCCGTTTGCACAGGCGGCGCTGCCAAAACGCAGCAGTGCCAACCTGGCTCCCCTCCTCCACCCCCAGGGCGGCGTCAGGCCGCCTCCAAAAACCTCCCTCCTGCGAACGGCACCGCCGGGAACACACTGTTTTCCCCGTCCCTCTCCCACTCACCTCATTGCCTTCGTCACTCTACAGGACTGCTGAGACCCTCCCTCACTGTCCTCCGACCCCTGGAGGTCGGAGGGCAGCGTGGGCGGGTCTTAGGAGGCCAGCAGGGCGACGAAGGTGACGAGGTGAGAGGGAGGGGGATGGGGAAGAGGCGGCTCCGTGAGGAGCTGCCTCTCTCTCGCCGGCCTCTGCTGGGGCCGCTCGCACACTCCTGTGCGAACGGCCCCCACCCCTCCACCGGCAGAATTCCTGCCGATGCAGGGGTGCCCTTTCCGCTGTGCGGAAAGGGCCATTGAGATGTTGGAGAACTGCTGCCAATCAAAATAGGCAATAATGGTCTCAACGGACCAAGGGCCTGTCTCTAAATAAGAGCACTTGAGGTGTACAAAAAGTGTACAACTGGCATTAAATTGATGTAGAGATGCTTTTAAAGAACAAACCAATTGGAAACATCAGCAATGAGAATCAGTGACACAAAAAGCCCACACTGATAATATGCAAAATGAGAAAGTAAGGTACTAGTCCCCAAGTGCCAAGTCCCCAATTTGCTTCTAACTTTTGGTTAATTTGCTTCTAACCTTGTGAATCAACATCCTCTAAAATGATCTATCATTAATTGCCTTGCTCAGATCTTGCAATCTGAGGGCCACGGCTTCCTTTATATAGCCAGTCCCTCTCAAGTTGGGTCTTCCTCTTTTCTTGTTGCACTTAACCTTTCCCAGAATTAACAAGGAAGTTATCCTGTCGTTGATTTCAGTTGATTTCAATGGGTTGTAAGTCACTGGACCAATTCTACATAGAAGTCAACTGGATAGAACATCTTTTTGTAGGTGTGAGATTTTTTTTCATTTCATTTTTTTTAGCAAGAACTTTTTACATTTCTCTACCACCTCCAGATGATCTGAGTAATAAAGCAGAGATAATAAACCAGTTGCCTATAATGGGCCAACTGTTTAAAGAAAAAAAAGTACTTTCCATGATAAGAAGGCATTGGAAGGGAATAGGATTGCTAAATTAGGGGAAGATTTGATAACACCTCATTGCTGTTCCCTTTTACAGCTATCATATAGATAGCAATATACCATCTGGACCATACATTAAAAAGCAAGCTTCACTGCAACAAAGTACTCAACTTGGAAATGGGATGGGGTAAACCCATCCGGTAGTTTTTCAAATGCCACCTTGTTTATGTGATAAGACAAGGTCTTTTCAGATCATTTACTTTTCTGCACCAGTTTGTCTAGCGCCGAGTGAGGAAAACCTTCTACTAAATAAATGTTGTGTCTCTTTCCTACAGTCAGGGAAGATTAGAGTTTCTCGCAATGCAATCTGATGTCTTCACTAAAGTGCATTTCCAAATTGAAAAGGGCAGCATAGTGAAATCCTATGGGGGAGCTACTTAATCAAGTTTTCTTCTTCTGGTTGCATGATATGTGGGAAAGATACATCTGAAATGGAAATATCAGTAAGATTAACATGCCTAGTTTTCTTCCCCCCTGTCTCTTCTCTGCCCCTTCCACAACAGAATCTAAAAATCAGCATTATCTCATTCCCTGGTTTAGCTAGAGAGCTTTAGAAAGCTACTGAGTTGTTGATCAGTATTGATATCCTGACATTTAAGAGACTTGTTCACCTTACCTTAAAAGGTTCAACATAAATGCGTATAAACAAAACTCCTAGATGGACCATGATATGCTGCATACCATTTTCTTCATTGTTGATAACATATGAGACAGAATCCTAAATCATTTTGGAACTGTTTTGAATGGCAACTGAGATTAAATACTAAGGACACTTTCTGAGGAGTGTGCACCATTGAACAACATGAACTTACTTCCGAGTAGATCTGCTTAGACTTGCTTCTTAAGTTACTCTTCAGGCATAATGTGGAAAGATAGTGAAATAGTGCCAGACATTTGCCACATCAGTGTAAACCAAGTAGTGGCAAGTATTGCCAACCTCTGGGTGGGGCCAGGAGCTCTCATAAAATTACAGATTTCTAGACTTCAGAGTTTTGTTCTACATACCACAGAAATTTAGAGGAAATGGCTGTAAAGAGTGGACTCTATGATCATAGGTCCAGAATTGTCCTGGACAATTTTGTCATTGGTACTTTTCAT
This sequence comes from Sphaerodactylus townsendi, assembly GCF_021028975.2. Lineage (NCBI taxonomy): Eukaryota > Metazoa > Chordata > Lepidosauria > Squamata > Sphaerodactylidae > Sphaerodactylus > Sphaerodactylus townsendi. The sequence continues at coordinate 93,607,776 of NC_059432.1, forward strand.
AGACCTAAGGTTATGTATTGATCTTCACTAAAAAGGATACTTTCATTTTACACAGATGCCTTTTTAGCGTGTATTTGCGTCTGTGGGCTTGAAGAATATAGCTTATGGTAAACAGAGGGATTAACAGAAAATAATATATTAATGTTGCTTCATGTGACTTATTAGGGCAAAGCTGAAGCCATGCATCTTATTGTGCCAACCACAAGAGGAAAAGTATAACATAATTTGTCAAAGACATTATGCATAATTCATAATAATGTGTTTTGCTGAGCAGGGTCATTTTTCTAACATTACTGAAGATATTTTTGCCTTGTGATTTGGTATGACTGCATCTATTGCTCTTTTGCATGTTTGCCCAAAATTCTTGTGTTTGGGTGTATGTAATTGTGTTTCTATTTGAGTTCTGAAAGGTAGAAGTTTGCAGCTACTAGTTAGTGAGTGAATATTGTATTATCCTTTCCCCAGTAAACTTACATTGCCACCTTAAGCAGAATTACAACTTTGTAAGTCCTCTGAAGTCAATGGGTCATCTATGGATGGGACTAAATCATCTATGGATGGGACTGCTCGTAGATTCCATTCCTATATTAGTAAGTTATATAATTTCAGTAAGGTTGTTTTTTGAAACACATTCCTCTCTGGAAACTGTTTTGTTTACCATTTGAAAGAAGAGATGCTTTGAAATGCTGAACAGTTTGTATGTTGACAACTGGAAATTTAATATGGGCACATGTCTGAATGAACAAGGACCTGCATTAAGAGCATCAAATCATTGGTCCAACCACTGAAGTATTGCCTACTCTGATTAGCATCAGTTCTATAGGATATTCCTGCTAATTGAAATCCTTTTCTCTGCAGATGCAAGTGACAGAACCTTCAGGATGAAAAGTATGTGCCAACCCACGAAGCTATGCGCCATGCACTCATCCGAGCCCTGTTGAACCTGCTGCCTTTTTGACGTCAACAAGGATTTATTTCTGCATCCAGCATCAGAGTTACATTTGATAAGATAAGCCCCCCCCCAAAAAAAACTGTTATGTACCTAGATACATGCAAATGTGCATCACCCCCCATGGGGTGAACAAAACATATACCCCACCACACAAGCACTCCACACTGTGTCACAGAGAATGACATTCCTCTGAAGATGTCAGCCATAGATCTGGGTGGAATGTTAGGAGCAAAAAAAAAACCCCTACCAGACCCCAGCTACACAACCCAGAAAATCCACAACAGCCTATTGTGCATCGAACATTGCAAAATTTGTCCACAGGAAGAGTGTTTTAAAGTAGACAACTAGATATTTCAGGGAAATTGACTGAGTGAGAGGGAATATTAATTTTAACACACACACACACACTTGGTGCCTGCCACATATAAAGCAAAACGGTTAATAAGAAACGAAATGCAATTTTGTGAATGGCCATTTACATTGATCAAAAATGGAATGGCTTTGTTGGAAAAGCTAGCTGTGATTCCCTCAACTAGAAGAGCGGCTTCAGCTCAGTGGAACCCATACCAATGTGCTTTGCATGGATGTCTGATCCTGCAAGCCTAACAGGTCTACTGGGAAGTAAATCCGATTTTCTTCAATGGAATTGACTCCCAAGAAAGTGTGTGTGTGTTAGGATTGTAACCTGTTTTCATGCATGTCCAAGCCCTTTCCTTTATCCACTCACTATATTCCACTGTCCATAGCTTGCCTTTGGGAATCTTATCTTTATTGCTTTTCAAGCAGCGAAAAGAATCTCTTTGCTGGTTTCTCTTCTACTGTTAGAAAACAACTTCTGTTTAAACCTGTTTTCTTCTTGAAGTGTTGTCACTGGGCTCAAAATTAATGGCTAGCTGAAAACATGAGACTGGAAGTATTTTTCCTGTTTCTTCACCTTTGTGGTACTGTTCTTAAAAACAAACAAACCCAGATTCATATCAAATAAATGTCCAATTTGTCTGTCTTTTCTGTTCTTCTGCCACCTCAATGCTGCTGCCACTATGTACCTTGTCCTTTGAAACATTTAACTTTGGACATTTTTTGCATGCAAGATCCTACTTATTTGAATATTTAAAAAATCTTATTCTTAATGGCAGTGTATAGATATATCATGTGTTGGCAGCATTAATATAATGAAAGGGGAGAAATGCATAGATGTACGCATGGGCTTGCTCACCCTTCTGATCAAGTTGTCTTCATATGCTGGGCCATTGGAGGTTCCATATAATCCTGGAAGAGGGCTCAAGTGCTCCCACTTTCCACATTTCCCCTCCTGACTGTACCTTCCTAGATATTGTCAGAGACCAGTGTGCAGAGGTTCACAACCTTCTGGAACGACTGGTCAGTGAGCACAAGGCAGCACCTAAATACACAGCTCAGAGAGGCTGGAGAAGGAGAAGGAGAGTTACTTTTTTATACTTCACTTTTCTCTACTTCTAAGGAATCTCAAAGCATCTTAAAGTAATCTTCTTTTCCCCTCCCCACAACAGGCACCTTATAAGGTAGGTGTGGAAGAGAGTTCTGAGAGAACTGTGACTTGCCCAAAGTCACAACCAAATGAACCAAATGACAGGATGTTGCTTCCTTTGTGATGGATTTTTTTTGGGGGGGGGGATACCTATATAAGAGTGGGCTTGAATCCCACCACCTTCTTTTTTGACCATTGGTGATGAAGACACCCTCCCTCCTTTTTTCAGAGTTGGTGCAATCTGGTTGCCCATTTGGAGTCCTAGAAAGTCCCCCCCCCCTAGTTGAGTGGCACTAGCCTAGATGGCTTTTTTGCCTACACTAATCTGAAAAGGGTAGCAGGAAATGTTCATAATGCCTAGGCACTGATGTTCCATACTGACGGTAGCAGTGTGAGTCAAGTTGCTTGAATGGTACACAGAGCAGCTTGTATTATCATAATTTGGATGGTGAAGGGTTAACCCTCAGACCAGGCCTGGGACCTTGGGGCCTTTATGTACTTGGGACAGGAAGCCCTTGAGTGGTGTCATTCTCCTTGACCCATAGACCCCACAATTAGGGAGACAGGAAATGGCACACCTCCCTCAAACATCATGAAGCCTTGGTCAGGAACAGACTGAGCTGTATGCATGTGATAGCTCAAGGCTTAGAGTCGGGGTATCATCATCCCTAAATTCTGACTCTTCTGCATCCCACTTATAAATCTCACTGCAGATGGGTTTGAGCATCACAGGTCCCCTTTGATCAAAGTAAATGAATAATTGAATAAACTTGGTCCATTTTATTTCCCAATTGTTGACTCACCTCATTTTGAGCCTGTAGGCAAAGAGGCCCAAGTACAAGCTTAAATGTTCCAGGGCTAGCAAATAAACGCCTCCTGTTGCTGACTGAATTCTATCCAAAATTATTTGAAAACAACCCACAAATGAAGGGGATTACCATAGGGCAGTTGCAACTTGACAGCATTTGCATTCATAATTTTCTTGCACACCTGGGGAAACTTCTGAGCAGGTAGAAACCCACATCTTCTGTGGGTGGCCTGTATGTTGCTGTTATGGCTTATTATAGAAGAACCAATTTATCATTTAGCTTTAAGCTTTATCTTTTAGCTTTAAAAGGGGCTTGGACAGATTTATGGAGGAGAAGTCGATTTATGGCTACCAATCTTGATCCTCTTTGATCTGAGATTGTGAATGCCTTAGCAGACCAGGTGCTCGGGAGCAACAGCTGCAGAAGGCCATTGCTTTCACATCCTGCATGTGAGCTCCCAAAGGCACCTGGTGGGCCACTGCGAGTAGCAGAGAGCTGGACTAGATGGACTCTGGTCTGATCCAGCTGGCTTGTTCTTATGTTCTTATCATGCAGAAGCTGAATTGTTTTGTTCTTTTTAAATCTCATCAAAAAGAGTAATTTTAGATTACTTGCATTTTTTTATACTTGCATATTGTGTCATACAATTGATTTATTATACTTGTACAATAGATATTGGGGGAAAGTCATACCAGTAGGGTTTTTTTAAAATTCTTTGTTCTTCTGTTTTTAAATACAAATGCAATATCCAGTGAATCTATTTACCTTTGAAAGGCATTCCTATAATGGCTTTTAAGTCTGTTCTTTCTTTCCCTGAAATGACACAATACAAGATGGACTGGGATTTTATTTTTGTTTAGATGTCCTATTAAAGCTGCCTGTCTTATTTTGCTTCTGAAGGTTGACATAGGCCTGTATATCACCCAGGGAGTCATTGATTCAACAGATTTGTTGTGCTTAATAGGTTCCACTACATTATCCTAGGTAATTTTGCAGGGAGAGTGGAATATTTACTGCCAGTTTGTTCTTCTTGCAGGCTGCAATTTGTATTTCTTGGGCCGGAGACATAACTTTATTTGTGACAGGTTTATTCTTTTTTAAAAGATGCTTTAAGAAGTGAGCAGAATTGCAAACATAATAATGATAAAGATTTGTTTAAAGGTTGTAAAAATATCACCCATCCTCTAGTAAAAAAACTTGTATTTTTGAGCATCAATGGAGTAAGAGAATTGGCTTTTGTATCATAGAGGCCTCACAACAGCTGAGGACATGTTCATATGGCTTGAGAGCTGTGTATGTAGAAAGGGTATAGGGACAGCAAAAATCTCTATTACGGTCACTTCGTTGGCTGATCTGCAAATGTTTGATGCATTTCACTTTTATCTATCCATAGATTCCTTCAAAGAACTGGGCAACCCAATCCAGATTTGGGTGGGGGGGGAGATTTCTATCATAATGGAACTCCAGGCAGCACCACAAATAGTGGGCTGGGGTGGGGTGGGGGAGCCCTGGTACTTCCTGGAAAAAAATTCATTGGAAAAAATGCCATGTCTTTCCAGACTGAAAGCTCAGTAGAAGCCAACTAAAGTTGGCTCCACCCCCAGGAAAACCCTTGTTAGATTTCCCCTCACCCACCACCTGCTGTGTTGGCATGACCCACCCTCTGCTGTGTCGGCATCCTCTGCCATGCCACTTCAGCCTGGGAGTGGTGGGCATGTCCAGGTTTGGGCACTGTGGATCTGTTATTCTCACCTGCCTTGTTTGCTCTCTCCACCAGTGTAAGTAACCCTTATGCTGGAAGAGTAGGTAAATGTGTTGGGGAAGGCCCACACAACTCCCACAGCTCATTCTGCCCCCCCCCCAGTCTAATTTGGGCTGTTATTCTCACTTTCCCCCCATTTTATCCTCACAGTAACCCTAGGAGATAGGCTACATTGAAAGAATGACTGGCCCACAGTCTATAAATAAGCTTCTTAAGAGAACAGAGATCTGACCCCAAGTTTGACCTAATCCTAGTTCCACTCTCTTACCACTCTGTGAGAGAGGCTCTTAGCACTCAGTACAAACATTGTTATTTAGCGGAATCATAAATCTGAGCCTTTACATGCACATCCAGCAGTTATGTGCAGAATGAAGTTTTTAAAAGATGCATTTCGAACAAGACTGTCTCCCCTCTCTCACTTCTCTTCCCTTGCATGCCTCCCCCTCCATCCCTTTCCTTTCCCTCCCTCTCTTCCGTTGCATGACACCCAGGGGCGTACCTAGGCAAACTGGTGCCCGGGGACAAAACCTGGAGAGTTTACTGCCTGGCTGCATAAGGCCACCTCCACCATGACCAATTTGGGCATTTGGGGTTATTTCTTTGGTGTTTTTTCGGTCTGCAGGGAGCGATGGTTAGTTGCACCATGATTTCAGGGTACCATCCAGAGATCGTTCCTGATGACACCCAAATTTCAGGATGTTTGTCTAGGGGAAGCAGTTAAGGGACTTCAAAGGTGCCCCACTACTGTTTTCAATGGGAGCCAACCCATATTTGGGGGCTACCCATTTGAGGGACAATAACCTTGAACCTGAACATAACTTCACCAAACTTGGGTGGCATCACAAGAAGTTAACAGATGATACCCCTGAAATTTGGTGTCACTAGCCAAAAAATACATCCTCCAGGCACCCCAAAAAATTTGCCCAAGATTCTTGTTTTTGGCAGTGACTTTGCTCCACTGCAGCTAATGAGGAATTTCTGAGGTAGGGCTGCACATTTTGATAGAGGGACTAGATTCTTTTCAAGGTGGTTCCAGGAGGCATCCTGCCAATTGCATCCAGGCTTAGAGACCTTTGCTCTGTCCACTCTTATGGCCCCCAGTTTATTTTGTCAGCCCTGCACATGAAGCCTCGTTGCGAGTTCTCTCTCAGAACTTCTCAGCCTCCCACCCACCCCAAAAGCAAAGCTCAACAAGCTTGGATGCTATTACCAAGGCCCTTTGAGCCACCCTTGAAAGTTCACTTTGTTCAAAAATGTAGAAACATTGTTATTAATATCTGTGAAATTCCCCAGAATCTCGTCTCGGCCATCAAGCTCAGATGATGTGTAGATAGCCTTGCAGGAAATTGTTTTTTCCCACCATAGGCCTTTACTGGCTTTGTTAAGGCCTGTTGGTGCTTGTGGGGAGAAATTAACAGAGGCACTGGTGGTAAGGGTTTTTCCTCTGGCTGGGCATTGGTTGTTGAGGTGGAATTTTCCTGAGGAACCAGCCAACTTTGCTAAAGTTTGCCTACAGGATGGCCTAATGCTGTGGGCACTGTGGGTTCACTCCTTCAACTCGGGTGCCCACAGCATTTTCCTCTTCCACACACATTTTAGCAATTTGGCTGGTTCCTTTCTGTGAGACTTCACACCCAGCAGCTCTTACAGGAAATGCCCCCCACCAGAGCAACATCCCCACCACAGTGCCTCCTGCTGAAACTCCCTACCACAGAGCCATCTGGGCATAACAGATGCTCCCATTGAAGCTCCATGGTGGGGAAAGTAATTTTCCCACCACAGAATCCTATTGAAGAGCCTGGCAAATTCTGGGAATTTCTGAGTGTGTGCTGGCTGCATTACTTTTGAAGATAGAGGCACCAGACTTTCAAGGTGGGTCTCAAGAGACCTTGAGTAATAGCATCCAAGCTCTGGTGAGCTTTGTTTCTGAGTGGGGGAGTTGAGAGAGTTCTGGGAGAATCCCAGCCCAGGCTTTCATGCAGGAGCAAGGAACAAGAGCTCCTTTGGGGCCCATAAATTAACCCCATAAGCAAAATGCCCAAACCTGGATGCACTAGTGGATGTTCTCCTGAGAGCCAACTCTTGAAAGTCTGTTTCTATCTTCAAAAATGTGCAGCCTGCCTACACACTCAGAAATTCTCATTGGCTACAATGTAGCAAAAGTCACTGCAAAACAAAGAATCTTGGGCAATTTCTTTGGGTGCCTGTGGTGTATTTTTATTAGCAGGACCCCAAATTTCAGGGTATCATCTGTTAATCAATGAGGATGCCACCTAAGTTTATGTTTATGTTCAGGGAGGGATCAAAGTTATTGTCCCTCAAAATGGGTAGTCCCCATTCAGGTTAGTTCCATTGAAAACAATGGGGATGGGGCACTTGCCTTTGGGGGGTCCATAACTTTGCTTCCTGACAGACCAAACATCCACCAAATTTGGGTATCATCAGGACAGTCTCTGGGTGGTACTCTGAAATTTTGGTGCCGCTAGTCTTATAAAAAATGCGCCCCTGCAGGCCGGAACGTGAAAAAAACATTTTAAAATGTAAAAAAACATACAAACTAATTCTGAAATGTTGGTGCCCCCCCCCATGGGACCAAATGGGGGGTGCCTGGGGACAAAAAAAGGGTACCCCATGTCCCTAGGTAGGAACGCCACTGATGACACCCCTCCCTCTCCCTCCCTTCCCTCTCCCTCGTGTGTATGTGTGTGTATGTGTTTCACTTCCACTCGAGTTACTGCCTATGTACTGTTTTCACTGCTCCTATCTGGCCATCTGAGATAACATTCTAAGCAGCACGAACATTCTAAGGATGACAGTTACACACAGGCAGCTGCATGTCCTTCACCAGGGAGCGCCAGGAAAAAGGCATTTTACCTGGGTCAGGCGTGAAATTTCAGGTATGTGAACATCTAAAAACACTCTCGCCTGGCTGACTATAGTGGCTGGGAATTTTCAGAGAAATTGGCCCAGCAGTTACTGAGTTATACTATCATCAACAAAAACACTGTTAGCCTTTTTTCATATATAGATTCCCTCTGTACAGAGTCAAGGCATTTAGACACACTAACCATACCCTCTACTTTTTTACAATATGGATCACAATCTCCTTCTATCTTGAGGATCATTTAGTTATCAGGATCATGTAGGCAGCTACATGTTTCATGCTTTGTATTTGTTAACAGGTGTGTATGTTTTGCTGTTTTATGGCCTGGAATTTTATCTGCTGGATTTTAGTGGTTTCTTAATTTATATGTTAATGGCATGGAGATAAGTTCATGGAGCATGATGTCATATCCATGCCATTAACAAATGAGAGGAGCATAGAATGAACAATGTCCTGGGATTCCGCTGCCCCCCCTCCCCCCAGCAAGTCTGGCCTCCCTAGGCATCACTCCCAGATTCTCAGGAATCTCCCAAGTTTAGGGAGTTTCCATGCCTAGAGAGAGATGACAAAAAGTTAACCATCCCTTACACAATGCAAAACATACAGTAGGAATTCCAGTCATGGAACTCCACTGTTGTAGATTGTTTGGTCTTAAATGTCTCTCTGCAAGTGGTTACTTGAATACCTGAATAGGATTTGGCTTAGAAAAACCCCACAAGAAATGTTGCATAAGCAGCCAAATGAGAAATTTATGTTTTCCACTGAGGAACCACAGTGTTTCTTTCTAAGAGGGGATCTGCAAACAAAACACTTCTACTCTTCTAGCTGAGTTACTGTAAACTCTTGCTTTGGAGAGTTGCTGCTACCAGTTGGGATTTTGCAGCCCCATTGCTTTCTGAGGAATACAGTATGTGCTTTGTATTTAGGAATGAAATATTTGGATTTCTTTGCGAAAATCTCATAAATTCGCAATAAACACTGACAGGCGCACAGTTGCAATCATTCCTACAGAGCTTTATACTGTTGAAAAATGTCTGACTGAACTGTTGCTGTGGTGGAACAGGGAAGAAATATATAAAACAGATTAATGTGGCAAGTGTAAGCGTACTGAGGTTATGTTATTTGATAAAACTCATATCTATCTTTTTTTTTAAAGGAATCTAGGGAGAGATGAGATTTTAAGAATCAGATGCCAAGCAGTTTAAGAATCAAGCAGACCTGCTCAGTTTCTGATAAGCACAGCCCAATAAGATAAGCACAGCCATCAATGATGTTTGGTAGACCATCAGCAGCTTGGTAGACCATCAGCAGCTTGGTAGACCATCAGCAACTTGATGTACTTGTTGCATGCCTGAGAGATTATAACATTAGGGTGGTTATAATCTGTTGGGGTGAGCCAGCGAACCCGGCAGAGCTTCAGACAGAGCACAGGAATGCCTGCACCATCTGTTGCCCTCTGGGCAAGCACCCTCACCGGTCACAAGACCCCTGTGACTCACGGGTCACAAGATGCCCTGGACAAAGGGACAAACAGTGCATACCCCCAGATATGGATTAGGCCCAGACAGGAACGTTTCCTCTCGCACGTACGCAGCCCCTATGATTCATGTATTGCGCAACATTCTCCTGCTCTCCCGCCTTCCCAAAAACCCTAATAAAAGGTGCTAAGGACTGCCAGCTCGGCAGAGTAGCCAGATCCACGGATCACGCTATACCATCACTGGCTTCTCTCCACCGGATGATATCGCTGCGTCTCACCTATTCCTTGCGTTGACCGTAACGACTTCAATAATCCACCTGGTAGACCATAAATGGAAGTTCCTTGTGAAGTTCCCACTAAAATGAGCAACAGCTTTGTCTGGTGAGTGAGAAGTTCACTATGGAGGTGGGAGGCACCCAACATTCAGTGTTAAAGGTGCTAACATTTTTTTAGCTGTCACGCCACAGCTGACATATGCAGGGTTTTCAAGAGACATTTGGAGATGGTTTGCCATTTCATGACTCTGGTGTTTCTTGGAGGCCGCCCTTCCAATTAGTAACCAGGGCATTCCCTGTTTAGCTTCTGAGATCTGACAAGATCAGGCTAGCCTAGAAAAAGTAAATGTGTGGACATGTTTTCAAACCACAAATGTTTGTGCATAATGGCTTGGGTCTACCAGAGCTTTAGCATAGACAAAAGGATTTCTGCCCATGTAGTATGACTTTCTTTCTTCCCCTTGTTAATATAGCCCAGACTCTCCCACTTCCAATGCTGTTCCTGTGATTCCTCAGTTCCTACAGGAGAACCATGGGGATGTTTTGAACTTGGCAGGATGGAGGGGGAGAAGCAGCAGTCCATCAGCATAAATTGTCTGGAAATGTTCTAAGGATCCAAGCAACTACGATTTTCCCATGGCATCAAAATATCATAGAATCATAGAGTTGGAAGAGATCACAAGGGCCATCAAGTCCAACCCCCTGCAATGCAGGAACACACAAAACACTCCCGACATCTGCCCATCCAGCCTCTGTTTAAAAACCTCCAAAGAAAGAGACTCCACCACTCACCGAGGCAGTTGTCCAACAGCCCTGACAGTCAGGAAGTTCTTCCTAGTGTTTAGGTGGAATCTCTTTTCCTTCACTTTGAATCCATTACTCCGTGTCCTAGTCTCTGACTAGGACAGTGGACTTCATTCATATCAGTGGACTTCATTCACACTCCTTTCTAAAGACTCCTCAATTAGACAAAGAGGTCTGATTTTTAGACCCCTTGGATAAGGTGGTCCAATCCATCCTCTTTACATAGTGGGGAAAATGTGAAAATGTTCACAGATTTTCTGGAGTGTTTGTTGTATCCAAACTTAATAACTGTAAATAAAGTAGTATTTCCAATAAGACTCCTACATACCCTACTGATCATGTTATAGTGGAAATGGAATCCAAAATACAAACCTAAGCAATCTGGATCTGAAATTATTACATTATTTTAGATGTACTCCATAAATCAGTGATTGTAGCTCCTGCGATGTTGCTAATTGAGTTTTAAGATCAAAATCAAGGAAGGCTCTGAGTGCTGCTTTTCTCACCATAGGGTGAACAAATCCTTAGGATTCTGTTTTTCTTTTTTGAAGGGAAAGGATTTGCCATGAAATGTATCATGAATCCCTCTAGTTTTTATCAGAAAAACACATATTCAGTTTTGGTATTGCAAAACATGTTTGGAAGCATTTAAAAATGTTGGCTCATTGAGCAGTTTGAAGGCAACAGCTTTTTCTTTACTATTATAATTCTGTGTGTTTTGCAGTGCAATTCTGAGCTAAATTACACTTTCTAATTTCATTGAAGAAGAAGAGTTTGGATGTATATCCCCCCCTTTCTCTCCTGTAGGACACTCAAAGGGGTTTACAATCTCCTTGCCCTTCCCCCTCATAACAAAGTTGGGTGGGGCTGAGAGAGCTCTGAAAAGCTGTGACTAGCCCAAGGTCACCCAGCTCGCATGTGTTGGAGTGCACAAGCTAATCTGAATTCCTCAGATAAACCTCCACAACTCAAGTGACAGAGCAGGGAATCAAACCCGGTTCCTCCAGATTAGAATGCACATGCTCTTAACCCAGAGGCCTAGCTAGACCAGAGTGCGCCCAGTGCACACTCTGGCTTTTGCTCCCCCCATGGCACCCCTCCCGCACCCCCCACCACACTTACTTTTAGAAAAGGAGCAAGCTGGAGAAGAAGGCCGGAAGCCTGCCTGCGTTGCCTGGGGGGTGCCATGGGGAGGGGATCTTTTCACCCCCCACGTACTATGCATTGCGCACCCCCCATTCCTTGGTGGCTTCTGTCTTAACCACTGTCTTAACCACTATGCCACTGCTTCTCAATGGGTGTAGAAAGGTGTAATTTTGCTTAGGATGACACTAACTGATTACTTAATAGTAAACTTGTAGTTCCCTATCTTTAAGGCTGCAGCCTCCAAGAGTTTCTAAGCAAAATGGAAAAAAAGGTAATGGTTTCCCCTGCGCCCCCCCCCCCCCAAATGCTTTTATTCAGTTGATTCAGAGGAAATATTTGGTCACCTATGCAAAACCTCAATGATCTATGCATTTTTCTAGGAATGAAAAATTCGTGCCCTGAGATGTTTGCAAGCTGTGCTTTTCATAACCAGATATACAGAAATGACTAAATCAAATAATATAAATGAATATTTTCTTTTTAAAAATGTAGCCACTTTGACTCTCTTGGGTTGCTCCCATATTGTGACTGGCCCAGCAAATGAGAGAGGTCACCCTCTGGACTTAATCTTTTGTAGGGTGCTTTTGAGGAAAGGTTTGGTTTCCGGCTGGAGATACATCTTGGACCATGGACTGATCACTACCCTGGACACCTGCATGGAAAGAGGCTAAAAAGGTCCTCCCGCTGAGGCTCATGAGTTCCATTGGATTCCAAAATGCTCTGGGGTATTATAGGATTCAAAACATGTGTTTTGTTTAGGGCACTATGGACATATGGTATATGAAGCTCCTTGAAGTCATTGACAAGGTTGTCTCTCACCAACCTACCCCTCTTGTGGGACCACCTCTCCCCCTTATTTACTGTAGAGCTAGGTGATCTGAACAAGAATGACAACAGCTGATCAGTGGGCACAAGCAGGATAGCTTAAAGGGGCAATCGATGCGCCTGGCAGGATGATGTCAGTTCCACATTAACATGGAACTGCTAGCATCATGATAGGGATGCTCTAATAATCTCCTCCAAAAACTGTATGGAAACCATGGAGTTGTGGAAGAGAGTGCTAGAGTGCTAGTGTATGCCTGGCATGATCAGGCACTTCCATGTCAATGTGGAAGTGATGTCATCATGCTGGGCACATGGATTGCAGCCCAGCCCCTCTCTAGTGAACCTTCCACCAGTTGCCAGGAAGGCCCTGGCAACCCTATTGATACAGCTGATCTGGACACCTGGATCCACGCCATAGTAATATAGAGATCAGACTACTGTTATGCATTGTACATTGGTCTCCTTTCAAAATCAACTTGGAAACTCCAGCTAATCTATAATGCCATGGCTCGGGTATTATTTTGGTACAAGATTCTTTTGGAATGTGGGCCACACTTTTCACAGCTGAATTGAGTAGTATTAATTCTGCTGATAATAGAAGCATTCATATTGCTTCCATTCTCCATTGGCTGCCCATGTATTATCAGGATTAGTTTAAAATATTGGCTTCCACATACAAAGCCATTTGTGGCCTTAGCCCTTCTTATTTGTGGAACTGCCTTGCAATTTTCCAATTTTATTTATTTCATTTCTAACCCTAACCCACCTTTTTCCTCAATGAGGACCCAAAGCAGCTGACAAGGGTGACCTTGAGCTAGTCACAGTTCTTTGGAACTCTCTCAGCCCCACCTACCTCACAAGGTGTCTGTTGTGCGGAGAGGAAGGGAAAGGAGTTTGTAAACCACCTTGAGTCTTCTCACAGGACAGAAAGGTGGGGTATAAATCCAAACTCTTCTCCCTCATTTTACTTTCCCAACAACCCCGTGTAGTAGGTTAGTCTGAGGGAGCGTGACTGAACTAAGATCATTCAGCAAAATTCCTTGGCATGAATGAGGATTCAAAGCCAGGTCTCCCAGATAATAGTCTCCCAGATAATAGTCCCATACTCTGAACCATTACACCATTTAAGCATCTCTTTCTCAAATAGAGGGGTAAAGATTACAACCAGTGCATGTTATCCATCAATTAGTGCTCCTGGTTACTGTAGGATAATTTGGGTAGGTCAACAGAAGCAAACATTTTAAGTGCAATTTGAAAGACAGAATTCCCAACAGATGACTGTCCAACCAGCTCCCTCCCACTCTTGTGAATAGGTTCGATTGTCAGATCACTCTTAGCATTAGAAAGTTTCTCCCAATGTTCAATCAAAATCTATCCTCCTGCAACCTAATTCTGTGAGATCGAGCCTTTCACTCTGGAGCAGCAGAGAACAATCCTTTGCCCTTTTAATGTGACAGCCCTTCATCTAGAACACAACAGAGAATGCACAGGATTTAAAATCAACAAATACCCTGCCAATTAATTTGTTTTGCTGGTGTTCATTTTAAAGTGGAATGAGGAACTTCACAAATTAGCATCTTTTTTTGTTGGTATGGAAGCTTTTAAATTGATTCACTGAACAACAACAAGCAATGGAACCAGTGACCGGCGCTTCCATATGAAAAATGTCAGCAGTGGTTCGTATAAACCATATAATCTTCTCCCTTGTCACACTGTACCTGTCACTGGTCCCAAAGGCATTTGTCTACGGATAACTCCTGTGTATGCTTTTCACAGGTATTTTTCTGAGATATATATCTAAGTTTCCAGAAAATGCACACAGATATGTGAGAATACTTGGGCAGACCAAGGATTTATTGCAGTGCTAATCTTTGCAGCTGCTAAATAACATTTTTCTCCACCCTTTTCTATTATCACAAAATTCTATTATCAGCAGAATTAATAATACTCAATTCAGATGTGAAAAGTGTGGCCCACATTCCAAAAGAATCTCGTACCAAAATAATTCCATGTAAGAAAAATCAACAACCACCCCTTTCTGCCACCAATTCATGCAGCAAAACAAGTAATAAGGAACTTATGACTGAACAAGGTATGTTATTACAAGCATGGAAGCAATATAGAGACCTGGACAGAGTACCATCGACAATGAGGATTATTTATTTTATTTAAAGCATCTACTAGTGGCATTATTTCTTATGGAGCTCAAGACAAATTACAAACATAGGCCCCTTCCGCACACGCAAAATAATGTGTTTTCAAACCACTTTCACAACTGTTTGCAAGTGGACTTTGCTATTCTGCACAGCTTCAAAGAGCACCGAAAGCAGTTTGAAAGTGCATTATTCTGCATGTGCGGAATGAGCCATAGGTACAATGCCTAGAATAAGACACATTAAAAACATAAAACCAAAATTTTAAATCACGGTTCAGGATCGCTGATAAACGTAATCAGATGCAGTCCTAAATAAACCAGCTTCCTAAAGATCAAAAGTGAAGGGAAATGATAACGAATGATAAAAAATATAATCTCAAGAAGAACATGATGTCATTGTGTCCCACCCAACTTACAACCGTGGAGGCATTCAAGGCAAAAGAACAGTAGAGGTGGTTTGCCATTGCCTTCCTCTGTCTTCTTTGGTGGTCTCCCAAACTAAGTGCTAACCAAGGCCCCCCATGTTTAGATCCCAAGTCCTGACTAAATTTAGCTATCTAGTCTGTTCAATACAATCTGAGGGCCAAAAAGCAACAAAGGGCCTTTCCCCACTTACCTTAAGCCCCACGCTACTTGAGGAGAGTAGCGCGGGGTCCCCCGGCACTCCCCACGACAGGGGCGGCGACAGCGCAGCCGCCCCGACGCTGCCGCTGTCGCTGCCGCGCCCCCTCAGCACGCAGCATCCCAGGCGCTCTTCTTAATGGCACCTTTTGATGACCCCGCGCAGAGCGTGGGGTCGTGGGGACGCCTGGGCGCGTGCCTGGGATGAGGGGATCAAAGAGAGTGGGAAAAACCTCAAAAATATCAAGTCTGCTTTTTCTGCCATTGAGAAGCATTAGGTAGACCTGCCTTCTGTGGACTGTCTATTTTCTTACTTTACAGAAAAACTAAGCTCTGCATTCTGCAAAACCAGGCAGGGGATGTCTTGCAGGTGCCTTAACAAAAAATGGTGCACTTTGAAGAGTTTTCAAAAAGAGACACCTTCATCATAAATAAGGTGTCCTGAGGATGTCTTAGGGGAAAAAAAACAGTTATGCACATTTTTTAAAGATCTTCAGGATGTCTTATTTGTGCTTTGTGGAATGGACCAATTGGTTGACAATTACATACCATATATACTCGTGTATAAGCCGACTCGTGTATAAGCCGAGGCACCTAATTTTACTACCAAAACCTGGGAAAACGTATTGACTCGCGTATCAGCCGAAGGTGGGAAGCCGGGAGGTGGAGGGAGCTCCTTATTTGGGCAATGACATCAGGGGGAGTCACTGCCCAAATAAGGAGCTTCCTCTGCCTCTCGGGGTTTGAGGAAGCCCAGCCAGCCAGGGTTCCCCTTCACCCTCCCAGGAGGGCAGCAACAAGCAGCTTGTGCAGCCGCAGAGAGGTCGTCCCGGCCATGCCCTCAGCCTCGGCAGAGGCCTGAAGAGCCAGCTGGTAAGCAGTGACTCGTGTATAAGCTGAGGGGGTATTTTTCAGGGCTGAAAAACTCGGCTTATACGCAAGTATATACGGTACATCAGTGGATAACTGCATGTTGAAGCTATATGCGATTTCACTAACCTAATAATACAAGAAAAATTTAAACTCTGTGACTACTATATTCACCTGAACGCACTGAGGAAATTATTATTGAAAACGTGGACTAGTGCGCAACGCGTTCTGCGGATGTTTATTCTGCCGTTGTGGTGTTGTCATCTACTTGTTGGAGCTGCTGCTGTTATTGCTGTTACATTGTCTACTACCACTGTTCCATACAAGCTTTTCTGCCACTTGGACATTGGTGATACGTGGCTATTTCAATTATTGGAATGACAAATGGATGCTACAGGTCTAATACCTTATGTACAGTGATTAAGAGTTTTGTTAATAATTTCTACCCCACTACGTTTCATAAGGTGCTTAAGCACCTGCATTGTTTTATATGTTTTATATGTTGTTGAACCTTTATCCAGTTGCACATTAGTTACCATATATACACAATATACCTCTACGAGTAGTTTATGTCTTATCAATTGTCTTTACAATTTGGTACATGTGCATATACCAATAAGTTCATTTGCCTTGCGTCTGTATGTACAGTCCATGTTTTCCAGGCTTGGCGGGCCTTAGATTTTTAGACTGTTTTGACTGTCTATATTTGCCACTCAGATAAATATGGATTGGACCAATGCCAGTTCTGTGTGAAGTGGGGCTTTTCTAAGCAACTACTAGGGGCCTCTCCTCTCCCTTCCCTCCCTTGCATGCTACCCTTCATTCCCTCCCTCCCCTCTCTCCCTCCCCTTACCTTTCATGCCGCCCCTCCCTCCCCCTCCCTTGCATGCCACCCCTCCCTCCTCTTCCCCTCCCTTCACTAGGATGGGTGGGCCAGGTCCAGATGCCGGGCTCCCTCCCCTCCCTTGCATGCCACCCCTCCCCCTCCTTCCCCTCCCTCCACTAGGGTGGATGGGCATGTCCAGATGCAGAGCCCCCTCCCCTCCCCCTCCCCCTTGCAGTTTCAAATAGTGTGATTGAATCAGGTGTAGTTCTGCTTACTTTTCTGGCTCTCAGTCGTTTGTTGTTGGCTAGGTGGTCCTTTATTTGCTTTAGTGCAGAACAAACTGTTCTTGTGCACCTGGAGCTATTGAGACCATCTCACATGTATTGTTACACTGACCTCTACCTCAAGTAGAGAGGCATGACATATCTCTTATTAACTCTGCTGTCTTGTGCTCCAGATTTCTTGCTTGTGTTTTTAAATGATCTTAGTGATTATTGTTTTATTGTATCTCCTCATATTCATTTTCATTGAAGGGATTGTAAATTAAATAAAAAAATTAGTGCAAAAGTAGAAGGCAAACAGGCACTGGCACCAATGCCTGTTTGTCACAGGGACAAAATGGATGTAGCATAGCAACATTTGCAGTAGCAACCAGCTTCTGCTGATTCTGAGGAAAGTGGTGATAATTGTATCACCAAGAACCAAGCAGTCATATTTTTTTTCTGCCAGCCAGAGGCCCTAATCCCATACTATTGATTAGTCAGCTGTTCATGCTCCGAGTGGAAGAAGAGTTTTGATTTACACCTCTTTTCTCAACTGTAAGGAGTCTCAAAGGACCTTAGAAACCTCTTCGCTTCCTCTCCCCACAACAGACACCTTGTGAGGTAGATGGGGCTGAGAGAGTTCTGAGAGAATTGTGACTAGCCAAAGGTCATCCAGTAGGCCTCATATGTAAAAGTGGGGAAACAAACCTGGATCTCCAGATTAGAATCTGCCACTCATGTGGAGAAGGGCGAAGTCAAACCTGGTCCTCAAGATTAAGACCACCACTTTTAACCACTACACCATGCTGGAAATACATACATGAACCAAACATCACCTCTCTTTTTTCCAGGCATAGCCCTAATTGATATACTGAACTCTATGAAGCACTGAATCTTTCTCATATGCACAATGTACCAAATATCCCAAAGCAGTATTCAAGTAATAAATAGGGTTGTAAGTAGTAGATATCACAAGTTCCAAAAGTTATAGTTTTGTTATTTCTTCAAGAGGTTGTTTGCATTCACTACGTTTTCCTGCTTTCTTTTCCTTAAACTTCTCTCTTCCATACTCATCAACCAACCATTTCAAAATGAAGTCTACATAGTATTTATGACTTTCCTAGCTTACAGAGATCTTCGTTCCTTTCCTAAACATTCTCAGGTGTAAACAGAAGAGGTCCTTATAGTCAAGAATCTTCTCTGTCTCACAAGAGAGAAAAAAAAGTACTCCTCCATTGAGTGAAGAATGGTTTTGCATCATTTGCTATACAACTTCTCTGTTGACTCTATTGAATGGTAATTACTTCTATAAACTCCCCAGCTGTTTGTAGCTAATGGCTGTATGTGAAATTCAGGTGTTTCTCAATATGTTTGCTTGGCTGACTTCACTCCACCTGGCTAATGAAAGAACTCTTGTGTAGGAGAGATAACTCGGGGAGAATGTGAAAAAAATTGATCATTTCAATAGCAATTAGATTTACCACACAGACTCCTACAACATGAATTCACACTACAGTACTTCTCAGGCTGAAACCCTTTTAAAAGGGAAAGAGCAAATAATTGTGAATTTATGCTCCATTCAAGCAATCAGAAATATTGTACCAGAATCCAGTCCTCTTCTGCCACTGCGCTGACGGGTAGGGCTAAGTCTCACAATTTTAGCCTTTCCTGTAGGAAATTGGAAATAATTTCTATTGAATGTTTTGATCTGAGCTTTCAGTTGCGTATCTTCACCCTATCAACTTCTTTCTTTATCATTTGTTTAAAGTAGCTGGCTGGGGGTTATGAAGAGGTGTGAAATTGCTAACCTTTAAATCCCACATCTCATTTTCATCAGAATCCACGGTTTCAGGTTATGTGCTTCACCCACCTGGCTTGGTGGGTTTTGCCAGTCACTATTTTGAACAGCAAGGAAGAAATCATAATGATATCCACTTTTTCCTTGCCCCAGCATGGTCTAATGGTTAAAGTGTTGGGTCTAGTTTGTGGGAGATCTAGGTGTAATGGAAACTTGCTGGCCTTTGGATCAGTCATTCTATCTCAGCCTAATCTACCTCCACAGGGCTGTTGTCACAATAAAGTTGAGATACACAGAACAGTGTATGCTACTCTGAGGCCCCTTCCGCATGGGCCAATAAACATGGGTGCAGAACCAGTGGCTGGGATTCAAATAATTTAACAACTGGTTGTTCACAAGCACCATTTTAACAACCGGTTCTGCCGAAGTGGTGCGAATCTGCTGAATCCCACCACTGTAAGAAAGCTAACAGTTGGGGGGAACTTTGCACAGATCCCGCCCCCAAAACAAGTTTCCCCCATGTTATTTCCCCAAAACCAAGGATTTTTTTTTAAAAAAATCTCTAAACTAGCAAGTCTTTTCACAAATCCTGGGTTGCAGCTGCTCATGAGTGAACAGCCGGGCAGGAGGCTCTTTATTTGCCTCCTTTTTCCTTTTTTATTTTATTTTGTGGCTTACATCTGTGTAGCTATGCAGGTGAAGATGGTCATATTGTGAGACAGCATGACTGTGGGGGTTCATTTGTGCATGCCTGCATAGCTGTGCATGGGTGGGGAGTAATTAAATAAAAAACAGATGCGTGTCTGTCCGAAGGCATGACAGCAACCCAGACTGTTTCCATGGGCTCCAATTGCTGCCTTCATAGTTGCATGTGAATATGAAAACAGGAAAATGGGTTTCTTTATCCTGACTGCAACCTGTTAAACATTCTCTGTGTAGAAGGGGCCTGAGTCTTTGCTGTAATGATATGAGAAAAAAGTACTAAAATGTACTATTAATCCTTTGGATTTTTCTTTGTATCAGGAATGGTGGTGATTTACCATGTAAAGCGTGGTGTAGTGGTTAAGAGAAGGTGCTCTCTAATTTAAGAACATAAGAACATAAGAACAAGCCAGCTGGATCAGACCAGAGTCCATCTAGTCCAGCTCTTTGCTACTCGCAGTGGCCCACCAGGTGCCTTTGGGAGCTCACATGCAGGATGTGAAAGCAATGGCTTTCTGCGGCTGTTGGAGAACCGGGTTTGATTCCTCACTCTGCCACTTGAGCTGTGGAGGGTTATCTGGTGAACTAGATTAGGTTGTGCACTCCAACACATGCCAGCTGGGTGATCTTTGGAGCTCTCTCAACCTACCT
This sequence comes from Sphaerodactylus townsendi, assembly GCF_021028975.2. Classification (NCBI taxonomy): domain Eukaryota; kingdom Metazoa; phylum Chordata; class Lepidosauria; order Squamata; family Sphaerodactylidae; genus Sphaerodactylus; species Sphaerodactylus townsendi. Next base: position 93,628,106 of record NC_059432.1, read on the forward strand.
CACAGGGTGTTTGTTGTGGGGATGGGGAAGAAGGGAAATAAGTTTGTAAGCCCCTTTGAGTCTCTTTGCAAGTGAGAAAGGGGGGATGTAAATCCAACTCTTCTTCTTCTTAATGGTATTTTGGATAGTATTTCTTTTTCTCCATATGATAACACTGTTTTGTCAGATTGCGTACCTCATTACAATGCAACATGTGGAGAAAAAAGATTACCTCAGTTTGAATTTAGATTCTACTTCCTCAAAATGGCATTCTGAAGCAGAGTGGGTGATTAATCTCACTGAATTAATTAGATTTTTGAAAAAAGTGGATGTATCTTCTATTTTTTTGGAAATGTATTGTCAAGGTTCACCTATGTAAGGAAATGTGGCATAGAACTCATTTAATCAATCAATAAAGGGATATTTCTTTGGTACTGGAAAGTAGCATCAAATCGCAGCTAACATGTCAACCCCATAGGGTTTTCAAGGCAAAAGACTTCAGAGGTGGTTTGCTGTTACCTGCCTCTCCACAGCAACCCTGACATTCCTTGGTGGTCTCCCATCCAAGTAGTATCTGGGACTCTTCTTAGCTTCTGAGATCTGGTAAGATTGAGCTAGCCTAGGCCATCCAGGTTAGTGGGTTTTCCGTATCATTTGAAGCTTTCCAGGTAGAGTCAAACACAACTAATAAAAAAGCAGTATTCTGGTACTCATAATAGTTTGCAGTCATAATGATAAGCTAGGTGGTGAGGGTTTGCATATTTGACTTACCTGAGCTGTAACTAAGGCCCCTTCCGCACACGCAAAATAATGCGTTTTCAAACCACTTAAACAACTGTTTGCAAGTGGATTTTGCCATTCCGCACAGCTTCAAAGAGCACTGAAAGCAGTTTGAAAGTGCATTATTCTGCATGTGCGGAATGAGCCATAGATTGTTCTGTTTTTTTTCTTATTGCTCAGTGGAGTTTACTCTACTCTGTACTGAATGGATCCCCTCAACAATCCTTGTTTGAACAGCAGCACTTCTAAAATTAAATTCCAGATCTGGAGCACACATAGCTAGAGTTACCGACTCTGGGTAGGGAAATTCCTGGAGATTCGGAGGAGGAACCTAGGATGAGTGGGTTTTAGAGAAATTATAGAGCTCAGCAAGGATGTAATGCTGTAGAGTCTACTGTCCAAAGCAGCCATTTTTGCCAGGGTAACGGGAGTTCAGTTGTAAATCTGCAGAACTCACAGCCCTGCCCTACTTGCAGCTCATAACCCTACAAGCAGCTCATCGTGATTTTTTTCAGTTAATTCCGAGGTGCCATAGAAATACCTTAAAGAAAACGACAAATGCATCCTTTCAAATGATAGCTCAAGGCTCTTTCCGCACAAACACCCTAAAGCATCTCTAAAATGTTTCCCCCCCCTCTTCAGAACAATATATGTTGGCATTCACCCCCTCAAAACAATTCCTGGCTGGCATTTTGTATTTTTCCCCCCTTTTTTCAGTTCTGTGTTGAATTGATGCTTCAGCGCTTCATAGCCTTGTGCTGTTTTATATACTCTTCATATACGAAATGCTTCGAAGATTGGCCCACCAAAATAAAAGAACAAAGAAATGCTGCAAATAAACAGGTGAGAGATAACTGAGCGAGCTCAGAAAATGGCACCCAGAAGAAAGTTCATGGAAGCAGAGAAGCATAGGAAACATAGGAAATAGACTGCAAAGCAATTGAAGATGTTTTAAAAACATTTTGACCAGATAATCATTTTAAAACAGGATTTATTTAAAATGTTTTGAGGCTGGAAATAACACATTCTGGGGGTAAAAACATTGCAGAGCTCCATGAAGGAAACTTTTTTTATTTCCTGCCTCAAAACATCTTAAAAGATTTGTACGGAAAGGGCCCAAATAATATGCTGTATGCGGACCTAATGGGAATTTACATTTCTTTTCCAACAACCTGACTCTTGTAAGATTCTGAGTGAGAGAAATGTTAGCATGCTGCTGTTTGTTATCATGCTATTTCCTGACAATCATGCAGCTGTGCTGTTTTCAACCCAACTGCATGCTGACTCCCTAGAATTAAACGGGAGCCATGTTTCAGGTACTTGTGAAATATATGTGCTATGAGAGCAATGTGGTGCCATCTACCTCAGCATTTTTCATGATAATTTATTAGCATTTCAGGGGATAGAGAAAAGGGTGGGAACCATCCAAGACTCGGCTAGATCTCAAAGCATATTTTAGTGAGAGAGGTGCAAAAAAGGCAAGGAAGAACTTGCTAACAAAAGAGAGTAAAATAAATTGAAGTCACTGAGGTACAAAGCTTCAGCTACGTATTTAATTTCTCACTTTAAGAGGATGTGCTTAAGTGTAAGTACTAAGCTAAATTAGCAAAAAAATGGTAGTCTTTCCCCCTTTTTTTGTACTGTTGAAACATTTAGCTTGGCTCCGGCATTTTTATCAGTCTACATATACAACAGCTCTTCTTCTCATTGTTGATCATAATAAAAGACCAATGCCGTGTCTTGGAAATGGAAAATCAGTTCCTTTCTAAAGGAAGTATTTGTAATTAGCGACTTAAAAAGGCATTTTCATGGTAATGAAACAGCCAAATTGCACGCCTTTATGTTGAGGTGGTGGTGAACCTGTTAATGGGAAGTATTAGGATGAAGCCAAAACATCCCTGTATTTTATATGTATGATTTGGGGTCAGGCTGCCCAGACCTCTGCCGGGGAATGAGCCCTCCATGCAAAAGAAATTACATTACAAAGAAAATCAGACGTCAGCGGAAATTTTTATTATCTTGGGGTCCTTTCCCACTATGAAAGGATACACCCTATTCATATGTATTCCACCTCAATGAAAACTAGGGTCAAAGTGGGGCTTGGAGGTCTCCCAGAATTGCAATTGAATTCCAGATTACAGAGATTAGTTGTTCTGGAGGAAATGACAATTTCAAAGGGAACAGTCATGCTGTACAATAGAGTCTAGGAAAAATAGAAGTCTTAGAGTGCCATCACATCCCCAACCTCTTAGGAGTTTAGCAGCCCTAATGAGAATTGGGATGAGATAGTTTCATGAGGATTTAGTTCACCTAGATCCCCAGCCAATGGGCTGGCCACCTAGCTGTGGTGTCATGGCCGCTCTGCCCCCCCCCCCCCGCAAGGAGGCTTGCCAGCGGCATGAGGAGGCTGCAAATGCAAAAAAGGCTACCTGACAACAGGAAGCCCCCACTGAACTTAATGTATTTATGCCACCTTTTTGGTGCCATAAGTCTAACACTCCGGCCGCCAGCATAATGGGGGCAATAGCCTGGAGGAAACCAACTAACATTGGCTCCCTCCCAGCCATGCCACTGGTCTGCCCCTGCTATGGTGAGGGCAGAGGCACAGGGACAATGGCATGGTATCCAATGTTGCATCCCACTGGGAAGTCAGCTGCCACCAGGGCAAGTGCCATTGAGAGGGCAAATCTGTCACTGTGGCCCCATGCTGTCCCCACTGGCAGATTTGCCCTTGCCCCTTTGGATGGGGCTATAAGTCCTACAGATATTTCTTAGTGCTTGGTATATGCTTCATCTTGAATTCTGGAAACATACGCTAATAACTATTTTTCTCTTCTTTCACATAACAATTCTAGTTTTGTAGAACATTTAATACATATTCTTACCAGTATGGGTATGTTCAAGGGAAATTTGACAGTTTGGTGTTCACACCAGTATTTGTGAAGTGTGAAGGAAGAAAATAAAATAAGGAAGGAAGGAAATAAGATTCCTTGGTTTATGCTGGTATATCTTCTTAGAAGTAAAGATTTCTTCCTCTGAAAAACAAGCCATGAAATTTTGACTAAAAAACAAGAACAAGGTGGTTTATTTCACAATTTCCTTTGATAGTTTGCTTTTAACAATAAAAGTAAAGGTATTAGGATGAATTTGTGCGTGTGTGTGTGTTTGTGAGTGTGTGTGTGTGTGTGTGTCACAATGTGTGCTGTTAAGTAGCTGAGCTGATTTGGATGCTCTGTAAGTATTAGATCCTATTTGGATCATAGAAAGATAGCCACATGTTTTCATTTTACTGGAAACTTTATTTGACACTGACATCCGCCAGATAAAAGGAAAACCGAGAGTGCACATTTTAAATCTGTTAAAAATGATATGTCTTTCAAGAAGACCTAGGGAAACTGTCCTGCAATAGAATTTTTATAAAGATATTCTCAGCAAAGTGATATGGAAGGCGGGAAGGGAGGAGAAATTAGCATTTAGATTGAGACATATTGAGAAACAGGAAATGTAGCACTTCAGAAGCGTACTTCTTTGTCCTCATAGAGACAGGGAGTCTTCCCCAATGAAGCTATGATGACCATCTCCTTAGACGTGAGAAAGACAAAGTATATAAAGTGACATATTTTATAGAATAAGAATTATGTAGTCAGTAGAAGCAAGATTCCAAGAGACTATCCTTAAAGAGGAACAAAGAAAGTTGGAATTGAACATAATGCCAGAAAGTGACATTCCATGAGGACAGTTCAACAACACAAAGACCACAAACTGATTGATAGTTTTAAGGAAAAAGGAAGGATCAAGCTTGATTTTTTTCTTTTTTTTTAAAAAAATGATAAATCTTGATCCTTCATTTTTCTTTGAAACAATAATAAAGTGTTATGACACTATATGTGAAACAAGTCCCTTCAATTCACTGCCGACTTACAACAATCCAGTAGCATTTTCAAGACGAGATTTGCAAAGGTGGTTTGCCATTCCTTTCCTCTGCTTGATGACCCAGGTATTCCATGGTGGTCTCCACCCAAGTACTAACCAGGGCTGACCATGCTTAGCTTCTGAGATCAAACTAGCCTAGGTTATCCAGGTTCAATTGCAACATTCTAAGGGCATACAATTTTACTGTGACATATAGTATTGTAGACTAGAGCCCACTCTTTATGATCTGTGGAGTGTGATACTCCTTTGGCAGAAACACCACCTTTGAGAGAAGCCCCACATGAAACCAATTGACTATAACACTGTTCACAAGTTGAAGTGAGTGCATGTACAATCTATGTACAGTTTACACTTATTTTCTTTATACGTTCCTTTATGAATTCTCATGTTAAATTCAATCCATGTAAAGTAGAATGTATGGTTTAAATGTCCCATTTATCCAGGTACTAGTCCCTTGTTTAATTTGTAATTGATTAAAAACTTGGGCTGTTTATTGGAAACAGACTAATGCATGCACATTCAGGATAAACATGTGTTCACCGTAACATCTGAACAGAGTTTACAACTCAGCTGGATGGTGCAATAATCCAAAGAACACCACACAAGACAACATTTGGAGCTTATTAAAAATATTTGATTCAAACAACGTAAGTGCTCCAACTCTTGAGGAGAATTGTTACTAATGTTGAGGAGTCAGAACTCTTCCAATATGACCCCTTGCTGTCTGGTTTTAATTTCTCAAGAGGAGCAGCAAGGAAAGAGGGCAATTTAGAATATGTGCCTGACAAGGACATTGTTTTACTAGAACATCATCTGCTCACTGCTCCATTTCAGTGACTTGGGGGATGGAAGATAAGAACAGATCTCTTCTGTTTCAGCTTTTTCATTTTCTTTGCCTGTTAGGCTATCACATTGTCTGGTTGCTCATGTCGTATGCTAGGGTGGAGAGGAGATAATAGAGGCAAAGGCTTTGAGTTCAGGCTCATTTGTCCATCATCCATGATAGCAGCTTTAGTTGCCTGGTTGCAATCAGGGAATGTGTTTGCACATGCTGGCAGACAGGCAGAGGTATTGAGATGGAGAAAACAAGTCCAGGTATTTCCCTGGCAAAAAGGCCAATATTTCAAAGAAGGTAGTGTAGATGCAGAAGCTTAGGGCTTCTCTCCCACCACAAAAGAACAAACACACACACTGGAAATGTGAGAGAGGTCACATGTTGATGAAGGATCCATTCATTTCTGCTGATTCAGGATGTGAAATCTCTTGGACATCCATGATGTATATAAAATAGATGTCGGGGGCTTCCTACAGCAATAGGTGCCCCTAAGCCTGGATACACAGCATATCCTGGTCTCTAATGAAGCCCAGTTGCTACTGCTTCCTCTTCCTTTTCATGCTATCTTCATTCTATTATTAGTGGTCTTCCAGGATCAGTAACACCTAGAAGTCTGATTAATCTAATTCCTTCACCAGCTGCTTTTAACACCTTATTAGGAAGACTGAATGACCAGCAGAAAACAATCCCATAGCTACCATAGCTACTTGGAGCTGTGGAATTAGTTGCCAATAAGCTTGAGACAGAATAAAGTCACCTAACCACACCATCCCTAATCTTCATTGAGTGTTCTTTCATGTTGACCAATGTTGGCCAATTTGTCTATCCAATATGTCTAGGTCAATATGTCCATCCAACCCACAGATTTCACTGTAAATAAAACTATAAGTTAAAACTTGAAGGTACAGGACTGGTCAATTTTAAATTTGAAAAAGACAAGATATTGCACCTTAAGGACATACAATTTTTGGTGCATAACTTCAGACAAAAGTAGCTATTTTACTCTGCTTCCTGACATAGATGAAGACATGTAAGGTTGATAAGTAAATACATAACAATATCTACCATTGCAGAACTTGGCCTGGATACTGTGCTATTACCCTTGCAGTTGAATCACCCTACTGGCTGCTAGCCCAGGAATGGTATCTTGCCAGTTTAAAGGATAAGTCAGAATATCACCAGGTTTTCCCCTCCATCCTATCCTAACAAGTGCCAATATTTGTTTGTTATTGTGCTGAAAGGACAATTTCCTGGACACGATACAGATTTTACTTATTTAAATCTATGTGCAGCCCCAGCCATTAGACAAATACTGTTTAACCATAGGGTAGAATACAGCATACTGGGAACAATGACACATTTTTTTAGCATGAATGTTGGCTGAAGGTGCAGATTTGACCACTTGGATGACAGCTGGGGAGAGCTGAACAAATCAGGAACTCAAAACTTAGCTGAGCTCAAATGTGCTTGTAAAAAATCATATTGTTGCTATTTTACTTTTTTCATCATTATATATGGGCACAGTTCATGATGTTTTCTTACAGAAACCCCCAGTTTCGGTTCTCACCATCTCTAACTTAAACGATCTCAGATGCAACAGAGCTGGAAAGACTCTTGTCTGCAGCAGTAGAGAAGGCAAAATGAGAGGGAAGGGACTTTCCTTCTTTAAGCAACTGCAAGTAGGGACCCACAAGGACTTTTAGGGATCATCTCATTTGTCTATCCCCCAGTGCTTCCATTTTTCTTTCCTGAAAGCTTCTATAGCCTCTATCTTTTCCTTCTTATTCTCTCTCACAAGTCAACCAACCTTTTTCTGCTCCTCATCTTCAGCTTTCACTCCCTCCCTACCCTGCCAGTCTCTACCCAGGAAAATTATGGCCCAGTTACATGGTGGAGAACCCACAAGGTAATGCAGGGACACTTCATTTTTTCCAGTACCCCCCTCCCCTGATTATTTCCTCTTGCTTTCCCCTTCTGGTATCGTTCACATCCACTCTTTCCCTGCTTCTTTCTCTTTTTTCCACCCACCAATGAATCTATTTGGTATGTGCCCCACATCATCAGCTATGTTTATTATACACCATCAATCATACCCCACCTTTTTCTACACTGGTAATGTAAAATAGGCTGCTCATCTCTTTCATTTTATTTTCAGAGCAATCCTGTGAGGTAGGTAAGCCTGAAAATGTGTAACTGGCTGAAGGTCATAATTGAGCTTCCATGGGGGAGTGGTGACTCGAATCAAAGTCTTCCTGATATTAGTCTGAAACTCTGGCCACAACACCACACTGCCTTTCATGGGGTGACTGTTGTTGAAGAATAGTAAACAATGAACTTTGGGAGAGTCACACAAGTTATATGGTAGCTTCCCTCCCACTTGTACTGACAGAAACAAAAGAGTGAAGACTGGCAATACTGTTGTGGCTCAGTGGTGATTAAATTAACGTGTTTACAGTGAAGGGAAAAAAAACATAAGGGATGTTGAACAATCATGGAATGTATTAATTAACTATCCAAATACAGTTTTCTAAGTATTTAAAAATGCCACTGATCAAAATGATGAAAAAGAAAAATGCATTCTGAAATGCTGCTGACTGTTCATTTCTCAGTTCAAAATGGTAGTTTTAGTATTTGCTGCAGAATTTAATCCCTGCAAATCTTAGCTTTCCCTCATAAGAAAAAAAATAGCATTCTAGCCCTTATTACATAAATATATACTTGAAAATTGGTGGGTGACACCTGCAATCAAAGACTGGCGTCGCTGGCATAAATACCTCAGGCACAGCTGTTATGGAAAACTGTCTTCTCTTGTTGAGTTATACATCCTCAGTAATGTCCCTACCACTTGGTCACTGTAAAGCTGAAACTCAGCTTTTCTTTGGAGAGTGAATTAAACTGTAAGCCTCTTCCTCCAAACAAAGCCTTGAAAACGTAAACCCATTAGATGCAATTGAAAGGAGCGTACAACTTGATTTCAGGTCTACAGCTCAGAACCAAGAAAAGCTTTGCTATTCTTTATGAAGGTCTATTTCATGGTGAGCTCTCAAGATTCCCTCCAGCAACTTTCCTTTTAAAAGTATTTAGGTCAACCTAGCAACTAATGAGATTGACCCGAAGGAATCAGCACAGGTCATGTTTTCTGTTGGATGATTTGTGGTGAAATATCAACATTATGACCAACCTTTATAGCAACACTTACTAGAATGTGCCTTGTGTGGTGATTCCCAGTGTTGCTGGTGCTTGTGAGGTACAGAACTTTCAGATACATTTGGAATGGCAGTGGAACATAGCAAAAATGATGTCACCATGGCTTCTAAGCAAGGTGCAGCCAAGATAATGGATGTCAGGCATCTCTTGTGTTATATCTTCTCCATTTAAAAAAAAAAGTCAAGAGCCAAGGAGAGAGGTGGATCTGGCCACCAGATCCTAGGGGAGTATCAGAGGTCAATTATGCACAAGGCATCTGCTGTACAATGGGGGCAAATGTGCATCACTGAAAGGTTCTCAACCTGGGGGTCGGGACTCCTTTTGGGGTCGAACAACCCTTTCACAGGGGTCGCCTAAGACTCTCTGCATCAGTGCTCTCCATCTGTAAAATGGATAAATGTTAGGGTTGGGGGTCACCACAACATGAGGAACTGTATTAAAGGGTCACAGCATTAGGAAGGTTGAGAACCACTGAGTTAAGGGAAGAAGCAAAAGGAGGGGCCAGTTGAGACTTCTCTGGGGAAAGCACTGGGTTGCCTCCTTACGTGTAAACTGAGAAATGCAAGGAGAGTCCTCTGCAAGCCCACTGCACAGAGAAGAGTGCCAAGGTAAGTGTTCCATGTGTAATTGGCCAGGTATTAGTTAGGCTTCACACTTTTGAAACTGAATGGGATGATATATGGCCTAACAGGTGGTTTTCCTGGCCAACTTTCTCTTTATCTTTTTGGAGCTTTTTTGTGCTGCCTCACCAAAAACTTGCCCACGGTAGTTTACGAAACAAACAAACAAAAGAATGAAAACGAATCTTTAAACTATATTAAATAAAATCCAGCATTTAAAAAACAGACCACAGGCCGCTCAAAGCAACAATTTCCAGGCTCATATTGCAGAGATGGGCCAGGGCCTTGGCCATGATGGCTGGGAGGAAGCTGATGTTAGTCGGCTTCCTCCCGGCCATTGGCTGCATTAAGTTTTAGACTTATGCCACTAAAAAGGTGGTGTATGTCTATTAAGGCCAATCAGGGCTTCTTGATGGCAGGCAGGCTTTTTCACTTTTCAAGCTTATTCACATCCCTGGAGTTGTTGTGCTGCAGTGCCGTGGCCTGGCCCCCTGCATGAAACTGTTTACCTTGTACTGTCCAACTTTTACTTTTAAAAATGAAATACATTCCTAACGCTGGTATCAGTTTTCCAAGTGGACAAGCAGCTATGCTGTTTTTATTGACTTAGATCCATTACATTCCTCAGCTTCAAAAAATGAAAATTGTCTGTAGTGTGATCAATGTACAGAGTCCTTGAAGTGTTGGGAAACTCTTACTATTCTGTTTATTATAGCGATCTTAACAAGACACTATGTCTGTAAATCTGAGCTTTAAAACCATTTTATTCCCTTTCCTCACTAATAAGGGCCCTGCCAGAAATCCTGAACCTAAGAAGCAACTCATGAAATGAAATCTTGCTGGCTAGCAGTGGCCCTTAGCAAAAAAGACAAACATAAAACCTAAAATCCATAAGCAGCTGTGTATGCTACATATTCATAAGTCAAGTTCCATACCAACAGAACTCTACATATTTTTCTCCATTTAAAGTGAATGGAACAGAACAGGATTACATTTCAATGCCCTTGTTTATTTCTTGTGGTTGGATCCCAGGGATCTATTCCATTAGCAGTCCAACGCAAACATTTTTGCCTAATGCAAGAGGCTCTTCAACCAATCTCCTTGCATTAGTGACTTAACCTTTTGTTAATTTAAAACATTACATAAGAAGAGCCGCACTGGATCAGACCAGTTATCCACCCAGTTCAGTATCCTATTTCACATAATGGACAATAATCTGCTATGGAGGGCTAACACCAGGCTTTAAAAGCCAAGGCCTCCCTCAGTGTTACCTTTCATCACTGGAACTCACAGGTTTTCTATATCTGAACTTGGAGTTTCCCTTTAATTACCAGGGTCAACTGCCATTGAGGGAATCTTCCATGAATTTGTCTAATCCAATTTGAAAGTCATCTGTGGTTGATAGGGTTGGCAACCTCCAGGTGGTGACTGGAGATCTCCTGGGAGTACAACTGATTTCTCCACTTTACCTGGAGAAAATGGCCACTTGGGGAAGTGGATTTTATGGCATCAGTGGCGTATCTTCCTAGGGATAAGGCACCCTCTGTCCCCGGGTGCCACTAATCTGGTCACATGGGGGCACAAAATCGCCTTTCCCCATGTGATCAGGAAGACGGCAAGAACTTCCTCCTGCCTCTTCGTCTTTGGGAGCTCTTGGCCATGTCCATGTTGTTATCAATGTGGGCAGGGCCAAGGAAGCCTGAAGATACCATCCCCCCAAGCCTCACCCCCCCCAGCTCCTGGCTCGCAATCAGCAGTCCCTTCTGCCCTCCCCTCTGGGGGTGGGGAGGAGAGAGCAGCAGCATGCATCCGGCGCAAATCCCGGCAGGCTCTGATCCCTGTGCAGGCTGCAGCTGGGTTTGCCCTCCTCACCTTTATTGGAGGCCCCACGGGTCCTCTGATGGAGCTGGGGAGGAGGTGGCAGCAGCCTGCGCCCACCTCAGATCCTGGCAGGCTCCAATCCTAGCATAGGCTTGCCCTGCCCACCTTTATCAGAGGTCCTGCAGGGCCTCTGATGGAGGTGGGGAGGCTGCTGCCAGGCTGGCCCTTCCCACTCTATTGGAGGCACACGGGTGCAGGGGAAGGGGTTGTCTGGTCACCATTTCTCCATGATACGCCTCTGTATGGCATTATACCGCATTGAAGTCGGTCTCCTCCCAAACTCCACCCCCCTCAGGTACCGTGCTCAAAATCTCCAGATATTTTCCAATGTAGAGCAGACAACCCTGGGGGCCATCATTACATCCTTTAGCAATGAATTCCACATGTTAATTGTTTATTGAGTAAAGAAATATTTTCTTTTTTCTGTTCTGAATCTATGGCTCATCAACTTCAATGGGTCTTCTCAGTTCTAGTATTTTGGGAGGAGGAGAAAAAGTTATGTCTATCTTTGGCCTTTCCTCACAGGAATGGTGCTGTAACCTTTCCATCATCTTTAGTATCTTATTCTGTACTTATTCTAGTTCTGCAGTGTCCTGCAAAAAGTACAGAACAGAGCAATCAAGATGATTAATATCCTAATCTTCCAAAAAGACCAGCAAACATCAATTAAAAGCAAAAGCAATAACTGCAATTTGAAAAGTAAAGCATTTCTTAAAAATTCCAAGAGTCACCTGTAACAAAAATTTACGCATCACTTCTGCTCCAATCATAGCCATTTAGAGGTTTTGACACTCAGATAATGCGACATCTCAGCATCCATTTGTCATCCAACAATTGTCAATGGAAGGCTCTGTGAAATGGCCAGGATTTAGAATCCTTTTAAAGACATAGGCCGTTTCCGCACGAAGGTGGAACACGCCCCTGTTCTGGTTCTCTCAAGGCGCACCTGCTCCAGCTGTGCAGGGCAGGGAAGCGTGTCCCCAGGCTCTCGGTGTGATGCAAGCCGGAGGCCTGGGGACAAGGTGGGCGGTGGGTGGGGAGGCGCTGCAGGAAGCCGCTGCCGCTCGCTTCGCAGCTGGTGCCACGGCGGCGTTTCCCCAAAAAGAGTGCTTCCCAGCGCTCTGGGGAAACGCCGGCTTCAGGCCGGGCGGGTGGTGCGAGGGTGGCATGGCTGCGTTGCAGCTGCGCCCCCCGTGCGAATGGTGGCCTGGAGACGGCGTTTTTGCCGTCTCCAGGTCGCCATTTAATGCCCGTGCAGAAACGGCCTAAGAAAAGTTTTCATCTGGTGTATTATTTCAGGAGAACCCTCCTATAATTCTGGGATAGCTACAAAAACCCAAGCATCTTCAATGAGAGGAAAAAATTGTCAGGACGGATGGCTGAGCTAAACTAAGTGGATGTACAGGTCTGTATTGGGAGAATGATCCCTTCAGATGGTCAGGAAAGCCTTTAACCAACCTTGAAATGAAACCAGAGGAAAACTGAAGACCTATATTTCAAAATTAATGTTTCCAAGTTGTATACTCAGCTGGTAGCTTATCTGCCATCTTAAAATGCAGGGAGAGATAATGAGAGTGTCTGCGAATGAGAGGTATTTCGCAGCCAGCCTGTTGGTTGTCCCTGACCTATGTATGTTCATTAGAAAACATACACATGTAAGCTGTCATCAGGCACTCAGGAACCCTACTTTCCCCTGCTTTCCTGATCATGCAAGTTCAGCCATATACTCAGCTCACTCCTATGTGAATGTACATCTCCTTTGTGAGACATACAGTAAGCAGCTGGAGTCCTCCCCCACTAGAAGGTGTCATAAATGGCACAGGAAACAAGAACTGGTATAAGAGCAAGACACTACTTCACACAAAATGGATGCCTCTCAGAGCTTTTGGGTTCCATCTTGTGTGTGGGGAGGAGGCTGGCAGTTATACTTTTCCAGTGGCCCAAGAAGCGCCACGCTGAACAAATGGAGCAAGATTCATTTTCTCATCTGAAGGTAATTTAATTGGCACTCCAAGCCAACCATTTCTTATTCTAAATTTTACCCTTCACTGCCATTAATCAATATTCAGTAAAAATAGTTCAGAAGGATTCTTGCTTTCTGATGGACCACCAAAGCCTCTCCTGTCTTTGGTGTGAATCCTGGAAAACTAATACATTATTTGAGCTGGCTTTCCTGCCAAGCATATTTCATACTGCCTCAGGACCCATTTTGGGATATAAATATTGATCCTCAGGCTATTCAGTATGTGTGTTGTCTTGGATCCATGTGCACACCTCCAGTTGCAAGTGAGCTCTTTCCTTTGCACCTAGAAATACTGGCCATTTCCTTTTTCATGCTGCTTTAGTTGGACATTCCTCTCTGCAAGATTTTCACCTATCCCCACAACTTTGTTCAACTTCTACCTTTTCTCTTTCAATTAATTCTTGTATACCTTGTGTGTGTTCTTAGATTAAACAGATACCATTTTTGGTTTTTTCCCCATTATTTTATCAGTAAAACTTTTATTAATTTTACAACAGCCTGGTTATTTAAGAATTTCCACCCAGACAATTCCTGTATCCCTGGCCTATATATAGATCTCATTTACTCCCCATGTTGGCTGTTTCTGCAGCTAATTCCCCCAACTAAAAGTGGAGACTGCCTATTTCGGGTAACAATACCCCCAGAGCATTGTACTGAAGGGTTACCCAATGTGGTGCCTGTGAGAGTCATGGTGTCTGTCAGTATTTTTATTGGCAACCCCCAAACTTTCAGAAAATGGGCAGGGCTATTTAATGCAGGGCTTTTCATTGGCTACCCTCATTCAAATAAAAATGTTTTCTACTGGAGGAAGCAGAATGGTAAACCCTTGGGATTTCTTTAGTGATTTCTCATTCAAGATTTCCTTCTTCCCAGAAGATGTGGGTAAAGTGGCATTCCATTTGGGTGTGTCTCTTGTGGCTGCCATTATGGAATTTGCTTCACCTCTTCCTGTTGCAATCATTTTAGGTGATGCTCATCTCCCCTTCTCACAATTCAAAAGGTTTCCATTGGCTCAAAAAAGTCAGGGACCTCTGCTTTAATGGGCAATTTAATACTTGATGCTAACTTTTAAAACAATCCTAACAGCTTTGAGAAAGTGTTGACTAAGAAAAGCAGGGTTTAAAATTTCAAATAAATGAATGAATGCACCTGAGTTAGATGTGATCCCATTCCAACATCTTCATTATCTTCCAATAGAACATCTGAAGAAGGCTATTGCTAGCAGACAGGTTGGTATGATTCTGGCCTGCTTGATGTTGTTCTCTGGCCAACCATAATCACGTTGCTATTTTTGTTTTCTGTTTAAATGGTGGAACCTAAAAAAAACGCAGCATGTCTGGCAATAAATGAGTAAACTTTGTAATGTGCAAAAGAAACATCAATAAACTATACTTGTAAAGTAGCAATAAAGGTCACACATTCCCTGGGGAACTTGAGAAAACAATGTTTCCTTTAGTGAGCTCAGGAGAGTCATGTTTATGTGTATGGGGTGCGTGCTTCATTGCTAACCAATAAAGTGAAAGGAAATGCTGACTATTTCAAGTTTTTGGTACCGAGCACTGGCCCATAAAGTATAATGAAAAGCCAAGGGAACACAGGCACAGAATTATTCACTGAATCATAAATGACAAGTAAAACCGCTAAATTGCCATTATAAAGGGGAATTGGTAAAATGTAATCCACTCCATTTTTTTTTAATTATAGGAAATCACTTTCAGGCTTTTTATTTCCGTTCTGCTAGGCGTGTTTTCTCCTTTTGTGGGAGTGGGGAAAGGGAATTGCAAAGAAAAGTGAATTGTAAAATACAGCTACATTGTCATATGCTCTTTTTTCTTTAATAGTGCACACGATGAGGGTGGAGTTGGAGAAACAAGCAGAATGGCTTCTAAAAGGAAGCTGTTGTGCACTGAGCATAGAAACAAGTGAGTAGTGTGATGTGAAAAGGGCAGAAATTGAACCCAGCTGCTGCTAAGAACAGTGTGCTTCAATTCTGCGTGGAACAGGGATGATTTTTGCAGCATAGTCCGGAGGGGGGGGGATCCTGCTCTGGATGCAGCGTGGGCTTCTGCTGGTATAGATGCCCTCTTCAGGGCATTTACACCAGTGGGGGAATAAATCTGCTGGCACCTGGCTGCTGCAGCACCCCACCAACACCCTACTGCAATGCCTGGCCAAGTGCTGGCACTTGCATGTTTCCCCCAGCTATTCTGGCATTCTGGCAGTGTTCTGGGGGCCCTCATGTGCCGGCAGAGCTGCCAGTGAAGATACACCGTGATTTTTGTGCCTTATCTCTACTCTCCCCTATGGGGGATTTGGAGGTGTTTTTTTAAACACACTGTGGGAAATCCCTGTGGAGTGTGTGGAAGGGTGCTCAAATGGCATCATCCCCATCTTCTGAACATGCCAGTCACTGAAGATGCAGGCGAAATGTCAGGAGAAAATGCTACTAGGACATGGCCATACAGCCTGGAAACCACACAACACCCCAGTGATTCCGGCTGTGAAAGCCTTCGACAATACATTGCAGAAACAATTGCAAAATTGCTCATCAGTTCTCACGAATGCATCCTTGTCTGTATATGAGATTTGCTTGAAGAGGTACTGAGGCATTACTGAGACACCCTTTAATGTATATATTGTAGATTTAGTCAGCTCACAAATTATACAGTCTATGACTGCTAGCTGTGCTGTGTGCAAATATTTCTTTGCTTGGATATTCTAGTTGCACACACCCCTTGTATTGTATAAACACCATGACGGGTAGGGTTACCAGCTCTGGATTGGGAAATACCTGGAGGTTTTGTGGTGGGCAGAATTTGGGGTGGGAAGGGACTTCAAAAGGGTACAGTGCCATAGGGTCCATTCTTTAAAATAGCCATTTTATCCAGGGGAACTGTTCTTGGTTATCTGGAGATCATTTGTAATGATGGGAGATCTACTGGGAGGTTGGTAGTCCTGAGGGTGAAGTTGGAGAAGCAAAAGGTCTCTATTGTTCCATTCACCTATGCAAACTTGCCGGAGGCTTTTAACAGCTTTGGGATCATGCTTTTCAAGCAGATAGGGCCCAGGTACTCATTATTCTGCAATATATCAAACATTCCCAATCTGCAGATTTTCTCAGGTCCCTTGAGATTCCTAAATACCGGACAGTCTTCACCCTTGAATGTTTAAATGTTCTACCTTCAGCCCACCAGCAAGGCAGATACCACTGTATTCCTTTTTTCCAACAACTTTGTATATGCAATACAGCAGGGAAAATAGAAATGATAGAACAAGTCTTGGTGCATTGCCCATTCTATAACAATTTTGATCTCAGTATACCATTTTGGAAGGTCCAAAGAATCTTATACCTCCTTTCTTCTTGCAGATTCTTCATGGGAGATTAACGGACCAAGATGCTAAATGTTGCTTTCAGTGAATGGGTTACATAAGTGGCCGAATGAGACTAATAATCGTAGTAAATAACTGACTTTACCTTATTTATGCTACAATTTACTCATTTGAAAATTTTATTATTATTATTATTATTGTTGTTGTTGTTGTTGTTGTTGTTGTTACTGTTACTGTTACTGTTACTGTTACTGTTACTATTGCTAATTTTATTTTCCCCTGGATAAAATGGAGGCTTTAGAAGGCAGACACTGTGGTCTACCATCGATTCTAAGAGAAATACATCTCCAAATTCCTTTCAGAGGCATCGTCCCCACCCCCCCATCACCAAGAATTTCCCAGGCCACAGTTGGCAACCCTTATAGGGTTCCTGAGGATTTGAAAAAGCCCCCAACCTTGCAGAGATCAAATCACAACTTTTCTAATGAGCTTTTGGGTAGAATTCAGTTATTATGATGCAGTAAATGGCTAGCCCTCTTGTTTTTTGTATTGGATTTTGTGGAATGAGATTTGAGCAGGTTTTAATGATGTAAACCTCATTGAGTCTCATTGATCAGGAGAAAAGTGGATATAAATATTTGAAATCAATCAATAAGGCTAGCACATCTCAACATTCACCCCCGTGTTCATTTCTGTTACTCTAGTTGCAAGGAAGAAAACTATGCCTGACAAAAAATTAGAAGGCTCCATTTCAAAATGTAATGTAGTAGGTGATGTAAAGGACTTCCGCCTAGGACCCTGAGGAGATGCCACCAGTCAGAATTGACAATACTGAACTGGATGGCCTTCTTCAGTTTTTATTTTTATTGATTTTAAAATGTTTTTACCCCACATTTCTCCCAAAGCAAAATCTGAGGAGGGTACTATAAAACTCTGAGAATGTTATAATGCAGTCAACAGCACTGAATATCCCTCCTCCAGCACTGAATATTTCTCCTCAGTCTCAACTGCAATTCACTCCCATCTAGTAGCAGCAGACTCTTGGGAGAAAATGGCCTCAGGC
Organism: Sphaerodactylus townsendi; assembly: GCF_021028975.2. Lineage (NCBI taxonomy): Eukaryota > Metazoa > Chordata > Lepidosauria > Squamata > Sphaerodactylidae > Sphaerodactylus > Sphaerodactylus townsendi. The sequence continues at coordinate 93,645,757 of NC_059432.1, forward strand.
CCAGAGGAGGAGCAGATGGTTCCCCTCAGCCTTGGCTGCAGCTTTCTTCCCATTCTTGTAGAAAAAGCAGCTGCCTGTGTCCAAAATGTCATTTTTTTCTCAGCTCCTCATACACCTGATGTTATTGGGTACATAGCACCCTTAAATAATGTCTAGCCCTTGAGCCACAGTGGAGTAGTGGTTAAAAATGGTGGACTCTAATCTGGAGAATGGTTTGATTCCCCACTCCTCCCACGTGAGTGGAGGACTCTAATTGGGTGAACAAGGTTTTCAAGGCATTTCTCCCTGTTTGTCACAGCATCAAGTGTCTTCAAGCTCTTCATATTTTTGAGGCCATTGAACAGCAATAGCCCATTCATTCCAAATTGACATAGACCCTGAAACAACCAGTGGTAACTACTACTGAGACCTCTAGAAAATGACAGATGTAAAAATATAAAACTGAGGTAATTCTCACATCAAATCAAATGAGACTTCAAAGTGTTTCATTTTCCATCTATTGTGCCAAGCCTTTGGGTGACCTTGCTGAGTGTCCTTGGGCTAATCACAGTTCTCTCAGAACTTTCACAGCCCCACCTACCTCACAAGGTGCCTCTTGCAGTGACAGGAAGGGAAGGCGATTGGAAACTGTAAAGAAAAGTGGGGTGTAAAAGTTCTTCTTCTTTCTCTTCCTCCTCCTGCTCAATTTCTTTTTCCCCACTACAGTTTTCTAAATCTGAATTTGTCCAAATGTTCTTTTCTGATGATAAGTCTCAGGTCTCTATGCAAGTTGTGAAATGTTGTGCATATTTGTGTAAAGTGCGTCATCAGGTAGCCAAGTAAAAGGCTTTTTAAAAAAAAAATTAATTCCTTTACCTTTAGACTTCTTTTCTTATGTTAAATTTTGTAGTATGGATTATTTTATACAGAATATTTTTATTTAGAGCTTTGGAGGTTTTAAATGCTGTTATTTTATTTGTAAGCCTGGTCAATGACTGTATATAATAAACAAACAAAACAAACTACAGTTTTCAGGGCTACATTAAATTACAGTTTTTGTAATGTAAAAGGAATGGATAACTTTCTGTATCCCCGAGGAATGCTCTCCATTGCAGGTCATTTATGACAAAATGCATTTGTGCACATGATACAGTCCACCAATCATGGGCTCCATACGTTGCTTAACTAATTGCTCGATTTAATTACTGAAGCACTTTGAGCGATACTTAATTGTTTTTTGGATTTTTAATTATGTGATCAAGGCTAGCTTAGAGTTAGAATGTTGAGCCCCCTGCAGAATGTTTAACCAGTTCTCTCTCACATCAAACATTACACTTGTACTTTTTTATAAGGTTATTTATCTGTGCATGTGTCAGCTTCTGAGTGTTGGATTTGGCAACTTCTCTCTTTGAGCTTTTTAAAGACAACATGCAAGTCCCTTCACACTTTCCTGTTTTCTGGTTCTAACAGGTTTCACAAAAGTGAAAAAGCTTGGAAACACTGAAACCTGAATTTCATATACACTTTTACACAACAAAGTTATCTTCTGATGAGATCTGTTAGCAAAGGCTGGGGTTGATCAGATTTGGGTGCCAACAAGCTTTGACAAGGGCAATTCAGCATGTGTCACATTTTAAGTGCATGAATTTTGGTTCGCTCATTTTTTTTTTTTGCATTGTTATGTATGGATAAAGGACATAGGAATAATATTAAATAGCTTACAAATGGCAGAAACAAATGGGAATGTTAGAAGTGAGGATGGGCAGGGGGAAACTTGCAATTGCAACATGCAATGACAAAAAGAAATGAAACAGAGCACATTGATGTACCACTGCAAAACTTGTGGAAAGTTAGGGACTTACAGTCTTTTTTTTTAAAAGTATAAGATTGTAGCAAGACTGAATTGATCACAATGGGATTGCTTATAAGGGAGATTTTATCCCCAGTGCTGCGTTGAAAGGGTGCTCTTATTAAAAAAAATGTATTAATGTCAGATCTAGATTTGGAGAAAAAAATTAATTATTATTTTGAATTTTTGAGACACTCCCTGCAGTTTCCGTTGTTTTTTTTCCAGGTTTTTCCAGGTTTGGAGGGATATTGAGTATTTGTAACCATTTTAGCAATTGTTCCCTATTCTTCCACCCCAAGTGGCAGGAAAACCAGTGAGGGAGAGAAAGAAAAACTGGCATCTCCCTCTCTTTTAAAATTTTAGTGTCATTATTTCCCATGGAAGACCTGAACTCCACACTTTAAAATTTAGAGGGACTGAGAATTCTGGCTACCATCTGATCAGGTAGACCTGGCCTTGGTCCGATCTCCCGTGTATCCATTCTGGTTTCAAAGGCCTGGTCTCCCCCCCCCCCACCCCGCCCAAAGGCTCTTTAAATGTAAAGGCAAGGAAGACAAACAGCTGTCTGGAGGATCAGATTCCTCTCTCCCCCTCTTGATTCCTGGAACAGGAAATGCTGTTGAAATTCATAAGACAAAATTTTCGTTTCTCTCAGAATTTGGGAGTGTTAAGAGAGTGTTTAGGATATCCCCAACCTAACCCAAACAGCTAACTTCCAGTGTATTTTCAGATCACGTATATCTCAGTGCACACTCAGACTCCTTTGTGCCAGTCCCAATTTTAAACATATCATGAGCGTGCTATTGGCCTTTGGTAGCTAGTGGGTTGGGGCTGGGGACTTGTGTGGAGTCATAAGAACATAAGGAAGAGCTTGCTGGATCGGACCAGAGTCCATCTAGTCCAGCTCTCTGCTACTCACAGTGGCCCACCAGGTGCCTTTGGGAGCTCACATGCAGGAGGTGAAAGCAATGGCCTTCTGCTGCTGATGCTGCTCCCGAGCACCTGGTCTGCTAAGGCATTTGCAATCTCAGATCAAAGAGGATCAAGATTGGTAGCCATAGACCGACTTCTCCTCCATAAATCCTTCCAAGCCCTTTTTAAAGCTATCCAGGTTAGTGGCCATCACCACCTCCTGTGGCAGCATATTCCAAACACCAATCACACGTTGCATGAAGAAGTGTTTCCTTTTATTAGTCCTAATTCTTCCCCCCAGCATTTTCAATGGATGCCCCCTGGTTCTAGTATTGTGAGAAAGAGAGAAAAATTTCTCTCTGTCAACATTTTCTACCCAATGCATAATTTTATTTATTTATTTATTTATTTATTTATTTATTTATTTATTAAATTTATATACCGCCCGATCCCCGAAGGGCTCCGGAGACTTCAATCATATCCCCCCTCAGGGCTCCGAAGACTTCAATCATATCCCCCCTCAGCCGCCTCCTCTCCAAACTAAAGAGTCCCAAATGCTGCAGCCTCTCCTCATAAGAAAGGTGCTCCAATCGCTCAATCATCCTTGTTGCCCTTCTCTGCACTTTTTCTATCTCTTCGATATCCTTTTTGAGATGTGGCGACCAGAACTGAACACAGGACTCCAATTGTGGTCGCACCACTGCTTTATATAAGGGCATGACAATCTTTGCAGTTTTATTATCAACTCCTTTCCTGGTGGGCCACTGCGAGTAGCAGAGAGCTGGACTAGATGGACTTTGGTCTGATCCAGCTGGCTTGTTCTTATGTTCTTATGTTCCTAATTATTCCCAGCATAGAGTTTGGCTTTTTCACAGCTGCCATGCATTGAGTTGACATTCCCATGGAACTATCAACTAAGATGCCCAAATCCCTTTCCTGGTCTGTGACTGATAGCACTGACCCTATCATAAGTTGACTGGAGATGCTATTTCAGCTCTGCCCTGCTTTATATTTTCCAATATTCAAGAAACAAGTGCTCCCTACTAACAAAGGTTTCTTGAGCATATTGATCCCCCTTCCGCATAGATCTATAAGACATAACCTTTTTTTGAGCATTGTAAACCATCACTTCTGCAACAATATTTCTATAGCAGGAACTACATCTTGCTCCGAGTATTGTGCTATTAAAATTATTGCTTTAACAAGAGCTCTTTTAACTTTTGAAAAACACATTGTGGATTTTCTCTTTCCCCCTTTTTCTTTTAAGTGGGTAAGCTCCGTAGAGCAATCTCAGAATCCCATGGGATTTCCTTTTTGTATTTCCTTCTCAAAACATTACAACTGCTTTCCAAAATATTGTATGCCTGGGCATCACCACCATACATGGGAAAATGAGTCATCTCGGAATTTACATATCCAGTAGCCCTTTCAAGTTGTTGAAGAAATTTTGACTAGTCTGACCAGGGTGTAATACCGTCTCTGTGCGACTTTCAAGGCATTTCCTCTGACACCAGTAGTCGCTGACAACCACACAATATCCCTTTGTATTTTTAACCAAATCTTTTCTAGAATCTAAATCAATAAATCATTTTCCTACCTTGTTTTGGGTGTAAAACAGTGGTCTGCCCACTCTTGAAAAGACTGTCCTTAGATCCTGGTGATCTGGCCAATTACTGCTCAGTTTTGAATCTTTCGTTTCTGAGGAAGATAATTGAGACAGTGGTGTTGGAGCAACTTCAGGGCTTTCTGGAGGACACATCAGCACTCAATCCCTTCCAGTCCGGCTTCCGTGCTGGACATGGGCTTTTGGTGAGGCCGGCCGTGGATTCCCCCACCAGGATGCCTCTGTGTTGCGTGCCATTCCATCATTGGCATGCCCAATATAACATCTAATTTACACTGCTGCCCCCGCCCGGCCTTGGGATCGGGTGCCACATTTCTATAATCTTGCTGTACTGTATTGTACTGTATTGATGCTGCTAGGTTTTATGAAATCTGTAAATTGTTTTTAACTTAATTTATTTTATTGTGTGTAATGTTGTTTTTGGCCTATTGTGTGCAATACTGTTTTTGGCCTGGTGTACACCGCCCAGAGACCTCCGGGGGTGGACGATTTAAAATCAATCAAACAAACAAACAAATAAATAAAATGTCTCTTTTCAGTACCAGTCCAAAAAATCATTCAGTCTTGCAACAAGACCTTTTTACTTCTTCAGATTAACTAAGGCCGTTTCCGCACGGCCTGTTTATGGTGCCCTGGGAACGGTAAAAACGCCGTTCCCAGGGAGCCATTCGCACAGGCGGCGCTGCTGCTAAGCAGCAGCACCGACCTGGCATCGCTCCCCCTCCCCCAGGGCGGCGTCAAGCGTCCGTACATTACAATAACTGCTAAAGGGTTGTTTTTCCCTCAACAGCGTGTTCCCGGCGGTCGCGGTGCGAACAGCACCGCTGAGAACATAACGCTGACTTCCCTGTCCGACTCACAGCGATACGTCGTCGGCGTGCTGGCCATCGAAGCCCCGCCCATGCTGTCCTCCGACCCCTGGAGGTCGGAGGGCAGCGTGGGCGGGGCTTCGACGGCCAGCAGGCCAACGACGGGGACAAGGTGAGTCGGACGGGGAGGGGGGAAGAGGCGGCTCCATGCGGAGCCGCCTGCCGTCTGCCGGCCTCTCCAGAGGCCGTCCGCATGCTTGCATGCGAACGGCCTCCGCCTCCACGCCGGCAGAATTCTTGCTGGCGTGGAGGCGCCTGGGGGGCCGTGCAGAAACGGCCTAAAACAGATTCTGATTTGTTAAGATGACAGAATATATATGTACCCTTTTCAGGATAAAGATGACACCAGATTTAAGAATTCATCTGCCATTTCCTGGACTATCTTTGTTCTTGAATGCTCCGCTTGGGTCCTAGCACTTTGGGGATAGAACTAGGTAAGCACCAGGACCCAAACAGAGCATTCTAGGACAAAGGCAGTTCAGGAAATGGCAGATGACTTCTCAAATCTGGTGTCATCTTTACCCTGCAAAGGTGATAGCATATGGCATTTCAATGCTGGCAGCCATTGTCTTTCCTTATTTGATTGTGCAAACTTGATTATATTTTTTCACCTAGTTCTTTTTGTCTTTCAGTCAGTCCATCAGTTGTTTCCACGGGGACTTTCTCTGGTGGTTGCCCGCCCAGCCCCCATGAGCTGACAAGGTACCATATCTTTATAACCCCCATGGGGGATTTTAACAGGATTTTTTTAAAAAAAACTTTTGGGGCTTCCAGTGCCATAGGAAATACCTTTGGAGAGGGTGGGGCAGTGCCAGCCAGCCCACTCTGCCAGCCATCCAGCTCACTGCCAGCCAGCCCACTCTCAATTGGACTGTTAGACAATGTATTTTGTCATTTACTTTAATGCCTTACAGTGCTCCCCTGTGCAGTTATACCAATCTAAATCTATTGCTGTCAGTGAACTAAACTGGAGTAACTTCAGAGGCGTAGCAAGGGGGAAAAGTCCCTGGTGCACTGGTGCATCCTCTGCCCTTACCCCAAAATGCCCTTGCCACAACCCCCCAAAGGGGCCCATGCCTGGTGTGTTGTGCACCCCCCAGTCCCCTTGGAGCTACACCTCTGAACTTTGTTAGGACAGTTAGACTGGAACTTTTGAGAATCAAAGATTGTATCTGATGAAGGGAGAGCTTTGAGTTTCAAAGGTTCATATCTCCAAAAATCTTGTTGGTCTCTAAGGCTGTTTCGCACAGGTGGTAAACAGCGCCCCAGGGATGGCAAAAACACAGCAGCACTGGCCTCACCACCCCAAAGTGGCATGAAGATGCTGCTTTTAAACCTCGCTCGTTGAGCGAGGTTTTCCAAAAGCAGCAACTTCCTGCCGGCATGGTATGAACTGCACCGGTGTGAGGGTGCCGCTTTTGGCTCCTCCAGTGTGTGCAAGGGACTTACTTTGCCTTCCTGTGCAGTTCAGGACAGCTGAAAAGACATGCCCACGCTGCCCTCGGGTTTCTAAGATGCTACTGGACTTGAATCATTTGTTCTCCTACTACCAATATTGCTACCCTCTGAAACTATCTGTATAGAACTGCACTGTTACTTACTTCAACTGTTACAGCAAGGTGTAAGTCAGTCTAGTGCTGCACTGTCTGTCTATGATACATTATTAATTCCATCCTGAATCACACAAAGGGCAATGGCCTTAATAGACCAATAGTCTCTGATGGACGCCTGGAATAATTGTGATACCTTCATGAATGCCCTTCACTCCAATAATTACTTCATGGGTTTTATAGCTATATTTTTCTTCTGTTCTAAATGACTAAAAGAACTGTCTTAGAGGGTAACCAATTTTGTTTTAGGTTGGTGTTTTGCTATGTGTTATGTTGGAGAGATGAGATGATGGAGAATAATTTGTATTGTTTTGGCTCCAGGGTGTATGTGTGCACGAGGGCATACAACAGGGAATACTAGGGATCTTTAATATCTAAAGCACATTAACATCTCATTAACATCTCAATAAAAATAGTACCAGTTCTTAATTTAACTTGGACTAAGGACATCCTTATGTATGGTGGGAACAGCATAGGCTGGATAAATGTAACATGCTTCGATTTCTGTGTAGCATTTTTAAAGGGCTTATTTGCTCCTGCTGCCTTTCATTACTTTTTGGGTACAGTGGGGGGATTGTTATGAAATCCTGAGATATAAAAAAAGACAAAGAGGTAAAGAGAGACAGATAGGGAGAACGTGAAGTTCTAATTAAATACCAGCTTCCAAAGACTGTTTCTTCTCTAAACCAATATTCACAGTTTTTGAGCTCTGCACTCTGTATGTTACAAAACCATTCATGCATAAAATCCTTTCAGTGAATGAATAAATATATGCACTGGGTTGTGCTTTATTGAAAGTCACAGTTCTAATTCAACAAAACTGTATAAAAAGCTTGTGAGTTTATACACATGCACTCATACATTAAATCTGGCTGACTCTGGTAAGGCAAATAAATATTTGCATCTTTAAATAAGCACGGGCTTTGGCCTTTTACACACAAAGGTAAGTCAAAGTGAAATTAATGCTGGGCAGTGTGATTTGCTGGTTTTTACTTCTCTAACAAAACACAAAATAAAACATTAAACACATTATGTGGCATCATTATGTATCATTCTAACAGTGCCACTTTGAGCAGAATTATACCTTTCCAAGTTCCCAGAAGTCCATGGTTTTGAAGGGTGTAACTCTGCTCAAGAATGGAGCTAGTAAATCAATACAATAGGCAAGGTCTTAGGGACCTGGTCTGAGTTGTATAGTTGATATTTTCCTGTTTATCATATTGCTTATCCTTCCCTTCTTTCAAAAGCTCAGAAAAATGTACATGGTCCCACCCCCATTTTATCTTCCTTCAACATTGTGAAAGAAAGTGAGCAGAAGTAGATCCCACAATCCCATATATTCAAAGCTACAGTCCCAAAAGAAGTTAGAAGAAGAAGAAGAGTTTGGATTTATATCCCCCCTTTCTCTCCTGTAGGAGACTCAAAGGGGCTTACAATCTCCTTGCCCTTCCCCCCCACAACAAACACCCTGTGAGGTGGGTGGGGCTGAGACTAGCCCAAGGTCACCCAGCTGGCGTGTGTGGGAGTGCACAGGCTAATCTGAATTCCCCAGATAAGCCTCCACAGCTCAAGCTCAAGCGGCAGAGCGGGGAATCAAACCTGGTTCCTCCAGATTAGAATGTACCTGCTCTTAACCACTATGCCACTGCTGCTAGAAAGAGCTATCCTCCACCAAAGTCATCAAAGGTAACCTCTACTACCACCTCTCTAGGAGATAACCCATTGTATGTGCATCTTATCTACTAACCCTGCATTTTTCTCTACTAAAAATGTTGTATAATTTAACAGGAATCAGATTGAACAGTCAGTTTTTAATCCTTCTCCAACACCCCTTTATAACAATACTGATCAACTGACAAGTCTGAATTTTATTGGCTCTGTGTGGCAGGTGAACCAATCAGAGAGTTCGTAGAAAAGGATGGATAGTCCAGCCCTGCATAGCCTGACTAGCTTCACTGCAGCTGCAATTTCAAACACTTACCTAGGAGTAAGCTTCATTATGTTTATGAGTAAACATAAATAGGATTGCACTGTGAGGCAAACTTCCACTCTTGTACAGTTCTGAAGTAATTAGAAGGAAATAAAGTAGGACAGAGTTGAACGTCTTGTTGATTTGAAATATTCACACCATACCTCTCAGCTAAGTTAGTGATGGTCTTAGAAAGAGTTGCATCCACTGTTTGACTACTGCTGTGATTGCACACAAAAACAAATCCATGCGTGACACTGTGGTGGTGGTACATGTTATGCTGACATCTAAATGAAATGTCCACATACAATAGCAGTATCTCTAAATGCCAGATGGTAAACACTAAAATTGCTTTCTTATGCTTTTAAGTTTCCAGCAGGCATTTGATTGACCTAAGTTGGAAAGGAACCAGAATGCAGTTATAATGTTCTTTAACCAATTTTGGAGTGGTAAATGCCTTGAAGTGGTAAATGATAGCTTTCCATCACCTTTTCCATAGTGAGACCAACATCTCAGGAAAGAAAATGGTTGTGCAGAGAAGAGTGAAGATTATAACATGTCCTCTCCTCACTCCCACCCCAAGTTCTATTTGTATTATAATGTCTGCCCACCTTAATCATTGTTACTGAACTAATATTTGAGAAATATGGAGCCAAAGTTACACAGCCGAGTGCTTTTACAAACAAAAATACCTTGCCAGCTGGTGTTCAATATTCACACCATCAAAACTGTCAAAGTGGTTCTTTGGGACAATGTTTCTATCATCATCTTGGAACAAGTACAGGTAGATAACAGCCAGCATTATCCGGAAGGTCAGGAACAGATGAAATAAAAGATTGAAGCTGTCAGTAGTATAGATTATACTCTAGAAAAGAACACAGTTGTGTAAAATATTGTATTGATTTAAGGACATTATTGTCAGAGTCTTGTAGGTGAGGTGAGATCTATTTACATGCTAATGATGGCATGTTGGGTTTTTTGTATTCAGGAGTGAGTAAATCATTATCCCTAGAGATCTTCCATCCAGCAAAGTAGCTAGTTATCATTCTGTAACATTGTTCCATTATTTTTTTATCTTTGAAATAATGCTATTTTCAGACACTGGCATCAAGGACAAGAGGGCAAGTATACCAGCTCCTTTGGTACATGACAGAACAATAGGACTTAAGTTACCTGTGATTGTGGTTGGGAACTCTGTAATGTGAGCAGTTCCACAACTGTTTTCTGGGACAGTTTTGGTTTTTACAATATAAAAATACTGAGACTGTAATTGGAAGAGACAAACTTGAATCGGGCGTCTTTCCTAAGTCTCAGATAATTTTTAAGTCTGAAAGATACCCACTAAGGTTGGAGAAAATAAACATTTTGGGGGAAATTCTATATGTTCCTGTTCAGGTCTCTGCCTTCAAAACATAGCCCAGTGGCTGTATTTTATTAAACAAGCCCAATCTTCATTTACTATGCCTCTTTATTGCTCTTACTGGATTTATTTACTGTGGACCATGGCATTCTGTTGAGAGATGTGGAGGCAGAAGTATGTGTCATGGGATTTTTATAATTTACAATTGAATTTATGTCATTTTGAATAGTTTAAATTGTGTGCTTTGGAATGGTTTAAATTATTTCTTGTAGATTCGATTCAGAGGGTTGCTACTGAAGACCAGTTGTCATCAGTGTAGAATTTGTCCTTGAAGGGTTCGAGAAGGCTCAGTTCTATCTTCCATGTGATAGAGATCTTGAACCACTACCTGACTGTCATTTTCCAATGAACACACCCCATCACACAAAGAGGTCTATCTGTATACATTCCCACATCTTCAAATTGAAAAAGTGAGCTTGGCTAAAATATCAGACATCAGAACAGAATCTATAGGACTGAGAGAAATTTGCCTGGATTCTCTCAGAAGACAGTAGCCAAATTACCTGACTATACTAAAGAAACATATTAATGAAAGTTCTGTTGTACAAGCCCCCATAGCTCCTTCACAATCATGTTCTTAAATTGTACATGTTTGATATTCTACTCTGTCACCCAAAATGGTAGGGTCTGTCCTTTTAGGATGGGTAATTAGCAAGGGCAGACCTTGAAATGTGAAAGATCTTCCCTTTAAGTCAATTCAGAAACTTCAGTTTATACTAACATTGCAGTTTGGTTAGTATTGGGAGCTACATTAAGTATGCATATTATACCAATTCTGCAGTCAGTTGACTACGTAGCAACTACTAGTTCCAGTTTGAGATGCTGGTTATTATTACCTAAAAGCCCTTCATGGCCCAGGACCCACATATCTGCAGGACCTTTAAGTTCTGCTTTGCCATGATGGCTTGGGATCTCCAAGCAACGTCTTCTGAAAGTGCCAACATGCAGGTGGTCAGTACTGACACCTACCTACACATGCACATTCTCTGTTGTGATTCATGCCTTGAGGAATGGCCTGCCTGAGGAACAAAGAAAGGCTACTGTGCTTCCATCATTCAATAGATTCTGCAAAACTGAATTGTTTTGGAGAGGAGCTGTAACTCAGCATCTAGACAAACCATGCTTAATGAACTGAAATCATTTGGCTTAGATATAACCAGTGGTGGGATCCAAAATTTTTAATAACAGGTTCCGATGGGGGTGGGATTCAAACAGTGGCGCCGCTGCACACACGCACCTCCAGTCCCTATTGGGCAGGGAGGTTGCAGGGAGGTTGCTTTAGTAACCTTTTCTCGGCACTCAGAAAAAAATTAGTAACCACTTCTAAAGAAGTGGTGAGAACTGGTTGGATCCCACCTCTGGATATAACTGGATATAACTGATAAGGGAAACAACTGATAAGGGAAACAAAAAGAATACAACAGGCGCAGTTCCACCACAACAAGCACGAAACAAAAAGCAAGGAAAAAACTATACCTTAGTGTGGCAATTTTCATAAAGTTTAAACAAGTTTAGAAAGAGAATAAGAAGATGTATTTAAAGGAGCCAGCCACACATCTGTATTTATTCCTGGTCAATGACCACATTGTAATCAATGAATTTGATTTGATTTAATTTACCTATATTTACCAAGCACACTTAAAACAGTTGGATGATTGAACAAAAAATCAAAATCTTTAATCTCTAAAACCTAAAACAAAAATTTAAAAAATCCACCCACACGGCTAATATTTTGGAACCCAGCATGATGCCTTTCTAACATATCCATAATGGGGTGGTTGTCTAGTCTGTGACTCAGATGCATTGCAAATAGTCACCCCATGATGAACTACCATAAATTATTGTTTCATATCTCCTGGCAGGTTGTCTAATTTTTGAGACCTGACTCTCATGTTCATCTCTGTTGTCATTAAAAATCAGCATCAGGAGAAGCCACAGCTCAATAGCAGAGAAGATGCTGGGCAGTGGCATGAATACTGTGCCAAGTCCAATCACTGGCATCTCTGATTAAAGTGGTTCAGAGATTAGGGTTTGGGGGGGGGGGGGAAACCTGGAGAGATAAGTAGACACTGCAGAAATAGTTAAGCCAACACGCTGATTCAATACAAAGCAGCTTTTCATCTATATTCGCATCCTCATACAATGAACTGGTCTTCTGATTATACCAAAGTCTGATTGGACTTTAAAAAGTTTTAACTCTGTTTAGGATTGTATGGTTAGTTATCTTGCATTTGTTCAAGAATATGAAAGTCATGCTTAGCGGATTATTATTACATGCAACATGTAAACTGAGGTCAGTAGTAGATTTCCATTAATGCAGAGAAGATTTCTTCCGAGTCTGTGCTCCCACTACAAACTTCCAGTTTCTATTCAGGTGGTTCCTTAGGGTTCCCCGTTCCCCATGAGCGTGAGGGGGTGAGGGGAGGGGGTTTGGGGTGAGGGGAGGGGGTTTGGTCTGTAGTGGGATTTGGGAAGCATGAAAGTTCCTTTCTGCTATTTTAGGTTGCTGTCCATGAAAGCTAGCCAGTAAGGCAATTTTATTTCTGTCCAAGGTAGATCACTCTCTTCAGCAGAACCATCTGCTTCCAATTTCATCTTTTTTGTTTCTGAGATGCATTCTGTCGCTGACTTGGAACAATTTATTTTCTTGACCCCAGTCTTGTTATTTTGTAAAAAAATTCCAAAACCAACTCAAGGTTTATTTGGAAACAAAAACAAGATGGACCACATCCAAAGCTTATCTTTGGCTTTGGACTACACCCAACAGAATGTACAGTGGTAATCTTTAGATTTCCTAAATTACCAAACTGGCATCATTTCCCATCAATATAATAATTAAAGGAATGAAAAAAGTGCCATTTTACTGCACAGTTTGAGACAATTTACAAGTGTGATTTGTTTCACTGTTTCACATAACATGCATTTTGTTTTTTTTCCAAAGTTCTTGTCATTTACAAAGGACACTGAATGTGTCTGTCAAAGGGCAGAGGAGGGACTTACATAGCTGTGAGTTTTCAATCGATATAATCTAATTTATAATACATTCCAATCTTGTGGCAATGTAAAACTGTTGGCAGTATGCCAACTAAATTTATTATATTTTTACCATGTCTCATATGATCTTAACAATTTGAGACATGGGAAAGAAATGTATACAAACAAGTATCAAGATAACAAAAAGTGGCATTCATTAAACCTGATGCTGTATCAATAAAGAACATGCATATTTGTGCATACCACTGTTTGACTACAACTATCCATTCAGTCTTAGGTAGGGTCTGCTGAACCCTTACTTTATCTGAATGATAGAATTATTTATTCTGAATCCATACTGTCCATACTATTTTATTAAATCAGGAGAATCACTTATGAGTACATATGCTGGTATCACTTGTGGCCAGGAAAGGGTGTGGCTGCAGTCAAGGTGAAAACCAAACCAAACCAAAGAAAAGCACATCATAAATATAGAAAAGCATAAAAGTTTGCAACAAAAGCCTGAAACATGGATAGAATGAGACCTAAAAATTCTCAATGACAAAGTTGATTTATTTATTTTATTTAGAGAATTATATTGCTTCTGTCCTAAATTAACAGTGGTGAACAGCCAATCTTAAAAAAACAAAACAAAAATATTGAATGAAACAATATCTAACACAAACAAGTCACAAACATTGCAAATTAGTTTGTTTCACACTTTATCCTTATAATAAAATGAATTTAGGGCTGAATGTAGATTCATTCTTTTTCTGGTACTCCAAGAACGTTTGACAGAACTTTCTGCCTGCCCATTCTTTTAAACATCAAAAATATTACACTTATATTCTTTAGTTTAGTGGGGAAACACAATTGTTTCTCAGTCACTTTATATTCCTCTTTGACAAGGATGTATAGCAATGTCATCTTTCATCATTGACACTGCATTTGACATTTCAGCATTATGAATTCATTTTTAGCACATTTTGTCCTGCCCTTCTTCCAAAGAATTTATGAACTGAACATAACCCCACCCCCCCACCCCCCCGCAAACCAAACACACACCCTGCATTTTATCCTCACAACAGTCCTGAAAAGTAGGTTAGGCAGATAGAAAGAGAGGGGAAATGCAATAGGCCCAAGGTCAGCCAGTGAACTTCATGGCAACCTGAGAATTTGTACCTGTTTCTCACAGATACTGATCTAACATTATTACCACTACACCATGCTGGATTATTTCTTGAAAATGACAGCAACAACCCTATTGCTTTTATATCACCATACCTGGTTCATGGAAGCCTTTATTTCATCAATGATCTTTAAGGTAGTTGTTCAATTACTGGTCTTCAAAGTGCATTGCAAATCTATTCAGCAATTGGAGAACAGTACTGTACAGTTAGATTTCTTGTCTAGCTGTAAATCACAAGTAGATATCTACTCCCCTGTTGATTATGCTTCTGAGAAAGCTCTTGTGCATTGTTTATGCTGGAAAATATGAGAAATAATAACTAGTCTAAAAATGTATCTCAGCTTCTATTAAAGTTTCTAATCGCTTTTTAATGCAAATGTTGTGTTTCTGACGCAAGCTACTGAGCACCCCGAATTCACCTGGGACAAGTTAGATTTTCTGGGATATAACTAATGACCTCCCCACACACAATAATATAATATTATATAAACACAAAAGCATATGTTATACAGCATAAAAAGCTGCAAGTGAAAACAAAATCAGTTTGCATCAACTAGAAATGAATCCACTGCCAGTTTGTGAAATAAAGGTTTTTACCATTCAATTTGTCAGTAAAAGCTAGCAGCACAATTGTATGGAAAAGTTTCTCCAATCTAAGTTATCTAAGATTGTACTAACTCTGCATGAGATTATTCTCAAAGTTTCCAATAGGTTCTTGGAGTTTATTCCCATAGGTACATAGAGCTTCCAAATATTAAGACACTGATCTGGAAGAGAGAGAAAAACCCAAAATAGAAATAGACAATTCTCACTCTGTCCAACATAAGATTTGAGTCCTAAAGACCAATAAGATTTTCAGGGTATAAGAGTCAAGGGTCAAATCTTCTTTTATCAAATATTTCTGAAACAATCTAATACAAGACTTTTTCTTGAGGACACTGGTGTTTGGACCTGCAAAGACCAAAAAGTATGAAATGGATTTTTAAAAATCTTACTTCTATGAGCAAGAGTTTTATTTGTTTGTTTGTTTGTTTACTAGCAGCAAAGTCCATTGCAGGGGAGATGCAACGGGCCCTAGCAAAGGTGGAAGAGGAAGCATCTACCCCTGCAATGGGTTTTACTGAGGCTGTTACAGGCCCTTCCCCCTGCTCCCATCATTGTGCTTGCCACTTACTTTGTTTTGGGTCTGTGGCTTGAGGTGGGAGAGGTTGGAGAGGTGTGACTTGAGTTAGGTGGGAAGATGAGAATGGGAGAATATGGAGAGTAGTGGCTTCAGGTGGGAATGGGGAGGTTAAAAGTGAGGGTTCTAGTGGGGGAGGGTTGAAAGGTAGGGTTTGGGGTGGGAGAGGGTTGAAAGGTAAGGCTTGGGATAGGGGATGGTTGGAAGGTGTGACAGGGTGGCAAGGTGAGTATTAGGGTGGAGGAGGGTGGTAATGTGTGGCTTAGGATGGGGTCAGGGTGGAATTTAAATGGTTGGGGGGACCCATAATTTGATCCATGGGTGGAGGTGATTGTTGTGGTCGGAGGAGGCAGAAGGGCTTGTGTGTCCTGTGGATCATCTGATCCATGGGCCAAGGTGGTTGCTGAGGGTAGAAAGAGAGTTTAAAGGTAAGGCTTGGGGTGGGGGAGGCAGGAGGACTTCTGTGGCCCCCAGAGCAGTGGTGCCAGGGGGAATGGAATGTCCCTCACCAATGGAAGGTTCGTTGTTGGGAGAGTCCATCCCTTAGCATTTTATTATGGGTAAGATTATTTTTTGGAATGTATACCCAGCCCTATACAGAGGCCTCACAGTGGCTTACAAGATTTTTTTAAAAAACAATAAAAACAACAGTAAAAATATCAACATATGAAATGATCATAAAACCATAGCAATAACAACATATATACTCTCCCCCCATGCCTTCCCTTAATGGCTAAAAATCAGGCCATTCAAGCTACTTTTCTGATAGCCCACAAACAAAGGTTTAGCCCTCAAGGCCACAAAGGAAGCATCCTTATGGCAAATATTCCAAATCAAAGGGTCCTCCTCTCCCTACCAATGGTTATTTCCTAGTAGTGATCCTTGTGATTCATGCAGGAAAGTGTAAGAAAGGAAACACAGGCCCCTTCCGCACATGCAAAATAATGCGTTTTCAAACCACTTTCACAACTGTTTGCAAGTGGATTTTGCCATTCCGCACAGCTTCAAAGAGCACTGAAAGCAGTTTGAAAGTGCATTATTCTGCATGTGCGGAATGAGCCACAATCACCTTCTTTGTAACTCTAAATTACAAATCCAGCCCAGTTTAATTTCTCCATACCAGGCTGCTGACCATTGCTGTGAATTGTACTCAGCGTTTATAATTTTCTCAGTGGATTAAGCAGGCTCCTGTCATGTGGAACTTTATTGACAACTTTCTGACAATTCAAATAATCAGAGAGGACATTGTCCAGCTTTTGACCTAGGGACTGAATCCAAAGCAGCCATCATATCCATGGAGGTCACAAAAAAGTCACACAGGCCTAGAATATTTCTCAGGATACTTCACTGCCAAAAATGCAATGCAGTAGAGTTCTGAATTTGAGTTCTAGTGCTGCTTAGGATGTAAGAATTATTCCCCCAAGTCTCCAGGAAACACCTGGAATCTTAATACAACTATCTGCTTCCGCTGAAATTCTTCAGATGTGTTGCGCACAAGACAGTACCATCCTAAGCAGAGTCCGCTGACTTCAATAGATTCAAAAGGGTGTACCTCTGCTTAAAATGACACTATGTAACTCCAAATATGTTTGGGATTTGACTTAAGTAAAGTCCAGTGACAATCTAGAGCATAGGTGTCTAACTTGCGGCCCTCCAGATGTTATGTACTACAGTTCCCATCAACCCCTGCCAGGATGATGCTGGCAAGGATGATGGGAACTGCAGTCCATAACATCTGGAGGGCCGCGAGTTTGACACCTGTGATCTAGAGGCAGTGCTCTTTAAACCCCCCTCCCAGCAATGTCAATAATGGTATTGAAAATATTTAGACTATAATCTAAAATATTTTTATTTATTTATTTATTTATTTATTTATTTATTTCGATTTATTATACCGCCCCATCCCCGTAGGGCTATACAGATATTTTCCCTAGGCAGCATTTGTTTTAGGCGGGTTTTTCATGCCATCATATGGGATGAGCTTTATCATACTGCTTTCTAAAATTTATAGGAGGAACAGAACCTTCCTACCTACTTTCCGGCACTGCAGCAAGCTATATCCCAAAACTCTACCCCGTTGGAGAAGCCTCCATGAAAAAAAAGATGGTATCATGTGGATGATCTGCAGTGGAAAAGGAAAATCAACAAAAATGATCTTTTCCTTTGGTATTGGAAGTTAGTGTCTGGGTAGGAAAAAAAGTTTGAATCCAGGTCATTGTTTGATCATTTATATGATGTTCGTATCCTTGTTTTCTCCCAAAAGAGAATTCAAAGCATCTTACCACATTGTTCTGTTGACCTCCATTTTATTCTTACAAAAGCAAATAGGTAAGGCTGGGACTGAATAGCTAAATATTACCCAGGGAGCTTCTGTGGCAGCATAGGGATTAAAATCTGGTTTCCTAGTCTTCTAACCACTATACTAGGGGCTCCAGAGCCGCATGCAGCTCTTTCAGCCTTATACTGTGGCTCTGTGTGGCCTGGAGGTCAGAGGGTAGTGTGGGTGTGTCCCTCAAGCCCTCCAGATCAGCGCTGGAAGGAAAGGTGAGTGGCCGGGCCAAACCAGAGGCAGCTTCATGTGGAACCGCCTCTCCAGCTCGGTAGATCTTTGGGGCTGTGGAAAACGGGTCCAAATGGCATTTTGAGTGGTAAAGGTTGCCAACCTTTGCACTATACCATGATACCTCCCATGACAAGATGACCATGTGATCCTGCTGACATTGTCTTGAGATTCAGTTTTTCCATGCTGACAATTTTCCACAGGCTAAACAGTACCTTACTACTGAGAAAGCTTGTTATGGACTAAGTGGAAAATGAGTGGGTTATTTCAGTAAGAATCCTTTGATTCGGAAGGAAAACTGTGTATGTAAACTGTCTTGCTAGTTCTGAATTCCAGCAAGTCAGATTCTGAGCGCGTTCTATCCCTCATGAAGTTGAAAACGTTGACCTCCTGATATAAGATGTGAGCTCTGTTCACCAAATATATGAATATATGAAGTTTTGAAATCACACCATAAGTCAGATTCCTCACATTTGTAGACACACAGCCCATCAAACAATAGTTCTACCAAGTCACTGTCAAACAGTATTATGTTGCCCTTCTTTGGGCTTTGATCCTTTAAAATATACTGAAAGTTGTCATTTTGTGTATTCTCCTATAAATTGAAAGCATTCTCTGCTCAGTCATTCTTTGCACACATGAAGAAGAGTGGAGTGATTGATTAATAATAACAGCGGATCGATTTACCTTGACTTTATCTTTAAATAGTTCAGTGCAACCAAATTTAAAAAGTACTATGAATCCATATTAACTTTCTTGTTGATTTACCTTGAAAGGTCTATTGGCATGAGTTTGATTTAAAAAATAATAATCCAGCATTGCCTTGACAGAATAATTTTGAAGTCTGAAATTTTATACTTTACAAAAATTACTTGCTGAAGAAGCAAAGCAAACAAAAAAAACCTTTTGTGTCAGTCCAATCACTGTTACATGGACTGACATGTCACTTGGGGCTTGAAACTTTTTCTGTTTTCAAAAGTGGTTTGTACTGGCAATGTCATTAGTATTCATACATTTCTGAACTCCTGGTTCAGCTTACAAAATTCATGCTTGCCTCCATTCTATTCCTCTAATAGAAATAGTACCACAGTAGATTTTAATAAGAGCTGCAGAAGAATATTCCTTATATGCCCCACCCTAACTTTTTGTTTTCCAGTCTGATGGTCACTAAGTTGTTGCCATCTCAGTTTCCTGGTGAAATGCAATTGTGGCGTCATTTCAGAAACCCTGACAATGTAGCTTTTCCAGAGTGTTCTTGAATGGAATGAGAGTTGTCCTGAGCTGGACTTGAGCACCTGGTGTTTGTGCTGGTGAAAAGTGCTGACAAATGGCCGCTGATTTAGGGCAATTCTGTACGTTGCCCCAGACAAGAGACAAACAGACAAATTTCTAGACAAGAGACATAGATGGTTTGCTATTGCCTGTTCTCTCCTAGGTGATCTCCTATCCAATTTGGTGAACTCCCATCAGGGTTGACTTCCAAGCTTCCAAGATCTGACAAGATAGGGCTAGTCTTGACTTGCTTCATGAGGAAGGCGCTAGTGTGCCAAAGGGTGGGAGGCCGGTAATAGCACATAGAACTGATCACACCATTGGCTAGATCTGTGGTGGCGAACCTTTGGCACTCCAGATGTTATGGACTACACTTCCCATCAGCCCCAGAATGGTAGTCCATAACATCTGGAGTGCCAAAGGTTCGCCACCACTGGGCTGGATGATCGCCATAGATTTTCAGCCCTACAGAATGGTAGAATACATCAGGTTCCACAGGGTTCTCTGCTCACTTTCCGCCTGGTACATGCCTCTCTCTCTCAGTTCAGGCTGAAGAGGACCGTGATGCCTGCAGTTTACAGGTCTGCAAAGGTCTTCATGAAGGCACAGTTGTCTCAGGCTTGCAGGAGAACTCTGCAATTCTCAATGCACATCTGGACCTGTCAGCATGCGGAGAACACCTACCTTGCATTCACTATGCACTGAAGACCCATATTTTTTGAGTTTCTCAAAGCGGATATTTGGGTTTCCTGATATTTGGAAGCCTAAAAAACCCAAATCCGAATTTTACTGATTTTTTTTAAATTCAAGCCTAGACTTTGCTCTAACTTTAGTCTCCCATTGCATGGCAAAATCATGGGAATAGTGTTCAGTGAATGCTCAGTAATCTGTCCTCGCCTACCATGGGGCCAGGCTACCTGGGAAAATATGCTTCACTTTTATACCAGTCAGTGGTTTTCTATATTAGCCAGTGGGACTTTAAATCTCGAACATGATAAATTCAGAAAGAATCAGAGTATTCCAGACATGGCTTTCTTGAGTGCATTCTGAATATTTCTACATCTGAACTGCCAATCCTTAGTGAGCAGCAAGTAAGGGCCACTAACAGCAGCTTTGTGATATCTGCATATTTGTCATTAAAATGTTAAAACGAGATGGGGCAAGAAAGCAGCCGGTAGCTCCTTTCAGAGCAGCATCATTTCTCACAGAGCAGCACCCTATAGTCGGCAGGTCCTTTTTTTTTTTTTTGACAGCCAGTTGAAAAGATACACACTCTTTATTTTTTCATACTGTTGTGTGCTGCATCTTGTTCATCTCCCCAGCTTAAATTTTCATCTCTCACCCACCAAGGCCATACCACATCTGATCATTCTAGCTGGATTTTTGCACTCACAACTCTGCTGTCTGCCACTAAGCATCACTTGCCCCATGATGACATTGTCCCTAAATAAACGTGAAACTGCTATGATTATTGTGCAGCACCATTGGGGTGTGTGACTATCTTCCCATTAACATTTTTGTTGGTTGGTTTGTACAAAGAATGAAATAAACCTCAGTACACATACATATGTGCTAACATACACTGATTTTTCACACTGGAGTTCTTTGTTTTTTTTAAAGACATTTTCAAGAGCAGAAACAGTTCCAGAATCTCATGAGTTCCTGTCACAGACAATCAGTCTTTGAATCCGTATTGTCAAAAAGGCATCCATCTTAGGAGAACTTTCCTGTTGTAACCAGCAAAGCATTTCACAGGTGCAGGCTGTTATTTAGTCATTCCTTATCTGTCAAGGTCATTTCTCAGACCGGCACTTAATTGGAAAGATTCACTTCGGGCTGGGAAGGTTATGGACAGGAGGGGCCAATTGCTCATCCCAGACGGGAGCGTGTTTTTCTCCCCAAGCCAAGAAAGTTCAGTCAAGGCAGCTTCTGGATTGGTCAGTTGGGGGCACCAGACTATGGCCAGCACTTTGTATAAAGACTCATCATTGTAATAGCAATTATCTTCACTTTCTTTACTGCCCCCCTTTGCTGTGTGAGAGATAACTTTGTGTCGCATGTGGACAAATACTTAATTAGCAGATGTAATAATGTACAATAATGTAATAATGTAATAATGAGGCAGAGACCAGTTGCTTTACTGAAATAAAGTTTACTTACAACAGGGAAGGGAACCTTGGAAGAAAAACAATAAACATCTTTCTTACTAGCTAGCACCAACAGCCAGCTTGCTGTCTAGACTATTACATGGCTACTAAGCTATGGATAGACTGAACTAAACTGAACACATGCAGAGTGCAACACAAAGAAGATATATCTAAAGCCTACGTGCAGACCTGCATGTAGCCCACCCAACCAATAGGTATCACTGGTTTCTGGACACTGACTTCTGGTCACTGACTTCTGACCTCACTAACTAATTAGCATGCAACAATTAACTCCTTCATTACTGGATTGTGTTACTGGCACTTGCCAAATCCCATCACTTTGCTAATGCCTCGCAGCCTTAAGACTTCAAGAACAACTGAGTAGATCTCTTTGAGGATATAGTGAGTTTTTTATTGTTTCTATGTATCATGTCATCGCCAAGCTATAATTCTATTTGACTTGAGCAACTTTCTGAATTTTCCTTCAATGAAGCTCTATTTTTATATTTACTGGTATGAGTTTACTAGCCAAACCCAGCAGTGCTTGGGAGCATTACTGAATGGAGCAGGGATTATCCCGCCACGCCTGTCATAGACGGGGTGAGATGAAAAATAAATATGAATATATCAGTCGACATGTTTAGCATTGGGGGAAAAAAGACATGCAAGATTAGGGTTTTTCCCTCTGTTGTTTTATAGCCTCATTCTTCATGCTTAAGGCACCAGAATCTCTGCAAATATGTCGGAAGCCAAGCTGTACAATGCTTGCTAACAGACTGTGCATTCCCAAGTGGTGTAGCTGCATTCTAAGCCCATTAAAGTCAATGGGTTTAGAAGGGTGTAACTCTGCTGAGGATTGATTTGAAGATGCTCATTTCTTTTAAGAACTTTCCATCCATCCCCCAAGAAGTAATCACTTTACTAAAGCTAATAAAGGCTGGATTAAGTGACAGCTTTGAAGAACTCATCTCCAAAGAAGCCCTGAAACCACTGTCTAAAAGCAATATTATCAGTATTAGAAGCTGAAAAATTATACCAGCAGAACTAGGTCAGAGCTTTATAAGGAAGGGGTGGGAGAGAGGGAAAAATAATAATCAAAACAATGGAACCAATATCAAAAAAATATTGCTCCGGAGCTGCCTCAAGTAGTCAGAGCAATTTCAAGTCACCAGTTTTTTAACACGACTGTGTGTAAATCTGTATCCTTCTGTTAGAGATTTGGTTCCCAAGGAACACTGTTTTCACATTTTGTGCTGAGGAATCAACGTCAGATAAAAAGCTGGATCAGCAGATTGCTTTCCTGTGTCTACCTGGTAATACTCATTTTTAGCTACTGGTGTGGAATCTGCAAGTGAGTAGTTCCACATTGAGCTAATGGGGGTTGTAGGCATGGCTTCACCATTTTTATTTTTGAAACAAACAAACAAACAAACCTGATGAGTTTCAGAAAGTGCATTTTTTCTTAACCATACATACAGGCATAGTCTGAAATTCTCTTATTTGTCAGCTAAGATAGTAGAATGTGGGACTAGGATATAGGAGACCGGGTTTCAAACCCCTAATCTCCCATGGATGCTTGCTGAACATCTTTGGGACAGTCACCCACATTCATCCTAACCAGTGGTGGGATTCAAAAAATTTAACAACCGGTTCTGGTTGATCGGGCCAGCCAGCCCCCCCCTGCACTTCCCAGCTGCCTACACACACACACACATGCACGCACACACGCACGCACACACGCACGCACGCGCGCGCGCACACACAGAGCGCACTTCCTGGCTTGTGAAGTCTCCTCCCTGCCCCAGAAGCCCAGGCGGGGAGGAGAGTCGAGTTGGATCTCTCCTCCCTGCCCTGGGCTGGCACTAAAAGTCTCGTCATTGCTCCTCCCTCTCCCAGGGGAGGGGGAGCGAGGGGACTTTTAACAACCGGTTCACCGTACTGGCTGAATCCCACCTCTGATCCTAACCCAGCTCACAGGGTTGTTGTAAGGATATAATGGAGGAAGGGGAGATGACATAAGCCATTTGGGCCCCCATTTATTTAATTCATAATTGAAATAAATAAAAATAAATGCATTCTCTCTGCATTCTGGTCTCAGCTATGTAGTGACTCTCCCTCAATTGGACCAATGCCATTATTATTCCTCTATTTTAAAAAGGAGACTGCAATTCTCCTTCCAACTACAGACCAATTAGTCTCTTGTCAATTTCGGGTAAATTGTATGCCAGATTTTTACTTAATCATCTTCTTACCTGGATTTCAATTAAAAAAGCCCATTGGTTTAGAACGGATTGGTTTTATGAAGGGAAAGACCACTTTGGACCATTGTTTCATTTTGAACACTCTTATTTCCAAATATTTATATAAGGGCAAATCTTGTCTTTTCGCAGCTTTCATAGCTGCAAAAAGCTGCATTGGCTTCCAGTAGAGTTCCGGATCATCTTCAAGGTGTTGGTGCTCACCTTTAAGGCCTTACGCGGCCTGGGACCATCGTACCTTCGAGACCGCATCACCCCATACGTCCCTGTACGGCCTCTTCGATCAGTTGAGGCCAATCTACTGGTGGTCCCTGGCCCCTCGGCAATGCGGCTGGCCTCCACATGGGCCAGAGCCTTTACGGCTCTGGCCCCGGCTTGGTGGAATGCTCTCTCTCCAACTGTCTGGGCCCTGTGGGACCTTAGTGAGTTCCGCAGGGCCTGTGAGACGGAGCTGTTCCGCCGGGCCTTTGGAGGAACCGGCCGCTGATGGTACCCCCCCTCCTATGGCCCCTGACATCTGGGCCAATTGCCATCTAATGAGACTCACCACTCCTCCCTTTTGGGGGGGGGGAGGAAATTTTAAAGTTAGCATACTGGACGCCACCCCTCTTTTTTGGGGAGGGGAGGGAACTTTAAAAATAGATTGTTGAACGCCATTCTTTTTATTGAGATTTATTGTATATGTATTAGAAATAGTTTTCTATGGTTTTATTGCTGCTTTTAAATGTTTTAATTATCTTACATTGTTATTCCTTATGTTGTACACCGCCCAGAGCCCTTCGGAGATGGGGCGGTATAAAAGTTTAAAAAATAAATTAAAATAAAAAATAAAATAGATCTTAAGGGGGCTTTCGATTCTGTGGATAGAGATATTCTATGGGATAAACTAAAGTATCTTGATATCAATCCCAGGCTTCTTTCGCTAATTATGTCTCTTTATAGAAAACCTACCTGCCAGGTGAGAAGCAATCTTATTGGGCCCATTAACATCTAAAACAGCTGGCACCTGTGCTGTTCAGTCTTTTTTGTATGATTTTGCTTTCACTCTGAACATCATTAACTTTTATTGTCCCTACTTGAATGGTGTTCCCACTCCAATTCTCCTCTATGCCGATGATGCAGTTTTGTTATCTCACTCAAGGACTGGTCTTAAAAATCTGTTACACAAATGCAATGAATACTGTATGGTTAATAGGTTGCCTATTACCCCTATTAAGTTTAAGGTCATGGTATTTTCTAAAACCTACAAACCTTTGAGTTGGTTTATACATGGAGCTGACATTGAACAAGTCAATTTTTTAAATACCTAGGGGTAGTCTTCCATCATAAGCAAAGTTGGTCCTCCCATAGATATAATGTTTTGAAGGGCTGCAAAAATTTGTCTGCTGCTGTTCAGAAGTTTGTTAACTTTAATGCTGGTAAGTTTATTCTGGCAGCTTTGAGGGTATTCAATGCAAAGGTGTCCCTTCTGATGGTGTTCCTGTTTGGATCCATGCCTGGAAGTCAATCATGGAATGGATTCCATCCAACATTTTGTATAAGATCTTTGACATTCCCTGTTGTGTTCCACATGCTGTTTTATGTTTGGAGTTGGGGCAACATCTTTTGGAATCCAGAGCATGGGCTGTAACGTTCAAATTTTGGGTGTGCCTTTGTTTCCATACTGACACTTGTAGTTTGACCCATTTAGCAATGCTTGAGCCTCAACTGATTGGTGGCTTAATATTGAAGCTAAGGTCCTCTCCTTGGGTTTTACTTGAGAGTCTCTGCTTATGCTTACTGCCACAGAGATATACCATCAATTAAAAATTAGATTATTTGAACAGGAATATCAATTTCTTCTGAGTAAAGATCAGAGTTCTTGTTCATCATTGCTTTTTCGGATCATCCCCCAGAAATGTTGCTATGCCAGTTATTTGAACCAATTTGTAAACCATAAATTTAGGTGGGTTATGACAAGAGACACATGTAATTCTTTTCCCTCAGCTTTATTTCAAGGTCGCTTTTCTAACATCTCCCATTCCAAGCATTGCTGTTTGTTTTGTCCCCACATTGATGATTCATTTGTTCATGTCTTGCTTTACTGTCCTAAATATAACAGTATTAGATCTGATTTGGTTGCATTATTTCCCATAGATGCCCTCCCTAATTTGATTATGCAACTTCAGTGTTATATACATATGCTAAAATGGGTGGATCCACTTAACACATGCAAATCACACTTGAAAACTGAACCCTTAACACTTTTAACCAATGCAAATGGTTCTTTTTCCCCCCCTGGACATTTCACAGGTATATATACTCCACTTGCTTTACTACCATCAGATCCTCTGAAGATGCCAGCCACAGATGCAGGTGAAACATTAGGAGAAAATGCTACTGGAACACGGCCCAGAAAACCCCGCAACACCCTAGTGATTTCGGCCATGAAAACTTTTGACAATACAGAGAAAGAAAAATTGGTTTTTGTACCCCACTTTTCTCTACCTTTAAGGAGACACAAAGAGGCTTACAATTACCTTCTGGTCCTCACAACAGATACCTTGTGAGGTAGGTGGGACTGATAGAGTTCAAAGAGAACTGTCACTAGCCCAAGATCACCCAGTAGACTCTGGGGCCCTTTCCACACGGGCCAAATACAGGGCCCTTTCTGCACGGGCCAAATACAGGGCCCTTTCCAAGCGACAGGCAAAAAAAACGCCCATCCCTCAGGGAGATGTTCGGCTAGTGCAGCTGCCAAGCTGCGCTGCCCTTGCACCCCTCTAGCCTCAGCGCCGCCGAAGTCATCATTTTCCCACCTCGCTCCCCGAGCGATGTTGTTGAAAAACAGCGGCTTCCAGCCGCTGGCGTGCAAACGGCAGCAGCTGGAAGGCGTCATCCTCTTGTTCGATCGACGGCGGTTTTGGTTTCTCTGCGTAAATCGTTTGGCGCTGTCGCTGAGGTGTTCGCGGGGGACACGCCCCCCTGACCTGCGACTCCAGAGCGGCCAGGCAGGGCAGGGGGGCATGTCCCCTGGCCTCGGCGACATGCCGGACGGATGCAGAGAAGGTAGGTCGATCAGACGACGGTGTTCTGTGGCGCCGTCTTCCCTGTCGTTCCCAGGACCGTTCGTGTGGACGGTCCCGGGGTGGTTGGGTCGGTGTCATGTACGCCGACCCAACCCCCAGCATGGCAGAAATGGCCTGGGTGTCTTAGTAGACCATACACTAAACATTAGTCAGCAGTGTGATATGGTGGACAAGAAAGCCAATGCGATTTTGGGCTGTATTAATAGTATAGTATCAAGATTGAGATGCAGGAAAAGAGATTTCACCTAAACATTAGGAATAACTTCCTGACCGTCAGGGCTGTTTGACAGTGGAATTCACTGCCTTGGAAAGTGATGGAGCCTCCTCCTTTGGAGATTTTTAAACAGAGACTGGATGAACATATGTCGGGAGTGCTTTGATTGTGTGTTCCTGCATGGCAGGGGGTTGGATTTGATGGCACTTGTGGTCTCTTCCAATTCTATGATTCTATGACTTCATGTGTAGAAGTGGGGAAACAGGCCTGGTTCACCAAATTAGTCTGTTGCTCTTAACCACTATACTACGCTGACTCTCTTCCCACATTATTTAATTACCTGGCTTTACTATTTGCAAACATGGAGAAAACTATTTTCACGTATTGTACAGAAGCAAAAGCATGGCAGAAGATGGAAAGAGATATGCAATTTATAGCATGGAAACTTCCATTACAAACCTTGTCTTATCTTCAAACAAAAATAATGAGTTGAACAAAATAACGCTCTCACTACTTCTATTCTGCCTATGGCCCCAATCATGCACAAAGCACAAATGCTTTTTAAAAAGTGTAACATTAAAAAGAAATATCCTACCTTACTATAAGTGAGCGTTGCTTTGTGACAAAGGTGATGCTAGAAGCAGAGTTAGCATTACCAAAACCATACATGTGTTTTGTTTCGAGTCAAGTTGCCATGATAAGGTCCTTGTAGCTGGTAGTGAAGATTCATAAACACGTATGAAGTTTCTTAATAGTGATTGTTACCACTGGTCAATCCAGCTCAGTATCATGTTTTCTGATTGGCAGAGGGTCTGTAAGATCCTAGGGCAGTGGTGGTGAACCTTTGGCACTCCAGATGTTATGGACTACAATTCCCATCAGCCCCTGCCAGCATGGCCAATTGGCCATGCTGGCAAGGGTTGATGTGAATTGTAGTCCATAACATCTGGAGTGCCAAAGGTTCGCCACCACGGTCCTAGGGAGAGAAAGAACTTTCCCAACAGTGGTGGATTCTGCACAGGGCAAATATAACGTGTGTAGGAAACAATACAAACCGTTTGGGGCGGGGGGGGGGGGAGACTTTGCACAGGTGCAACCTGTTCTACATTTGCTGTGCAAAATTGACCAGTGTCAACCTGCAGTCCATTGGCTGGTGAAACCAGGGATTATTTCTGGTACTTTCTGAATGAATGATTCATGCTGTGCTTCTGAGCCACAGCTCCTCCCAGTCATTTTAGTTGGACAAGGAGACGCAGTTCCATTAGTAATATAAATGCTGCATATTAAAATATCTTCTAGTGTTGTTAAAACCCACTTGCAGACTATTTTCGGTTTCTCAATGTCATATTGGAAGGAGGGGCAGAATGGCAGTGACAGCAATATGTACATTTCAGACTAATATATGTGAATGAATAATTGACATACCATAATATACAATTACAGAACAACTCAATGCACCATTATTCCAAAATGGACCTTACATTAAATGGTCTCTGAGTGATGTATTACATAGTTTCAAGAGCCGCTAGTGCTGGAATATTTGCAAACTGTTTTGCTGATGATATCAGTTAGGAACAATTTGTGCCACGCTGTCTTTGGGAGTCCTGTTTATCATTAATGCATGACCAGTGATTGATGAATGAGGAAGGGGTAGAAATCTAATTCAATGGATAACAAAATGTTCCCATGCTATTATACTTTCCATGTCCCTCTATTAAATGCTACAGAGAAGGGTCTTAAGTGTTTCCACTTTAAAAGTATGAGGAAATAACTCTTTTGTAGCCTCCCAAAAATATAACACACACATAGTACTATGATAGCTTCATTGACAATGACTAATCCTATAGATAAGTAGCTTTTATGCTGTATTTTCAAGGATCTCTTGAGTCTACTCTGAAGGTTGTCCACGAGAGGTTGACAGGCATTTCCATCCAGCTTTTAGCACCATGCCTGGAAAGTGTGGGAGCTAGAAGTGTTTGCCCTTCTCTTATAATTCTGGAACACAAGATCCACCAATGAGCATTTCCAGATCAGACAAAAATATTTTCTTTCTACCAGATCAGATCAAGATTGTCTCAAATTCACCTCTTCTCTTTATATTTTTTAGGAAGCTTTCCAGGAACATGGAGATAGGGGAAATGTTCCCATTTGACCTGTCCAGTAACATTACTATTGTCATGCCCCCGCAGAGGCTTTTGTTATTTCCCCATTAAGCTTCAGTTTCTCCATAGTTAGCATGGGTTTCGTTCATTGTAAAGTCTTCCAAGGGAGGGAATTTCAGTTAGCCCCTGTCCCTTTAAGACATTTTCCCAGGAGGCAGTCTTCCTTCTTTACCCAGCAGTCCCATGTTTTAGCTCTAGCCAGTCAGTCAGAGCGAGGTGCCAAGGGTAGCTGCAGACTGTAATATTCGTGACGTATATGGTGGTCCATAGTAGTCTATGGTGATATACAGAGCATAAGTTAAGGTTAACAGCAATTAGAACCAGACAAAGGCTGAAAGAACTAAAAGGAAGCAAGACACGGTGGACTTTTTGGAAAGCAACCAAGAGAAGACACAGTCTACAGCTTCAGATCTGCTCAAGACAAGCACGTACTTTGATTTAGATAGACCCAAGGGAGGAGTTAGGGTCTTAATTCTCCTAATAAACCTATTGTTGAATTGTTGAACCTGGTTTGTGTTTCCCCCACTCTTTTCAAGCCAAGTACAGGGCACCAAAAACAGATTCACTTGGGGGGCAGAACAGCTATCCTCTCCCTTTTTTCCAACCTGGAAACAAAATATATATTTTTAAATCAGTCAGCTATTTTATAAGGATGGCCAGAATCTGTCCTCAAAGGTCACTTGGTTGACTCCAACCCCTTAAGCGGCACTTGTTGAGACACAGGCATCTCCACACATGGAGGTTGCATTTGGCTGTTGTGTCAAATATTCCTTGATAGATTTATTCTGCTTAAAATTATAAATCTGAAATGTCAAGAGCAGTAGTCTGAGTTGGCAATGGCTTTTTTTTCTGGCTTCATGAGACTGTACTCTTCTGGCCAAGCTGCCAAGAATCTCTTAAAACCAATTGCTGCTAATATGTTGTTGGAAAACTTCATAAATTCACATGCCAGATAACAGCACAGACAAAAGATGTTTGTCATTCTAGGATTTTTTTTAAAAAAATATATCCGTTTGTAATATAATTTAACAATCAAAATAGTGATTTATTGAAAGGTAATTTGATATGCGAGAATAATGGATGGAATAAATGAAAGGAGAAAGAAACCCAAATGGGACTTTCTGTTTCACACATTTAGAATTACTGATAAACCTGCCTTCAGTACAACTTACTTCCCCTTTTAAAACAGCTCATAAGAAGAACTATCAGATAGTAAGCTAAGTCATTCATTATCAAATGGCCTCAAGAAATATATATTTTCCCTTTGCAAAGGAAAGCAATTTCTAAAAGAAGAAGGAATGCTTAGCAAGAGAACAATAGTGGCTTGAAAGGTTTATACAGATATAAGTATTTATTAGCCTGGGGCAAGACAATGCATCATATTGACTTCTGTTTCATTTTATAAAAAGAAAAGAAAGTACAGCGTTTTGATTGCAAAAAAAAAAAAACCATGCCTGTAATAAGACTAATTATATGCATAGGGGGCTTGCAATTTATCTAAAAATAAAAAGGAAAGGAAAATAGAATAGCAAAGTGACATTGCAGAAGAGCACGTAGAGTACTTTTGTTCTATGCCAAGAAATGTAACTAGCTTTAAATTTGCCTTAGTTAAAAACTGTAGCAACTCTAATCTAGGTTTTGTTTTTGTTTTTTTACTTTTATTTTTTTACTTGGAGAGTTTCATTATCAGCCTCAGACTTTTCATAGTACTGTGACAGTGTCTGCAGCTGGAGCCTATCTCAGTTAACATGTTCTATGCGTCTCAAATCAGGATATTCAGAAGCTTAACAAGGAACTCATTTTATCAGCACTCATTTGGCTTCCTTGGCAATCAGTCTGACATTTATTTTTCAGCTTCCTTGTAAATTCCTCCAATGTTTTGCCCAAGCGGGAATCTCCTATTGTGTTTTGCCCCACAGTCAAGTCACAGCAGATTTATGGCGACCCCACAGGGTTTTTTTAAGGCAAGAGACATTTGGAGGTAGTTTGCCATTGCTAGCCTCCAAGTCACCCTGGTGTTCATTGGACATCTTCTACCCAAATACTATTCAGGGTCAGGACTGAGAGTATGTGACTTGCCCAAGGTCACCCAGCAAGTTCCCATGGCATGAGTGGCAATTTGAACCTGGGTCACTGTACCATGCTGGCTCAAATAACCCACAGGTTTGGCTCAAGTTTTGCTCACTAGTTGGAAACAGGAAGGTGAGTTTTCACTTCAGCTGTTTATGAGCAGCCCAGCAAACCTGTTCTGTGCATTATTGTCCACATAGCTCAGGGGTAGGGAACCTGCGGCTCTCCAGATGTTCAGGAACTACAATTCCCATCAGCCCCTACCAGCATGGCCAATTGGTCATGCTGACAGAGGCTGATGGGAATTGTAGTTCCTGAACATCTGGAGAGCCGCAGGTTCCCTACCCCTGACATAGCTGAACAGGAGCAGACAGTTCCATCAGCTATCTTTCATAACTTCAAATTCATACACAGCCTGATGGAAGCCTCACAGACCTGTCACAGCAGCATGTCACTCAGAAGCCAGGGAAGAATATCAAAAGGATGTTTCTGTTTGCCCATCCGTCAGCCCTTCCATCTTTTTGTGGCAGGCATAATTTGTCAGAAATTAAAGCAAGGAAGCTTAATGTTAGCCACCAGCTTGAGGCTGATAGAGGGCCTTGCAGTGTCCAACACGAAGCAAATCAGACCATCCTGAACCACACTACCTCCCAAACACCCCCATGTGCTGCTGTTATTTTTTTTAATGGAAACTTAAATACCC
Source organism: Sphaerodactylus townsendi (assembly GCF_021028975.2). Classification (NCBI taxonomy): domain Eukaryota; kingdom Metazoa; phylum Chordata; class Lepidosauria; order Squamata; family Sphaerodactylidae; genus Sphaerodactylus; species Sphaerodactylus townsendi. The sequence goes on from NC_059432.1 coordinate 93,677,785, forward strand.
GTATATACTCGCGTATAAGTCGACCCGCATATAAGTCGAGGCACCTAATTTTACCACAAAAAACTGGGAAAACTTATTGACTCTTGTATAAGTCGAGGGTGGGAAATGCAGCAGCTGCTGGTAAATTTCAAAAATAAAAATAGATGCCAATAAATACATCAATTGAGGTATCAGCAGGTTAAATGTTTTTGAATATTTATTTCAAAGAAAAACAGTAAACTGGCTCTGTAATAAGTGGAAAAGAGGGTCAACAAGAACAATATGGTATCAACAATAACTTTAAAAGTACAAAAACCTTAGCTCAACCAGCAACCAAGCTAAAACACAAGAGTTAAAATCCTCCAAAACTGGATTCCTCATCATCATCTGTATGTCCAAATGTAACCCAACTTAGATTTTAAGAGGGATATTATCAGAAATGGAAAATCTACTATTAGCCTTCCATTGTGGGGCAATGGGCTGCATGGGGCATCCCCTCAGGTGGCTCAGCCAACTTTGGATCCTCTGACCCAAACTTCACCAAACCTGGCTGGTATCGAGGCAGAAACTTCCTCCTGATGAGATTTTCAGCCAGGTTTGGTAAAGTTTGATTCTGAGGGTCCAAAGTTATGGACCCTCGAAAGGGTAGTCCCATGTCCTAATAGCGCGCATGGAAAACAATGGGGAATGGGGGCCCCTCCTTGGCGGGTCCATAACGTTGGCCCCCCCTGAACCAACCTGCACCAACCTTGGCTGGTATCAGCAGGAGAGTCTTCTGAGGGTAACTGAAATTCTGGTGCCACCAGTATGCAACTGCACCCCAAGCTAATAAGTGTAAGTAAAAACACACAAAAAAATTTAATGACCCGCATATAAGTCGAGGGGAGCTTTTTCAGCATTAAAAATGTGCTGAAAAATTCGACTTATACATGAGTATATACGGTACTTGCTTTGTGGCAGATATACCTTACCAGAAAATAAAACTAGGGACCTCAAAATTCACCATCAGCTTCAGGGTGAGTGTGGAGATCACAGAGCCAAACATAAAAGAAATCAGAAGATCCTGGCCCAACACTTTTCCCATATGCTATTTACAGTGGCAGCTAAGTTTCACAATGGCAGGTATAATTCATCAGAAGATCCAGCTAGGAGTTGGAAAAGAGTAGATTTCATACATAGTGAATTGCTCGCCTGGTAAAGTGTATAAATGGAATTCTGCTGGTGGCAAAATGCGTCTTTGCATTGCCAAAGGCTTTCACAGCCAGAATCACTAGCGTGTTGTGAGGTTTCCGGGCTGTATGGCCGTATTCCAGTAGCATTTTCTCCTGACGTTTTGTGGCTGGCATTTTCAGAGGATCTGATGATAGTAAAGTAAGTGGAGTATGTATATCTGTGAAATGTCCAGGATGGGAGAAAGCACCATTTGCATTGGTTAACAAGTGTAAAGGGTGCATTTAGCAAGTGTGATTTGCATGTGTTGAGTGGGATCCACACATTTTAGCATATGTAAGTAACGATGAAGTTGCATAATCAGTTAGTGAGAGCATCTGCACAGTAGTTGCCTGGCATTTTAATTCCTCTGATTGCTTCCTGCCTGGAGACATCCTGGGTGGGGTTAACTAACCATTGTCTTGATTCTAGTGTTTTTTTAAGTTCTGGTAGCCAAAATATTTTCATTTTCACAGTTTCTTCCTTTCTGTTGAAATTGTCCATGTGCTTGTGGATTTCAATGGCTTCTCTGTGTAGTCTGACATCATGGTTGCCAGAGTGGTCCAGAATTTCTGTGTTTTCAAATAACATTCAGTTTCCAGCTTGGCTTATTACGTGTTCCGCTATTAGCAATTTTTCTGGCTGAATTAGTCTGCAAAGCCTTTCATGTTCTTTGATTTGTGTCTGGGCGCTGCATTTCATGGTCCCTATGTAGACTTGCCACAGTTGCCCAGTATGCTTGTTGAGTCAGAGGAAGACTCTGAACCAGAGGCCAGAGCAACTATCAGGGAAATGAGATTTCTTAGTAGTAGGATAGTCATTTTGAAAATACATCTTTGTTATTTTTCATCACTTAAGGGCTCATTTCCACAACTTTTCACAACTATTATGAAGAGCCAGAAAAAGGGTTACAAATAATTGATGCCATGTGGATATTATTTTAAAGCACTCCACATAACAGCTGTTACCATGTCAAATTATTTGTGTGCAATAATTCACAGTGCTGATCATTTCCAACATGCCATACAGAAATTCTTTACTAGACATTTATAGTAATGTGAAAACTGCCATGCTGACTACTCTGAAGTTGCTCCCTATGTGCTGGATTTTACATATAAACCAATACATGGGTACAAATCTGTAGGTGTTTCTTCAACATTAGGTCTAGTAGCAGAAGGTGAAACTGAGGGTATTTAAGCACTTGCAGTCTCCTTTGTATTGAATATACATCTCCTGCAGATTAGATTCTTGGTTACACACACTTGGTCTCCTCTTCAAAACTCAGTGCACTCTCAACTTAGAAAATCTCTGTAATTTCCAAACATGGTAAAGTGCAACTCTCCCTCACCCCTGCTATACAGGAAAAGTGAAGGGAATCAGCACGTTTTGCTTTCTTTGAATTTTCATCCCCCCACCAAACAGCAGTTCCTCCCGCTCTCTGGGCCAGCATTTCAGAGTAATCCAAAGGGCTTCCTTTTAAAAAAAAGATTAAACACTTTGGTCTATCACTTGAGTAGGAGATCCTTGAAACTGACATGAGAATTATAGACACACACACACACATACCCGCCGCCAAATAAAGTCAGCAGGTTGCATGGAAAGATCAAGGAAACATCAGGGAGGCAAAATGGTGGCTCAGCTGGGAACTATTTGCAGGAGGAGGATCTCTGTCTAAACAAAGAATGGTGGGAAAACCCCACTGTGAAGCAAACAGCTGTGCACAAAAGCCCTGAGTCCAGAAAATATTCTTCAGTAAAGTAAAGATGAAGTGAGGCAAAGAACTTCCTGTCTGAGTGTAAAGGGCTGTCCATTCACAGAGAACTTCCTGTCTGAGTGTAAAGGGCTGTCCATTCACAGTCAACATATAGCAACCCCACAGCGTTTTCAATGCAAGTGTTTAATCCAAGATGGTTTATTGTTACCTTCCTCTGCACAGTTGTCCTTGGTTGTCCCCTATCCAAGTAGTGACCTTGCTTAGCTTCTGAGACCTGATGAGATCAGGCTATACTATACCAGTCCACCTCCTATGGAAACTACCTAGGCATACTAAAAGTATAGTTTGTACATTTAAAAGAACCCCCCCCCCCAAATAGCTTCATGACAAGGGTAGAGCATGCTTGTTGTCCTTGGAATGATGTGAGCAGCTGAACATCAGCTAAAGGGAATGAAAAAAAAATCAGCAGGGGGATTGACTTGCTTGAACTCTTAATACCCTGTAAGGAGAGTTACAGGGAATTTTCAGATCATTCATCCCTTCCCGTCCCCCGTCCCCCATGATTCCTCATTGGCCTCCAGCTTGCATTATAATAATACAAATGGTTCAGCAGTTAGCACCAGATGGTTGAACTGCTGGCTACAGTCATGAAAATAAAGTTTGCAGGAGTCATGAATAAAAATTGAATTTGCACTTTCTTTATCGCAAAAAAAGAGCAGTCATTTCGTGATTTGTAGAGCGATCATAGCCAGAAAACAGAGAGATGCAGACATGAAAACAGTCCCACAGATACAAATCTAATCAGCCCATCCATTGTCCTAAGCAGGTCACATTCCCTCTTGATGTGCACAAACCAAATTGCCTGCCTTAGGTGGAAACTGAAGAGGGACATAATCAAGTGTGACTTATTTGGGGTCCAGTGGTGTTCTTCTACTTCCGTATTAACTCTTAAGGAATCAATAGAAGATGTTTGAATGATGTCTTTCCATTTAGATGGGCTCATTATTTTACCTCCCAAAAAAATTACAATTCAGGTCATATGAAATGACACCTTAATGTGTCAAAAGAAATGTTCATGTTAAAATTGAGAATAAAATCTCAGAAAATTGTACAAGATTACACCTCTAGTGTTCAAAGCAGAATCCCTAAAAGATCACAGACAAGAATGACATCAAAGGGAAATCTAAAAAGAGTAAATAATATGATTAATTACAGTTTATGCAGAAGTCCTGGTCTAAATGACCTGGTCTAAATGTCCTTTGGAAACAATACTTGAGTCACATAGTAATTTAGCAACATCTTAAAATGTCATCGAGTTCTTTCTTGCCAGCCTGAATGAAGACTACCTTACCCTTGTTGTCCAGGAAATCCACCTGATGAAAATAAGAGGCTGTAATGGCTTTTGAAGCCAACCAAGAGCAAGCAAAACAGATGAATGGACTAAATTAAAAAAAATCTGTACTATGACGTTTCCAAACTGACTACAAAATCAAAAAAAATTTAGATGATAGGCTCACTTATACATATTTTTAAAAACATGAATCTAGTTATTTAAATGCTCCCTTGATTAAGAAAGATAATATTGTATTATCAAATGCCTCCATGGCTGGAATCAGCTAGGCTTTGTGGTTTTTCCAGGCTGTGTGGCTGTGGTCTGGTAGTTTTTTCTCCTAAAATTTCACCCATGTCTATGACTGGCAGCTTCATTGAAAGACATACCTCTTACTGTGAGATGCCTCTGAGGATGTCAGCCATAGATGTGGGCGAAATGTCAGGAGCAAAAACTACCAGACCATGGCCACACATGTTGGAAAACCCAGAACACACAATAGATAATATTACTTTGAGACTTCTAGAGAGACTGCCCTATCACATTGCAAATATGGTATTCAGTAGCAGACTGTTCCCTCCAATCACACTGGAAATAGCGTCAGGTGACGCAGGGAAGCAGCAACAAAGAAAAGTCTGGAAAGGCCTCCACAGTCTGAAATGGAGTTATGCTACCCTTTCAGGTGACATAATTCTGCACCCTGTTCCTGACTCACTAAAGTCAGCTCCACCCCGGGAACACCCCAACCCATTCCCCCCCCTCTGTGCCAGCATCCAATTGGACACCAGTGTAGCTCTGCAGTGGCACTCATGTCCAGGTTTCACCATTGTGGAGCTGTGGGTTGCTGGAGTCTGTGCCCTCACCACCAGTGAGGGAGGGGGCAAAGACACTGGAGGAGCCCTCCATCACCTCAGAAGCTTTTTGGGGGCCCCACCCTGGATGCAGCGTCATCATGCAAGCTGGAGCGTAACAGGATGAGTTAGGGAGAAGATACGCCTTGCCCTGTATTTGGTCACCAAATGGTTAATTGAGGACTTTTACCATGTGATTGAAATTAATAGGCTTATACGGGAGAAACACTTCACATGATCTCAGTGTCTATTACATGCTTATGGAACAGGCTTCCAGAAGAGGTCAGGGAAGCTTATACTTTCCTGGCTCTCTGGCAAGATTGAAAGACATCATTTTCTGGAGAACTTTTGGGGCATCCTGAGCCTGGACAAAGAAGGCAGTATTGGGGCAGTACTGAGGGAGAATTAGAAACTCTGAACTGGTACCAGGAGGTAATGTTGGGATGGATGGGGGCTAATAAACTGAAGCTTAATCCTGACAAGGCAGAAGGTTTTCTGGTAGGCAGATGGCATGTCCTTGAATTCAAGGTGTCATTCATTCTGGATGGGCTGGCATTCCAATTGAAGGAACAGGTCCATCATCTGGGGGATGCTCTTGGATTTAGAGGTAATGCTGGATAAGCAGGTGGCAGCTATGCTCAGGAGTACCTTTTATCAGTTTTGACTGGTTAGCTATCTGCAGCCTTTCTTGGGCAGAAAAGATCTGTTGGGTAGAAAAGACCTGGTTACATCTAGATCAGATTATGGCAGTCTACTCTAGATTAGATATACATTCAGTGTACTGTGTGTGGGACTGTCCTGAGATTCGTTTGGCAATTTCAACTGGTATGGAATGCTGTAGCCAGCATGTTTACTGGAATAGATCTTAGGGTCATATCACTCCAGTCTTGGCCCATCTGCAATGGTTTCCAATTCAAAGTGCTGACCTCGACATCCAGAGTCCTATATGGTTAGAGACCAACACATCTAAAAGGCCACCTACTATCTTATCAACGTGTCCAACCATTATGGTCATCTTCTGATGTTTTGTTTTGGGTGCCCCCAAGTTCTGAGATTGGGGGAGGGGTGCTTGTGACTGTTCCAAATTTTTCCCCATTCTGACTGTTCCAAATGTTTGGGGGAGGGGTGCTTGTGACTGTTCCAAAAGTTTTCCCATTCTGAATTATTTTAATATAGAAATTTAACCAATCAGTCAATCAAATTGTGTGCCCATATCTCTTATAGTAAATTAATTATATGGGTCCTAATAACTCATCTCCAATGTTGATACTGATAAGTAATCTTCACACAGACAAACATATTCGTCTATTGATGTGTGAATAAAAATGGTAGATTGATTTTTGGGTTTAAAAGTTAATTTTCTAGCATTTTGAAAATATGCACATAAGAGCACACATGCAATGAAAAGTAAAACTCATTTATATATGTCATCCATAACTGTAATGATTTTTTCCACTGTGTTCTCGAGCAATTCAATAGATGCCTTAAGGTTACCTTGCCCTTCTGGGAGGCTCAGAATTCTTCCTGACTTGTAATTGCCCAGGGTCATAAAATGTAACAGCTAAAACACAAAGTCAGACTCATTTAAAAATAAGCTACCAAAAACAACACAGCAAGGACTTTTTCAAGATGCTCTTGGCATGCAGGCCCATGGCAAGACAGTGGGAGCAGCAGTGGCATAGGAGGTTAAGAGCAGGTGCACTCTGATCTGGAGGAACCGGGTTTGATTCCCAGCTCTGCCACTTGAGTTGTGGAGGCTTATCTGGGGAATTCAGATTAGCCTGTACACTCCCACACACGCCAGCTGGGTGACCTTGGGCTAGTCACAGTTTTTCGGAGCTCTCTCAGCCCCACCCACCTTACAGGGTGTTTGTTGTGAGGGGGGAAGGGCAAGGAGATTGTAAACCCCTTTGAGTCTCCTATAGGAGAGAAAGGGGGGATATAAATCCAAACTCTTCTTCTTCTTCTTCGTCTTCTTCTTCTTCTTCTTCTTCTTCTTCTTCTTCTTCTTCTTCTTCAATGCCCTACCAGTCATATCTTGGTACGATAGACAGTTCAGACGAAGATGGATGCCACCTTGATTCTTGGACTTCGATACTAAGAGGGGTTTGCCTGAACATGCTTTCCCCTTCCCAATCAAGTATGCCTAGCAGTGCAGCCATTTGAATCTGAATCTGAATGACAAAGCACAGTCTTGGGAAGACACCCCTGTCTGCATTCCCACAAAAGACATGCAAATGTTCCAGACGCTGACTCAATCAGTTCACTTGACCCCCTTTTCTTCCTAACATTAATGTTAAGTCTCCTATCCAACTATCGGCCCCATTCAGAAGGCGGGAGCCCGAATATGCTGGTGAAAGCAGCTGAGGGCCATGCCAACAAATTTGCTCTCCTCAAGGCACTTGCCCAGGTTGTGGGGAGGGGCGGCGGCGAATCTGCCAGCAGGCAGCAGCCATGGCCCTTGCATGGAGACAGCAGAAAAAAGTTTGTTTTTCTTTTTTCATGCTGAGGGAACTCTAATAACCTAGGGCACAACATGTCAACCTTAGACCCTGTGTTCCTCCTATTGAGTCCCTAGCTTTATATATAGGAAACTGCATAGGATGTGGTTATGAATGACACACTTACATGTGTGTCATTAACTTCCAGCCAACGTATGGCACCCCCAGAGGCAAGTGCTTAAGCAGAGGTGATTTGCCTTCAACTTCCTCAGCAAAGTCTTCCTTTTTGATCTCTCATCTAAGTACTGTCCCTGCTTAGTTTCCAAGAACTGACAAGAACAGGCTAAACTGTACCATTCCACATCATAAACACAGACTTACTTGGGTTTAAAAATAGTTTAGACAAGCTCAAGGAAGACAGGCTCATTGCCAGTTATTAGCCATGTCACTTAAATGGAGGCTCATGTTCAGAAGCATGAACCACTGATGCTGAGAATAATAGTAAAAGTACGCTGCAGTGTTCATTCCCTTTTGCAGACAAATGGTTGCCAGAAGCATCTAGTTGACCACAGGGATAATAAGATGCCAAACTACATGGACTTTAGTCTATTGTTATCATGAGAGAGGGACTTCTTGTTCCAAAATTCTCTTCTCAGCTATTGCTATTGCCACTGATTTTTTTTTATGCTCATCTTTTTTCATTTTAAAAGAGAGACTTCTCTTTTTTTCGCTCTTTCTCTTTGTAGAGAAATCAGTGCTTCCTTTTGCAACCACAACCCTTGCAGCTGTGGTGTTACATACTGTGGGGTTTGGAAAGGAAAGTAGCCTGCCTCTTTGCATCTACAGAGTAGAATTCTGAGTTTGCAAAGCCTCCGTTCCTGCCCACTTCTTTGAGCCAAATGAAATTGGCTAGAAAATTACTCTAAATTCCTAAAAGGAAAGTGAACAAATTGTTTGATTTCTGGGAGAAATTAGATAAAGAGGAAATAATTTCTCTTAACAAATCAGTGGCATAGGAGGTTAAGAGCTCGTGTATCTAATCTCAGAGGAACTGGGTTGGTTCTCCGCTCTGCCGCCTGAGCCGTGGAGGCTTATCTGGGGAATGCAGATTAGCCTGTACACTCCCACACACGCCAGCTGGGCGACCTTGGGCTAGTCACAGCTTTTCGGAGCTCTCTCAGCCCCACCTACTTTATAGGGTGTTTGTTGTGAGGAGAGAAGGGAAAGGAGATTGTAAGCCCCCTTGAGTCTCCTACAGGAGAGAAAGGGGGGATACAAATCTAAACTCTTCTTCTTCTATTTATGACTGATCGATTACGATACTTATGATTTTTAGTGTTATGCACATTTCCCCCTAACATTTTTTTTGGCTTATCTTTGTTAAGTGACTTCATTTGATGCTAATGCTCAATCAGAAACTTCATTATTATCATGCTGACCAGCACACTGTACTAATTTACCATAGCACAACCTTGTGCAGACCACCATTACCTTGCTTGTCTCCGAGCAGCAACTCTGATATTCCTGGGGATCCTCCATCCAATTCAGCTTTGTTTCCAAGAAGTGACAAGATTGGGCTCGCCTGGGCTGTCCAGGTTAGGTGTTTTGTATCATAGCAATGAGTATGGGGTTTTAATAGTCAAGTCCCCTGCTTTTCTTCCAGGTGGCCAGGGTAGTCTGAAACATAGTCACTACCCAAGCATCAACCCAGCGAGTCTCCATGGCAGACTGGAGATTCAAACTTGAGCCCTAGGCTGATGCTGTAACCACTGCACCATGCATAACTTCCTTATGAGGAGAGGCTGCAGCTGCAGTTTGGGGCTCTTTAGTTTGGAGAGGAGACGTCTGAGGGGGGATATGATTGAAGTCTATAAAAATTATGCATGGGGTAGAAAATGTTGACAGAGATAAATTTTTCTCTCTTTCTCACAATACTAGAACCAGGGGGCATTCATTGAAAATGCTGGGGGGAAGAATTAGAACTAATAAAAGGAAACACTTCTTCACGCAACGTGTGATTGGTGTTTGGAATATGCTGCCACAGGAGGTGGTGATGGCCACTCACCTGGATAGCTTTAAAAGGGGCTTGGACAGATTTATGGAGGAGAAGTCGATCTATGGCTACCATATCTTGATCCTCCTTGATCTCAGATTGCAAGTGCCTTAGCAGACCAGGTGCTCAGGAGCAACAGCAGCAGAAGGCCATTGCTTTCACATCGTGCACGTGAGCTCCCAAAGGCACCTGGTGGGCCACTGCGAGTAGCAGAGTGCTGGACTAAATGGACTCTGGTCTGATCCAGCAGGCTAGTTCTTATGTTCTTATGTTAATGACTAATGTCCAATTGACTGTGTCACCCTTTTTCTTGGCAAAAGTCTATATCTGCAAAAGGGGGTGTTTCCAGGCTGGAAGGCCTGAGGAAGCCGACTAAAGTTGGTTCCGCCTCCAGGACTGCCCCTGGGTGCCTGTGCCTGCTCCTGCACTGGAGGAACATTGAATTCAGGCAACATTTAGCTGCACAGCATCCTGACACCAGCAAAAGTGCCCCCACTTCCGCATAGATGCTACTTATGCCACATTGAATGGCATTTATACCAGCGCAGGTACATGCCTCTTCCACACCCTTTCTCTCCCCCCTCCCATGGATTGCATTGTATAGTAACTTTACATGGTGGGTTACATTTTATATTAATTTTTTTAACATATGTTGCCATTCTATATCTATACATTATCCTCCTTGTTGCAGGTGTTCCAAATGTATTTCTTCCTTTTGTGGTATTTTTATGCTGTTTCATACATTATGCATCGTTTGTATGTAATTGATGCCCAAATAACATTAAATACTGCATAAACAGTGGGGGGAATTAGCACAAGGGCACAGCTCATGGTGGAAAATTTTACTCATGGATCTGATTAGCACAAGGGAAAAGCAAAAATGAAACGGGGATTTTGAGTTGAAACATTTTCCATACTAAACTGGAGCCGAGGAGGAATGGAACATATATGATTTATTTATGTAGAATGTTATTTAAAATATTTATGTGCCTGCCTTTTTCCTGAGCAATTCAGGACCCATGGTTTCATCATGAAAAACAGTCAGTCCTTTCTCAATCATCCATCTTTTTTCCCCATAAAGCCCTCTGTACAATAAGCAAGATTCAGTTATACCTCCCGGGGCAAAAGCAGTGACTTTTATGGATGGGAGAGCAAGCCCTCCTCCCCAAATGTAATCCAAATTCTGAGGAATTCCACAACAGGAAGTCAGTAACTATTCAGAGGTATATAATATACACAGCTTGCATCCAGTAACGGATGCCTCCGCACCTATAATTAGACCATTGTACCAATTTATTGGAGTCCACGATACAGACAAAATATGAAATTACCCACAGTTCTGAGACCACCATAAACAACAGGGAAAAGATATGTGTGAAACAGAAACCCTAATGCTTTGGATTTCCTTCCTGAAGCTCCTTTAAATCAAGTTCTGCTCCTCATCATTCATTGCTCCTCACTTATTTATTTCTGAAATTTATTTTCCATAGACCTTTTTTTCTGCCTATGAGAAGGTTCATATAGGAGACAAATAAGCAGAAGCAATGGCTTTGAAGCTCATCCGCCGAGCTAGAAATCTTTTCAGTTCCTCTCTTTATTGATCAGCAGCAGGGAACCTGATTGATTTAATGTATGTCTCGAAACCATGTGACCTGAAAACAAAGTAGTAAAGGGCAGTATCTGCTTAAAGTCTTCAAAAAAAGAAAAGAAAAGAGAAAGGCAAACTAGCAAGAATTCTTAGTGGTTGTTAGGGACAGTTGTGCATCTGAAAAGCAGCAAAAGAAGGTTTTTCAGGTGCCAAGGAATGACATTTTTATTCTAGGGTTGTTTTTTTTAAGACAAGCTTAAAACTTTGGGGACGTTTTTGGCATAAGGCTGCTAAATTTTTGGCCAGTTCACGCAATGTGAAACAGGAAACAATGGGAGAGTAGGAAAAACAGATACCTGAGAGTCATGCACTGGATGCTCCTGTTAAAGAATGACCTCCAACCAGCCCAAGGGAGATGCAGAGAAAGACCACCAGTGTGGCTCATATTATCATGCCTTTACACAGTGTAGGGTTGTCAATTCCTCACTGGCTATCAAGATAGAATAGGGCCGGAAAGCTCCCATTTGCTGGAAACAACAAAGGATTACCAGAACACTACAAAGAACCTCAAGAGTGGAAGTATCCATGAGAACATAAGAACAAGCCAGCTGGATCAGACCAGAGTCCATCTAGTCCAGCTCTTTGCTACTCGCAGTGGCCCACCAGGTGCCATTGGGAGATCACATGCAGGATGTGAAAGCAATGGCCTTCTGCGGCTGTTGCTCCCAAGCACCTGGACTGTTAAGGCATTTGCAATCTCAGATCAAAGAGGATCAAGATTGGTAGCCATAAATCGACTTCTCCTCCATAAATCTGTCCAAGCCCCATTTAAAGCTATCCAGGTTAATGGCCATCACCACCTCCTGTGGCAGCATATTCCAAACACCAATCACACGTTTTCAATGAATGCCCCCTGGTTCTAGTGTTGTGAGAAAGAGAGAAAAATTTCTCTCTGTCAACATTTTCTACCCCATGCATAATTTATAGACTTCAATCATATATCCCCTCAGACATCTCCTCTCCAAACTAAAGAGTCCCAAACGCTGCAGCCTCTCCTCATAAGGAAGGTGCTCCAGTCCCTCAATCATCCTCGTTGCCCTTCTCTGCACTTTTTCTATCTCTTCAATATCCTTTTTGAGATGTGGTGACCAGAACTGAACACAGTACTCCAAGTGCAGTCGCAGCACTGCTTTATATAAGGGCATGACAATCTTTGCAGTTTATAAATATATATTTATATAAATATAAATATATTTATTTATATATTTCCTAATGATCCCCAGCATAGAGTTTGCCTTTTTCACAGCTGCCATGCATTGAGTTGACATTCCCATGGAACTATCAACTAAGACGCCCAAATCCCTTCAAGAGCAATCCTTCATCTAGGAAATGGGACCTGGGTGGTTCTTTCTGCACTATTCTAGAGATGAAGAGCTCTGTTTGCTTTCAGCAAAACCAGAAATATATTTATTATAATTGTAATGCCAATATTCATCCTGACTTGGATGGCCCAGACTAGCCCAGTCTCACTAAATCCTGGAAGCTAAGCAGGATTGTTCCTGGTTAATGCTTGGAAGTCGAAGTTGCTATGCAGAGGAAGGCAATGGGAAACCACATCTGAAGGTGTCTTGCATTGAAAACTCTACAGGCTTTCCATAAGTTGGCTGCAACTTGACATACACTCTCTACCACCAGAACATGGCTCACATAACATCTCAAACAAACTGAAAGCTAGCACAATTGACACAAATTAAGAGTTCTTCAAGGACAAAGGAGGGGTGCCTAACTCCTTGATTCTTTTGGGGGGTGCTTAACTCCTGGATCTGATGGCCCCGTGGATGACAAGCTGCAGAGGAGGAGCTCTCAGGTGAAGTTGGATCCAAGGACAATGGAGGCCCACCTGGCCACTCCCTGCATTCCCTATTCATGGCCTTTGAAAACTGGGGAGATGGGGGTTGTCAGCTGGATCTAGATTCAGGCACAATGGAAGCATGCCTGGCTGTTTAATTTGCATCATTAGTCACAAAGATTTGTTTCCTTGTTTTTTCATATTGAGAAATAATATAATTTAGACTTGCCTCCTAAGAATATGGTCTTTTCACAAAAGAAATAGTGGGTAAATTATTTTTAGGAATACAAAATTCAGAAATCCTCAAATTTCCCTTCAGACAAAATCACTCCACGCAGCAAAGTTCAATGCTTTTCTCCAGCCTAAAGAGACTTCCTTCACTTTCAGTGGCTCATCTGTTGCCCTAAAGTGAATAGCTCAGTCTAGCCCGATCTTGTCAGGTATCAGAAACTAAGCAGGGTCAACTCTGGTTGGCATTTGGTTGGGATACCGCCAAGGAAGTCCACAGTCACTACAAAGAAGCAGGGAATGGCAAACTGCTTGCCTGAATGTCTCTTGATAGTACTTTCCACCATCTGTGGAAAGATATGAGAAGTTTCTTTGGAAGGGTGCCTAGATCTGCAGGATCCTGCACAAAACTAGTAGCTCCCACATCATATTTATGGCATGGTGGCAGCCATGATCTTCTGGTGCAACAATGTTTTACAAGGCTATTGGACCAGCAAATGAAGGGTGATGAACACTTTGTCAGTACACAGCATGGTCTATAGTACAAACACACACAATGTAGAGGTGAGACAAGGTAAGCGAAGATAATCTCCTTTTGCCACTAACTTGGCCAGCACAGGAACAAAGAGGCCTTGTATTGGAAGATCAAGCAATATGAAGGCCACAATGATGATGTCCATTTATTTACATCTGGGCAAAAATAGCATCCTGATACTGGCCAAAAATAATAAGAAGTTGGTGGCACGAACCAAATATTCAAGTGGGGGGAAAAGTTTTACTTGGAGAATTACAACTAAAGAAGAAGAAAAACTTTCTTTTAAAAATGGTATATTCTTCTGTTGTCCTTGGCCATTGCACAATTTATTTTCCTGGTGACATTTAGATGGATGTTAGATCAAAAGTAATTTAAGGAAACAGGGGGATTACATGCTTATTTATCCAACACACGGTGTGTTTTAACACTCCTTATATTATTGTCATACAAAGGTCAAATGTAGCATTGCTTTCCCTTCACAATCCACTGGGAATGAAAAATGAAAGCGAATTCAATTTCAAGTCCTTTGTTTAACATCTCACCCCCAGTATTGTTTCTGAGAGGCTGAATAGACCATTCCTAATCAGTTTAGAACAGCAATGCCATTGAGTATACTGCTCAAGATAGAACTTGGAAGTAGAATAGACTATCCTGTGTCCATTATCACCAAGTTGGGCTGCAGTTACCTGCATCCCCCCCCTCCCCAGGATTTGGGTTAAACTCAGATTTCTTTTTGGCTGCTGCATCATCAAACATGTTAATATTTTAAATATATATATTTTTAAAAGCCTGTGGGCAAACCCACAGCCTACAAACTTGGTCAGTATTGTATATACTGGCCTGCTTATCAGATTAGGCCTTGAGGTATTAAGCTTAAATTCTCCCCCATTACATGCCACTCAACTAATATAACACTGTTCAGTACCCACCCAAGTGTACAAGTCAATGACAAGCTAACATGGGAACAACCCATCCTTAGCTCAGGGTGTTCAACATTCATCTCTACCTGTGACTCTATCACAGATTTCCTGTGATATTCCTGCCAATCCTAGCTTTGGTATAACTAGTCACAAAGACTAGGGATGATTACTATTAAACCTGAAACCTTCTGTAAACCATGTGGATGAAGTATGGGCAAAGGTTGGAGTGGGGAATAGATTCCTTCCAATCTGAAGATGATCCCTGGCCAAAATCTCTACTCAACTCCTGGATGTGATGATAATTCCACATCATTCAATAAGGAGGGCAGGTGAGCCAGCTTGCAGCAACCTGCCTGACAGGAAGAAAATGGGGTTCCCTTGTTCAAGAGCAGGGAAATATCCTGTCAGAATGTTGTGAGTTATTCTGCAGGCTCCTAAAGCTTTTCTAACGTATGTTCTGTCTGACAAATACAGAACTCTCCTCATCTTGCATGATATGACCATATCATCATGTCAGGCCAATTGCCAAGTATAGTGTGCAAAACTGGAACCCTCCAGAGATGCCTCCAGTAAGTTTGTCAATAGGAGATGGAGAATTCTGGACAGATGCCTTAGAATAGAACAATTTTATTATGGCCATAAGGCCAGCAAAAAGAAAACAAAAGCAGATTCAATTTATACATGTGTACAAAAATCCATAATGTAATACCCATACCCCAAAGAAGCATCAATTTACAACATTATTATAGTCTCCATCATCTAGTACTGCTGCCTGTCTTAACATAGATCTGCCCTTATTGTATATTAACATGCAAAATTTGACTACCTGCAGAGATATAAAAGACACCCGGTCTTCCAATAAAATTCTTGTAAGAGCTAAATCATAATCAACTGTGACTGGATTAGTATAATTAATTAATTAACAATGGTTGAGACAGATTCCTTATTACAGTGGAGGAATTAGTGATTTAGGAACTGCCCACCAACTACAGACCAAGTAAAGGGAATGTACTTAGTGAAGGAGAAATGGGGCCCCACTCCTGTTTGTATGGATGCTTAGTACAACTGAGATAAGAGTCGACCTGCATATATTTGTACACATGTACAAATGCAGCACTGTGCTACCTCCAAAGGGGCTTCAGGTAGTGCAGTCAGGAGGGAACTCAAAATCCCTCCTACCACCTAAATCACCCCACTGCCCCCAGGCATATGCTGCACCTTTGTGCACCATAAATATGAAGGGCCAGAATGTCCAGGTGTAACACCAGAGGAACCAACTAATGTTGGATGTAAAACATATCTGCAGAATGTGTTAGCCTGCACCATCTCCCTATCTGTCTTCTTCTTGCCTGGAAGAGCCAGTGGTGGGATTCAGCAGGTTCGCACCATTTCTGCAGAACCGGTTGTTAAAATGGTGCTTGTAAACAACCAGTTGTTAAATTATTTGAATCCCACCACCGGAACCAGTTGTTAAATTACTTGAATCCCACCACCGGGAAGAGCCCCTAGTTTTTGTCTCAACCCCAGACCACCCTGCATGTTAAGTGGGATTAAGAACAAAAAGGAACCAAAGCAAGAAAACAAACCAAAACTGTAAATTGTATGTGGACAACAATAATCAATGGTGTCACACAACACAAAATGAACATGTTGTCATAGGCCAGACACAGTCTGATTCAACAAAACTATTTTTATGCTGTCTCAGGGAGACTTGCTTCCAATTTGTGCAGAATTGTAGCCACAGAGGATAAACTGTAATACTTTCTTCTGCTTCGAAAGCTTGAACATCTGCTTTAGTCACAATGGTTTTGGGCTGGGTTGGGCATGTTGCTGTCTAGGCAATTTTTTTTTTCTATAAATGAAGCCAACTTTGAAGCATTTGGGATGATTATATTCCCTTTTTATGATTCTAAGCTCTTTTTTGGCTGTGGTTAGATGGAGGATATACAAATATTATGAAGGCAGATGGACTGCATCTGTGTATGACTGGAGCTGGGGAAGAAACTCTGCATTTTTTTTTCCACAGTGAACTTTTCTTCAGTGAAAATGTAAATGGAGTGACTCTTTATTCCTTAAAAAAAAGACAATTGATATTCAACACATAAAACTATGTGAAGCACATAAGAAAATTTAGCTGAGTTTTTTTCTTGGCTTGTACTATAATTATAGTTTAGAGATTGTAGTGTCCGATTGGAGGACCAGGTCTGATTCCCCACTCTGCTATGGAAACATGCTGAATGACCTTGGATCAGTTTATTGCTCTTAGCTGACCCTGTTGCAAGCTGATTTTAATCCCTGCTGGAGATAAAAGCTGAATATAAAATCAAAACTATCAAATTAAACTCTGCTATTTAAAATTCTGTCTACAGAGAGCGGGAAAAACAGAGACTTTCAGCGACACAAAGTTCATGAAACGTTTTATGGTATTCCAGTCCATTCCATAGTCAGACAGTCATGAATGTCTGATAAGCAACTGCATTGTTCTGTAGCTAGCAATTGTTGTTAATGTGGAATCCAGCTATTTCTCAAAATGTTTCATGCATACCACTGCACTACATCAGAATCTACAGAACCATGATATTTTCCCCCAAAGAATCCTTTCACTTCACCCCTGACACAACTATGTAGGTGATTCCATCTGCTAACTTGCTGTGTCGCTGAAAGTTGAGAATATATTTTTTTTGGTTTTGAAATATTTATACAGAAAAGTGTGTGCATGCAACAGGCATTTATTCAACAGGTACAGCTTGTATTGATTATAATAGCCTGTGTATAATGAAGTTTTTCGTAGGTTATTTTGTTGTTTGGAAATTTGCATTAGATATTTACATTTCTTATTGATTATTAATTTTATTCAGTTGTAGTCCACATTTTGTTTGGGACCCAAAGCAGGTTACAAGTATGACAGAATTGTCTGGTCATATCAGCAAGACAATCAGTAAGCAGATTACAAAATATAACAAGATTTGATTCTATAGCAAAGGTTCCTAGTAAAACAACATATTACAGTGGGACTGGGATTAAAGGAAGGGGGGGGGGAACACATTATCCTTAATAGGGAACCCAAGCTGATGTCTCAGTTAATTCCATGCAAGAACTAATGACTGAAGAAGAAGAAGAAGAAGAAGAAGAAGAAGAAGAAGAAGAAGAAGAAGAAGAAGAAGAAGAAGAAGAAGAAGAAGAAGAAGAAGAAGAAGAAGAAGAAGAAGAAGAAGAAGAAGAAGAAGAAGAGTTGGATTTGTATTCTCCCTTTCTCTCCTGTAAGGAGACTCAAAGGGGCTGACAATCTCCTTTCCCTCCCCCTCCCCACAACAAACACCCTGCAAGATAGGTGGGGCTGAGAGTGCTCAGAGAACTGTCACTAACCCAAGGTCACACAGCTGGCATGTGTTGGAGTGCACAGGCTAATCTGAATTCCCCAAATTCACAGCTCAAGCGGCTGAGTGGGGAATCAAACCTGGAATCAAACCTGGTTCCTCCAGATTAGAGTGCACCTGCGCTTAACCACTACACCAGTGCTGCTCTAGATGAACATTCCCATCAGTAACATGCCAAAAATGCACCCATGAAATTTAATTAATTTCTATGAGCATTGCAATTTGAATGAGCCACTGGATGCATACTGGAGAGGGACATTACCTCAGAGGTATGGTTCCAGCTTCAATCCCCAGTGACTCCAATTTAAAAGAACCAGATGATGTGAAAAATCTCAGCCTAGGACTCTAAAGAGCCAATGCCTGTCAGAGTAAGTACTACTGACCTCAATCAACCAGTAGTCTAATTCAGTTTAAGGCAACTTCATATATTTATGTATGTATCCATGTGTTTCCAAATGTGCCTGCAGAGAATCCTGTAAATCTCTCTTACTGGATCATGACAGTCAACTTTTTAGTTATTATTTATTCGCCCATGTAGAATCTGGAAAGAAATGGTTGATTTCTGAGAATGCCTCTGCTCTTGATATATGCCTTTGGAAACTACCCCTCTGAAGCCCATTCTGAAATGAACTGATGTTGTTAAGGGACTTGATGAGTTGCACCATTCATCTCCCCCCCCTTGTTTTAAAAAGACACATTTATGTTATTCATATCTGAATTTATGGAATATTCTCAATTTCTCATGATGACGTTTAATTGGTGTTGCACATTATTCCCATTTGTTGTTGTTGTTTTCTCCTACTTCTTTCTTTCTTCTCCTTCACATTTTTAGACCACCTTGGGTGCTCAGTTATCCTTGGGTGCTCAGTTATCAACTGAAGCCATAGGTCTCTTGGCAGTTGATCAGAAAAATAATATGTGAAAGTATTTCTCTGACATTTAGGAAACAAATTAACAAAAAAATCATTTCAAGCTGAGTTTCCAGGTTCCCCTGGCCACTAGCAGAAACAGGGAGGTAGGGTTTCCAGATCCAGGTTGGGAAAACTCATGGAGATGCAAGGATGGAGCCTGGAGAAGAATGGGACCTCAGTGGGATGTAATGTCATAGTCCCTATCCTCCAAAACATCCATTTCCTCCAAGATGAGCTGTAGTCTGATGATGAGCTGTAATTCCAGGGGATTCCCAGTTCCCACTTGGAGTCTGTCATACCTCATTGGAGTCCATACCTTGGAGTCTGTCATACCTTCCAATGGTCCTCAGGACTAGGATATGGGTAAAGAGCAGTCAGCCACTGGTCCTCTTTACCAACCTCAACTTATTCTCACTAAATTTGAACAGCCCATTTCTTTACCAACCTCAACTTATTCTCATTAAATTTGAACAGCCCATTTCTTGGATTGAGATCAGCAAGAATCCTGACCGTAATCTTATGAGCTGCTATTGCTTTGTAGGGAGGTCATCCCATCTTCCCTGAAGCAGATAACATGAAGGGACAAGAAAGCAGAGCTATGGTCCCTGTCCTTGTTGCTGGTTGCTGAGAAAAATACAATTTAATCCACAAAGCTGGACAACCCAGAAATTCAAGCAATGATCCTTCACACTATCATGAGTAGAAGGTCCTGAGTTTTGAACTCTTCAGACCACCTGTCAGTGCCAGTGGTGTGTGAATGAATTTAACCACATCCACTGAAAAAAAATGGCACGATAACATCATTCTTCCATTTGACCTTGTTACCTGCTTCAGTGCAGGAAGTCAAGCAGACAATCAGAGAGGAACAAGGCTAGTTTGAACTTAAGACCTGACAATGTAAGTCTTGGAAGTTTTTGCCAAGCACTATGCCAAAATGTCTTATAAGGAAGCAAAAAAGACCAATCGTGTGGATATGGGACAGCCAGTTCTTAAAGGCTGTGGCATACTAAGTTCACAGGAGAGTGCTTACATATTGGACTCCTTTTCCCAAAGCTTTTTTACAATAGGTTAAGCCCAACCAAAACTTCACTTGACCATAAATAACCAGTGCGCTGTTTAGAGTCAGTGTGTCAGACTAGGATCTGGGAGACTCAGGTTCAGATCCCCACTCTTCTATGGAAAATCAATGGGTAACCTTGGGTCAGTTACACAGTCTACCTTACAAGATTGCTGATGACTTTCTGTGCTGGAGAGATTAGCCGTGTGATAACTTGAAAATTGGTGAGGACAACTGCATGATCATGATGAGGGTTGAGCTGGCTTTAAGTGTATGTCTGTGGTTGTGAATTGATGTGGCATGTTACCATGTGATCATAACATAGAGAGAGGAGTGTGGATGTTTTGTCAATGAAAAAGAAGGAGATTTGGTTTTTATTCCTTGCTTTTTTCTGCCATAAGGAGTTTCAAAGTGGCTTACAATCACCTTCCCTCTGTTCTCACACAACAGACATCTTGAGAGGTAGGTAAGACTGAGAGAGTTCTCAGAGAATTTTGGCTACCCCATGGTCAGCCATCAGGCTTCTTGCGGAGGAGTGGGGAGACAAACTTGGTTCTCCAGATTAGAGTCCACTGTTCTTAACAACTACACTGCACTGGCTTCCAGTGTAGCCATGATCTAGTGTCATGGATATAGGCAGGGATATTTATTTATTTGACTTTTGTTTGGTTCTTTCCCCCAAAAAAGTCAGACCCAGAGTGGCTAACAATAGTATACATAATTCCCTAAAAACACAGGACATACAAAGCCAATATAAAACCTGGATTAATAACTTATCTATGGGGAAATATAAGGAAATGGTTGCTGGTTTTGACTAAAAAAATCTTGGATGATGCTTCTGCATACTAGACCTAAGCCTAACCTGGTCTCTCAGCTAATAACCCAATCCAGACTGGGGCAGGGGGAGGATTTGCGGAGGCAGCATGGGCCCATGCTGGTGGATTTGCCCTTCCCTGGCAGAGGGGCAGTCACACTGGTGAGTGGCTGCTGGAGCCCCTCCATGACACCTGGACATTGTGCCCAGCACCATGTCAGTAATCCCTTATGCCACACCTTCGGGTCTATTAAGATCTATGAAGGGCTTTCTATCTGTGGGATTTTTTTTTGCATTTTTCACCCTCCTCATGCCACTGAAAGCCCTCTGGAGGCAGCAGGGTGGTGGTGCATCAGTGCCATCCCTGGATGCCCAAGGCTCTGGATTGGGTTGCCTGCGTGTCAAATTGGGAGTCAGAGACCCAGTATAGAACAGCTCTGGAGAGCGGTAAAGAATAAGGAGCACAAGAATCAAGAGTAATCAATTAATATGCCTACAGTAAATTAGAAACATCATAATTAATATCCATAGATGCCCAACTAAATGCAGAAGGGAGGATCCCATGCAAAGATGAAGTGTATTGGTTGAGGCCAACAAATAATCATATGCATGAGCAATTTGTTATCATTATTTTTATTCTTTGTAACAATAAAAAGGAGCAGGAATGAACACAGTGCATGCATACATATAGTGACCCCCCACAGAGTTCTCAAGGCAAGAGACATTCAGAGGTGGTTGGCCATTGCCCTGCTCTGCATAGCAACCCTGGTCTTTCTGGATGGCCATCTATACTAAATTTAATAAATAATAGTAGTAGTAGTAGTAGTAGTAGTAGTAGTAGTAGTAGTAGTAGTAGTAGTAGTAATAATAATAATAATAATAATAATAATAATAATAATAATAATAATAATAATAATAATAATAATCTATCATGGGTGCTTTCTTAGTGATCTTTCAGCCAAATACTAATCATGGTCAATCATATATTAGAATATATTAGAGAACAGAAAATTTTGATAATGTTTGAAGTTATAAGATAATTAGGCAGGAATGTGACCCTTATTATGTGGGATAGCTAGCCATTACTGGAAAATGACTGTGAAATTCTATAAATATGGGAGTGTGAAATGATTATGAACTCCTCAGCAGTGACTATGTACTTGTGATTTATGTACTTCCACTAAATTGCTTTCAAGTCCTGTTCTAAGCTAAAATTTCTAGGATCCCATTCTATTGTTTCTTTCACACATATGTGGTTACTACAGTATAATCCTTTAATACTTAACATATTACAGTATAATCCTGTAATACCTAAGCCTAGCAGTGCAATCTTATGTAATGGAGAGTTACTTCAGCCTAGCCCCACTGAAGTCAATGGGTTTAGATTAGAGCAACCTTCATAGGATTGCACTTTAAGAGCTGTACTGAATGTTCTCTGGTTTTAGCACTATAGGAAGGAAAGAACAATTTCTGTGGGGTAGAAATCCCACCTCAACAAGTTTTTTTTTTCTGTCATGTTCTGCAGTGTTTTAATTTCCACCATCACCTGCAGTTTTTTCCTCCTTCCTGGAGTCGTCAAAAAGGTAATCATACTTAAACAGAGTTCATGCAGTGAATGAGATGATGTCACAGCACTACACAGCCAATAAGAGTTGACTACATGATGTCACTGCGGGCATCTTAAACAAACAGACCATTTTTAAAAGTGTTGGGAAAAAAATCGTCAAAAGAGTCATTTCTCAGCACTACTAGAAACCCAAACAGTGTCAAATCAGGTCTAGTGATTATACATGTACCTTATTAACTTAGCCACCTACAGCCTAATGTTCCATGGGAATTGCAGGGTACATTTGTTTCCAGAAGTCATTGGTGATTGATGTTTGAAGTATCAGCGATTATGTTAGGCACAGACATTGCCAAATAATGTACTCTGTTCTCTTACGATGGATTATCCAGTCTCAAGAGAGTTCTGACTTTAATTGCAATAAATTAGGCAGTATGCCATTTGAGTAGTCTCTACCCAACACACACACACACAGCTCTCAGCCATGATACTCATTTTAAACTATCACTTTGTGGCTCCTGCGATGTCAGCAAAACTTAATCCCAATTGAGTGGTCTTTAGAATTTTGCTGTCCTTCTTTTGCTGTGGGGGTGGATGTTTAGCTGGTTTTTGTGGGTCTTCCAGGCGGGGTGGCCGTGGTCTGGTGGATATTTAAATTCCTTTAATGGCAACCTGACCCAACCTACCTCAAAATCTTGGCACAATTCAGTGGCCTCAAACTCTCTGGATCTAATTATTTCCATAAAGCGTTAACATAAATTAACAATAGATTAAAACAATTCGATTCAGACAACGTGCGGGTGTGCAAGTGGATATCTCACACTGAATAGATGGCCAAATGGTTCTCAACCACATTAAGCAGAGTAAACCAGAACCCATCTGTGATAGAAGACAAACTGAAAAATACAGATTAGATGCAAAACGTATTGAACTGCAGAGGAGAGGCTGTATAACAGATTTATAATCTATAATCGAAACACCCACGCCAAGAGCCTTCTAATATAGATCAGGGCTGTCACAGCATAGCTTGCATGCTTGTCCCCCCGCCTTTTTCATCACGACCCTAATGAGCACCTAGGATCCTTTTGATTCATTTAGCAAACTCTGTTGCACACTCCTCTTTAATTTCACATGGTGACAATTAAAGATGGCAACGCTCAAACAGAAACTTTCCCCTGGCGATCAATCATGTGGCAGTAGTTAACTTTGATGAGATCACCCAAAGGAGTGGCACAGCAGACACAAAAAATCATCCTTAATGCACTCGAGTATCCTGAGATAAGATGTGTGTTCATCTTCTCCAGAGGATTAACCTGAAGAATAGAAGGTGGCGAAGAGGAGAGGCTGTGACTTAGCTGTAGAGCAACTCCCCAGATGCTTTGCATTCAAAAAGTTCCAGGTTCCGTCCCCAGACTTGCCAGTATAATGATTAGCCAGTAGATAAGCTGCTCCTCGGACCCTGGAGAGCTGCTGCCAGTCACAGTGGACAAAACTGATCTTGATCAACCAATGGTCTGACTTCAACTTCACATGCTTTCATTAAAGAGAGGAGCCCTAGCCCTCGCTCAGTGGTGGAGCACAAACTTTGTATGCAGGAGGTCCAAAGTTTAATCCTAGGCATCTCACAGGAACCCCTTTCGCACGGGCCATAAACGGCGCCCTGGGGACGGCAAAAACGCCGTCCCCAGGGAGCCGTTCGCACAGGCAGTGCTGCCAAAACGCAGCAGGGCCAACCTGGCTCCCCTCCCCCTTCCCCAGGGCGGTGTCAGGCCGCCTCCAAAAACCTCCCTCCTGGAGGGAGGTTTTTGGAACAACAGTTCATTCCCGGCGGCACAGTGCAAACGGCACCGCCGGGAATGCACTATTTTCCCCGTCCCTCTCCCACTCACCTCATCGCCTTGTCGCTCTACTGGACTGCTGAGACCCTCCCTCGCTGTCCTCCGCCCCCTGGAGGTTGGAGGGCAGCATGGGCGGGTCTCAGCAGTCCAGTAGAGCGACGAGGTGACAAGGTGAGTGGGAGAGGGACGGGGAAGAGGCGGCTCCGTGCGGAGCCACCTCTCTCGCGCCGAGCGCACTGGGGGCCCCTCACACGCTCCTGTGCGAACAGCCCCCACCCCTCCACCGGCAGAATTCCTGCAGTGCAGGGGCACCCTGCTGGCCCGTGCGGAAAGGGCCACAGAGTATTTTTAAAATATATTAAATGGTTTAATGCTGTGTTTAAACGTTTGCTGCTTTGGAAGACCCCAAATTAGGTGGAAAGATGACACCGAAATGTTTAAATACATATAATTATTTTTCTGCCATAACCCCGAAGAATGCAATGAACTGCTCATGTGGATATGCCAGTATTCTTCCTTGCCAATGTTTTAAAAATATTTTAAAAGTAATATATGATTATTTGTTCAGGCAAGCTTTTGGAGATTTGTCCTGTTGTGTAGTGCTTAATGTAATTTAGTGGCACTGTTAGGATGGCCAATTTTCCTGTTGATTTTTTTAAAAAAATACATAGCATTTTTTTTAAAGAAGCTTTTGTGGTAATCCGCTGCCAGCAATGTGAAGAGATGCAGAATAAATGGTCTGAATAAATGCACTGAATACATCAGCGCTAAATTTAGTTGCAAGTTTTAACCTAAACTTTAAAAGAATAATCATAGAGTTGGAAAAGACCACAAGGCCTATCCCCTGCCAAGCAGGAACACATAATCAAAGCACTCCTGACAAATGTTCCAACAGCCTCTCTTTAAAAACCTCCCAAGAGGGAAACTCCTCCACCTTCCAAGGTACTGTGTTCCACTGCTGAATAGCCCCTGCTGCCGGGAAGTTCTTGCTAATGTTTAGGTGGAATCTCTTTTCCCATGGTTTGAATCCATTAGCCCATGTCCTAGTCCCTGGATAAGCAGAAAACAAGCTTGCTCCCTCTTCAATATGACATCCCTTCAAATATTTAAACATCGCTATCATGTCACCCCCTAACCTTCTCTTCTCCAGATTAAACAAACTCAGCTCCCTAAGTCTTTTATCATATTGCATGGATTCCAGACCTTTTGCCGTTTTGGTCACCCTCCTCTGGATATGCTCCAGCTTGATAATATACTTCTTGAATTGTGGTACCCAGAACTGGACACAGTATTCCAGGTGAAGTCTGACCAATGCAGAATAGAGTGATACTATTACTTCCCTTGATCTAGACATGATACTCCTATTGATGCAGCCCAGAACTGCATTGGCTTTCTTAGCTGCCACATCACACTGTTGACTCATGTTCAGCTTGTGGTCTATGGGCAACCCAATCCAGACCCCTCTCTGGAGCCAGTGCAGCTCTGTACCAGCATGGGTGCCCACCCCACAGACACAAGGGGCAAATGCAACAGCACAGGGACAACTTACTCAGGCATCTGGTTGCCAGGACAAATGCAAGCAACCAAATGGAAGGGAATTTTTGCAACCCAGGCCCATTCCACACAAGCCCCTGAAAATGTTTTGCGAACATTTTTTTAAAAAACATTTATCCACACTCACCACCTCAAAAATGTGGTGGTTCCATTATTTTTTTTAAAAAAAAACATCTGTGATTCATAGCAACAAAGCTTCAAAGCCTCATGTTGTGATTCTCTTGGGGTTGAGTCTATGTGACTATGTAGACATTCAACCTCCAAAATTAAAAAAAACCTGTGGGACAGTTGGCCCAAGCTCAGAAAATGGTGCTGATGAGGAAATCCAGGGACTGCAGAGACACGTAAGAAACATTTTAAAGAGATTGCACAGCAAGTGAAAACATTTTTTAAAAGAATCAGCAGGGAACAGCACATAAATAAAACATTTTCATGCAATGAAATAAAATGTTTTGGACTAAAAACCATGCGGAACTCCATGGAGGAAACATTTAATTTCTTGTCTCAAAACATTTTATTTGGTTTGTGTGGAATGGGCCACAATTTGGGAGAAATTGTATTGACTTCCGAGGAAGCAAAAATTGCACTGACTTTGGAAGAAACAGTTTCGAAACAAGTGAAGTGTTTAGTGCAGGGAGCGCAAGAATCTAGTCTATGCCTGAGTTGGCAGTCCTATGTGAAATAAGCAAGGCTAGCAAGGACGACACTCAGGGAAAAGACAGAAACAAAAAGTATATTTGCACATCCCTAGCTGGAACCTGAGAAGGAACTATATGATTTGGATACCTTGAATCTACCACAACTCAAGAGAAAATAAGAATTCTTGCAGCAGATTAATGAACAATCCAGAGCCAGTGCCTCACAGAGGCCTTCTGTACATTTCTGCACTGACACATCAGAAGCTCAGCAGTGCTGCCAATTGGAAGGCATAAAAGAGAGTGAGGAAGCCAGTGGCTACAACCAACTCCAAAGACTGCCTTTGGTCAAGAAGATTCCGAGCCAAAAAACGGAAACAGCATCAACAGCCCTAATATCTATAACAGAAACAGGAGTATAAAGACAGAGTTTGCCTTATTTATGCATTTTAGCTTCGATAAACCTATGACTATCAGTAACGATAGCAAACTGTGCTGGCTATTCAACACGCTATAAATAATAATAAAAAAGGGCAGCAGTTGCCATTCAGTGAGTGACAAACAGTATCCAGCAAATCTCCCATTTGGAAAATGATATGCCATCTGCTTGTCATTCTTCTCTAAAGGCCTTTCTCTCCCCTGGATGGGGAGAGATCTGATATCAATGATTATGGCCCGGTGAATGGAAAAATACAGAGTTTATCCTTTCAGACAGACAGGTGACAAGCGTCCATCTTTGATCTCCAGCAATGCATACTGATTTCAAATTCTAAATAAACACAATATTTCTCTTTTCAAGTCCTGACGCCTGTCAACGGCAGAAAGGCAGCCTGTTCTTTGGAGAGTCTCTCGGGTTAATCAGCTTGATCGAGCTAACCAAGATGATGTCTTTGTTGCTGGCCACGAGCATTTTTGGTTCTGTCAGGGAGGAGTGATTGATTAAAAGGCAAAGGAGAGGAAGGAGGTTTAACTGCTGCACAAAGGACTGGAGGTGGCGTTTCTGCTTGGATTCCTTTCCTAAAATTCCATTCTGAGAGAAGCATTTTTCTTGCAAATAAAAATACAGGTGGTGGTGGGAGGAATAGGGTGGAGTCTGCTCTATAATGAGGCTGACTAGGTGCTAGACAGCCCCTTTGGTTTGCAGTTCAAGGCAGGATGTATAAGGAGACGTGAGAAGAGTTATGGAAATCTAGTGGGCCACTGTGCATGGCTGGCAGACTAAGTTAGTTGGGTGGGTCACATACAATGCAAAACATCATTTGTCATATTGGCTCTATCTTTCCAGCCCATTACCCCAATTCAGGGTCTCGGGATCATGCCCGGTATCAGTAAACCCAATTACCAATACCAAACCTGCTGCCAGCCAGAAACTCTTTCATCTGAAAACATTGACCTGCTTCCTTTCTGGCAAAGGGGCAAATAAAATGAGGAATGGGTCACAAAAACAAAGGGAGTGGGTCAAACACAGTGCCACAAAGTAGAATGAGCTGAAAGCTTCTTTCCTAGAAATAAGCCTTACTAAATAAAATGGGATTTATTTCTGAGTAAATCAGTTTGGGAAAACACTCTTGGTCTCTAGTGTTGGGAATGATGGTTCCTTGAATTGGAACAAGCATTTTCCCAGAACTGGGTTGGCCTCCCAGTCTACCCCTAAGCTGGTCTACTCAATGTAAGCCCCCATTTTATTCAGTACTCTGGAAGAAGGACTGCATTCTCGTTCTACTCCCAGAGACCATATTAGACTCATTCCCATGTTTTCCTTGGGAATTGTTCTTAAGTAAGCTGCATATAACTGCAGTGTTGTTTTTATTAGCAAAGTTTATTAATATTATGTGTAGAAAAATATAGAACTGAGAGAGTGGGCTGAGTAGTTGACGTGCTTAATTAATGGATAATAAGAAAACCCTCAGTTCTCAACTTTGCCTGCATTTTCACTCTTTGAATGCTAGCCTTGACACTTTTCCATGCAACTACATAATAATGAGCCATCGGCAAATTAAGTTTTAGTTACTCCCAGGGAGATCAAAAACCCCAAATTATATCAAGGATATTACTGCCCTCAGGTGCAGCACATTTATTATTAAAGCTTAACTACATTTTCTGCTGACAATGAAAACATTTACTTGTAAGCTTTAAGACACAGAAGCAAGAGAAGTGTGTGACCACTTCATCAAGGTGATCAGTGTTAAACTCAGGTTGCAAACAAGTTTGCTACAGAAGGTATTTGGTAGGCTCCACAGGTGTGTCTCTGAGGTGAAGGACATTACCTAATTTTATAAAGTTGGATAGGAACATTCAGTAATGTCCAGAAGTGTCCCACCCAAATATGCTATCTGTGCATATTTGCAAAGAATAAACTAATTTCAACATGATTTACTCCCAAGTAATAATGCACAAGGCTGAAGCCTGAATAATTTTATTTTTCCAATATACAACTTCTTTTAGACATCGCATAATTAGTCACAAAGTATCAGTTTCATCTTGCCCAACCCTCACACAAAATCCCATGCAAATCCCCAACTTGGATTGCTGTGAAATAGTTTTTTTATATCTGAACAGGAGGGAATTCTTTTATCCTTCCACTGCAAAACTCAGTGGATCATCTCAAAATCTCCTGGCAGATTGTACTCCCAAAAGAATGAGTAGCGACTGAATACTAGAAGACCTAAAAACCCCGTCTGTTCATTTGGAGGAGGGAAATGTTGCAGGTATTTATGTTAAATGAGGAATCATATTTATACAACAGCTTGTTTCCAAATCTGCAATGGTCCACTGGCAGCGCTAATCTGCCTTTCAGGCCAATTGTATGTTGACTGACCCTTTAAGATTTAGCCAAGCTTGTTATTTCAAAGCATTTTCAGCACATAATGTTTCCTTGCGCTTCCTGCTGTGTGCTACAATTTAGAATAGCCAAGTATCATGAATCCAGTATAATATGCTAATTTAAAAGACCACTGGAAAAAAAAAGAATTCATTTACTTGTACTGCCATAGAAGATATATTTTAAAATTCAAATAGGCAGTACAACTTCTGTAATTTGTTAACCAATTTCTGGGAAATATAGCAATTATGATGGGGAGTACGGTGGCGGTGGAGCTGAAACTGAAGACATATATACACACAAACATGATATACACATACCTATTATATACATACGTGTGTGTGTGTATGTGTATATCACACACACACAAAAACCCCTTCTTCTAGTATATTGGTGAATTGCAGTGCTATCTTAAGGAGAGCTACACCTTTCTAAATCTATTGGCTTCGCATGGGGAGTATGATGTTCTACCTCGTCCTCATGCTACAACCCAGAATGTCCTCCCAAACTCTCTTTCTGGGGAGTCCCATCACCCAGATAAAGCATTTCAGGAGGCATTTTGGACTTGCCACCAAACAAAACTCTTAAGTACACTTCCATTTTTAAAAGAGGAGTCACTGATTTCTGAAGATTTTACCTCCCTCTTAAGCTCCTGAAGCCCTTCTCCAAATTTTATACCTGGGGTTCAGCAAGCTTCAAGAATATTGCAGGGGTCAAAATATACAATGGGGGAGGGGGGAAAGTCATATAAATGGTATATAAGCAGCATAAAGGAAATAAACCAATGGGGAAACCCAGTACCAAAATGGGTTAAACAAAAATGGCTCCCAATGGCAACAGTCGGAAGGAAGAGAGGGCATAGTCCTACATTCCCATCTTGATATGCTACTTCAGTCATTCTTCCATTTATAGCATGGAATCTAATGGAAAGTGGGTTGCTGCTACTGTCATGATTTCATAGTTAGCATAATGTATTAGCCTAACCTTATAGTTTAAAGGTGTGCTAGAACTGTAGTGAAAATCATATTTTTGATGAAGTACTGTGGCAGCAAAAGTGTGTCCTTAACATTTGCCATCATTTCTTTCCTCTTGTGACTTTGAGAGGTGTTTGATCATCACTTTAGCTCCATATCTTTCTCTGCAACGCAGCTTTAATGACTACTGAGTGCTGGTCAACCATCTAGATGTATAGTTTTTCTTGCAATGTCACCTGCACTGTTAAGTACCTTACGATGGTTTCACAATATAACCTTGGATGAAAACTATAATTATGTTAGGCAAGAAAATATATAAAACAAAGCAATGTGACATTTGAGGCCTGTCCGAATCTTTTTTTTTTTTAGGTGGCGGGGGGCATCTGTATTCCAGGAAATATAGAATTCTGGCTTTGTAGATCCTTCACATTTTAGCCATAATAGAAGAAAAATAAGTGTTGTTTTTATATGCTGCTTTTCTGACCCATAAGGAGACAAAAAGTGGCTTTCAATCCCCACAACAATGCTACTTATGACTGATTGATTATGGCGCTTATGTTTTTTTTACTTAAGTGCGATGCACATTTCCCCCCAACAATTTATTTTGCTTATCTTTGTTGTTAAGTAATTCTGTTTGATGATAGGAGAGGAGGAGTAGTAGTTTGCATTTATATTCCACTTTTCTCAATTGTTGAGGAGTCTCAACATGTTTTTGGAGATGCAGCCACAGATGCAGGCAAAACGTCAGGAGAGAATGCTGCTAGAACATGGCCATACAGCCCAGAAACCACACAGCACCCCAGTCTCAAAATGGCTTACAAACTCCTTCCCCTTCTCTTCCCACAAAAGATACATTGTGAGGTTGGTGGGAATGAGAGAGTTCTGAAAGAACTGTGAGTAGCCCAAGATCTCCCAGCAGGGTTTATGTGGGGGAGTGGGGAATCAAACCTGGTTCTTCAGATTAGAGTCCGCCATTATTAACCACTAAAACACAGTGGCTTCACATAGGTACAGTTGTCATCAAATTTTGATTTCAGTGAAATTTTGAGATAAATGTACATACCCTTCGGTGAAATATCTGAGGATTTGTAAAGAAAGGAAACATTTCAACAAGAGTAATAAAATTCTCAAAAGAGATGGTCTACCTCACCTACTCTGTTTTGCCTAAAATAAATGCAATTGACAAGTATTATACAGTTCCTGCACTGTTGAAGCACCCACATATTTTTCACTGAAATCAAACAGTTTCGGTAAGAAAGCAGTCATTCAAATGTCTCTGGTTCTCGCTGCTTTATCTATTTCACATTGACACAACAGAAAATTCATAGTTAATGTTAGAAGAGAAGCCACTGGGAATTATGACCTTTTTAGCATGACCTTGTGAACTCTGAGGAATACTGTCATGAGAAACATAAAATACCTAAAATTTGAAAAGTGTTGGTTTGACCTGCCCTCTGCAGACCAATTCAGTTTTCTTACTGTACAGAAAAAAATTGTAAGTTCAGGGAGGGCAGGTCAACCCAATGGTTTTCAGTGGGTAGCAGACCTATCTTTTGAGTAGCTAAGATTCTCCTGTGTGTGCCTGCATAGTTATGAAAATAACTAATCAAAAATGAAAAAAGAGGAAAACTATATATTGCTGGAATGAGCAGAACCAGCTGATTACAACTATGTATTTTGGGACTGAAAAAGTGCCCAGGATCAGAGCCTGCAGAACAAATGTCCTGGGGCTACCTTCAGCAAATGGTGGCAGGGAGAATCCCTTCAGTTGCACACAAAATGTCAGGTGAAAAATGAGGGTGAAACCAGTGGTGGGATCCAAAAATTTTAGTAACAGGTTCCCATGGTGGTGGAATTCAAACTGTGGCGTAGCGCCAATGGAGCTCGGTGGGACACGACGGGGGCATGGCTGGGCATTCCGGGAGCAGGGCATTCCTGGGCGGGGCTGTGGCAAGGACGCAGCCACTGCGCTGGTCCCTGGGCAGGAAACGAATGCACGCAGGTGCAGGCTGCCACGCACGCCGGTGCACCTCCTGCTAGACTGCTTCAAGTTCTGCGCACTACTGCTGAGAGGAGGGGCGTAACTAAGGCAAAAATCATGTGGCAAAATCACCAATTAGTAACCCCCTCTCGGCACACACAAATAATTAGTAACCTACTCTCGGGAACCTGTGAGAACCTGCTGGATCCCACCTCTGGGTGAAACTTACCGGAGAGCAAAAGGGTCCGGTGAGCAAAAGCTTCTTTTCCCCCTTAATAATTTTGCTGTCTGGAAAGCACCCAGAAGCTGCCTCTTTTTAAGATGTCTCTTGGACATCTTATTTTGGAAGTATGGAGTGAAAAGAGACAGTAGCCCCTTTTAAAGACATCCCACAGATTTTTTTTTTTCATGCTGTGTGGAACGGGCCATTGAGGGAGTTCTTTGCTCAGGATTTTCAGCCAGTGACCCCACAGGGTCTGGTGAAAGTGCTTGCCAATCTAATCAATTTGAAGGACTTAAACCTGCAACTAATTCTTCTTACTTATTAATTAGGGCGGGTGTAACCAATATCAGGACTAGACCTGCTCATTCTAACAGCCTCCTTTTCATAAACAGTGTGAAGGCAACAGAAAAAAGGAGGTCCTCAAAGTCAATTTGAGAAGAAACTTCCATAATTCCTGTTTGGACCAAAGCTGAATAGCTTATCTCATACTTCTCTTTGAGTTAATTTCAGCCAACAAAATGACTGGTTCTGAGAAATGCGGGGTCTATATATTTCCCTTTCTAAGGCCCACTTTAACTGGGCTTCAAGAGCCCTACAGTTGACATCTCAGCCTGGAAAATGGGATGTTAGTAATTACTGGCTCACAGCTTAAATCTTTCCTTTGAACAGCATCTTGGAGAAGTTAGGATAAACAATTCAGGAAAAGCAACCAAGAGAGTCTTTTAATGTTGAGAGAAGATTGGAAGATGTCATGGTAGCCTACATTTTTCCCTCTGGAAACAAAACTATGTATTAAAGTAAACAAAACATGTGCAACATTCTGACCCTGGTGGCATCTATGATCAAGAAAAAAGTGGAAAATATCCAGGTCAGGGTAGACGTAGTTGGCAGGAGGAACACGTAGAGTGAATTCTCTTTGTTGGCATAGTGGAGGAGTACTGGGTCACTGAATCCTCTGAGATGTAACTATGTTTGTATTTCCTTTGTGAGTGCATTATGTGTGTATTGCTGAATCATAATGTAACAATATTTGGTGTATATTGTATATAAGGTGTTCTTTATATCTTCAAAATTTTACTAACAAATTAATAAGGAGATGTAACTATGAAATATAATCTACACATCTGGAATAACAT
This sequence comes from Sphaerodactylus townsendi, assembly GCF_021028975.2. Classification (NCBI taxonomy): domain Eukaryota; kingdom Metazoa; phylum Chordata; class Lepidosauria; order Squamata; family Sphaerodactylidae; genus Sphaerodactylus; species Sphaerodactylus townsendi. Next base: position 93,711,367 of record NC_059432.1, read on the forward strand.
AAGTACAATCCTAAACAGAATTACAGCCTTCAAAGCCAGTTGAACTCAGTAAATCTTAAAGGGTATAAATCTGTTAAGGATTCCCTTGTTAAAGAAATAATTTGTAAATTACAATGGAAAGGGTCTTTGGTGGTCTAAAGTAAAAGATGGTGCACCCATTACCACATAACCATTTCCTTTTCTTGCGGTTGAGGCCTTTCTGTTACTCTGTGGGAGATGCATCCAGGTCATCTCTGTGCTGTATTCATCTACTACCACTGAAGGGTGGTTAAAACTTTATAGTCAGAAAATTTATTTATTTATGTACATATTTAAAATATTTATATCCTGCCTTATCTCCTTAGCCTCAAGGCCGCGAACAAGAAGTTGCATTGACATAAAAACAACATAACAGTCCATTAACAAGCTAAAACACTGTACAGATTCAAAAGGCACAGGTTAAAAATGCAGCCAGATCCGCCAAAACTGTTTAGCCTCTACCAAATTCCCTCAGAAATAAAACTGTCTTTCATTCTTCCCACAGTGCAGTGAGTGAAGGTGTCCCCCTCATGAAGTCCCTAGGCTTGACTGATATCTGTTCCGTGATACTTTCTGTGGCCACATGCATACTCTTATCTCTTTTTTTCCTCCTTCCTCTCTCTCTTTTTCTCTGTGTTATGGTTTATTTCATTGCATTTTGGTCATTGATTATATATCTGTGTTCAGTTTCAATGTGCTGCTTTGAAAGGGGTTCTTGTAACTTGTGGGGCAGATTCTAAAGTCTCAGATAAGTTTGACTCCCAAACAAAACTTGTCAGAACAGCAGACACCAGATTGTGATGGGCGTTTTCTTCTCCTGTGGAATTTTAAATGGATATTTTATTCTAGTGTTAGCTTATTTATTAACATTTGTGATAATGGCCTGTTTTATTTCCCTTTCTTTCAAAGCTGAATGTCAGGCTCTCAGAAATGGAGCAAAAAAAAATGGTAAAAGTGCTTGGGAAAACAATGGAGGAAAAATGAAGGTAAAACATTTCTGGAACCAAATGGAGGAAACCAAGGCCCTTTCCTCACTTAACTTAAGCCCCGCGCTACTCTCCTCAAGTAGCGCAGAGTCCCCCAGCACTCCCCACTACAGGGGCAGCGACAACGCAGCTGCCCCGACGCTGCCGCTCTTGCGCCCCCTCAACACATGGCATCCCTGGCGCTCCTTGAAATGGCACCTTTTGATGACCCCGCGGGGTCATGGGGACACCCGGTCGTGCGCCAGAGATGCCACGCGCTGAGAGTAGCGCACAGCAAAGGGCAGCAAAGGTAAGTGGGGAAACGCCCAAAATGGCATTTGGGGGAGGGGAGTAGTATTTGGTGGCAAGTAGTATGTTGTATATAACTTGACCAGAAAAGGTCTAAGTCCCCATAATGATGTGTAATAGTTTTTTAAAAATGTGTTCTACATTATATCATTCTGGATTCTTAATGTAGACCAGTGATTCCAAACATAGTTCCTGTGAGTGCCATAGTGTCCACCAATGTGTTTTCTGACAGCCACTTCCTCCTTCCCTAAAGCATATTTTCCCCAAAAGAAAGCACCAATGCTGTCTTCCTTCACTTTGGCTGAGTGGTAGGTACAATCAAAGCTTCCAATTCATTACCATGACCGTATACCTAAAATAAAAGAAAGAAAAAAATGAGAAGGAAAGTTAAACATAGAACTAACCAAAGTCATTTGCTGTCTGAGGGTGGAGTTTTGTTGGGGCAAAGTCCCTATCCACAAACCACACTGCACTCCTTCGGCTGGGGTAAATCAATTGGCCATAGCCATATTTATTAATTTAAAAAAACGAAGTGTGAGGCACAGTATGGGTCTTGATCTGATCGTTTCAACATCAAAGCGAAGCTCCAGTGGGTGGATGCCACATACTGGAGCTTTGCTCCGCCATGGGGCTCTGCCGGGCAGACGCTCCTGGCAAGAGGTACTCCCCAGATGCCCTGACTCTTGCCATTGTCTGCCATTCCCAGGGGAGGGGTAGCTCCCTAGCTCCCTCCCTTTGGCCCTTCCAGATCAATACCCATGTGTGAAAACTGCCGATGGCTATGACAAGTTAGCATGCATTAACAACCTTTGCAAAATAGGGCGAGGTGGGTGGGAAAATTGTTGGCCGGCCCAAGCACATGGCCGGCACAAAGAAGGGCTTGGCCCTTTAAAGGATTGGGTTTTCCCCTCCCCTTTGACGTGGCCAGTGGGCTTTCGACGCAGAGGCGTCTGCCCCAAACAATAATGGCCACCACCCTGTTTCCGCCCTCGATGAGGCTGGAATTGGACTCTGCCCCTTCCCACCCCTAGTGGCAATCATGGCCCGTGGTAATTCACAGCCTTCATATACAGTCTGAAAGAGTTCTAAATTATTCTTAATGAAACCTGGGTATTTAGTACGTTTCTAATCCAAGCAGTTTACTAGCTTTAGCATGGCTGTTGTATCAGGTTTCTTTCCACCATACCCAGGACCCAAACAAATGTTAGCATTATTCTTTTACACAGAAGCAAATCGAGTTATATCCCATGAATTTTGTTATAAGTTATGATTGAACTTCCAGAATTTGTTGTTGTTGTTGTTTAGATCACACTGCTGTGTGCCTTTATTTAGACAGACATGAAAATACGATACTATAGCTGTTAAAATGATCTTAGAAAGAGTAGCAAGTGTGCATCTGATATTAGAAGGCACCTGGAGGGTTTGGAACCCATTCAGTGATGCCAGTGCTGCTAGTTTCCAAAGAGGAGGAGGGGGGATGGAATTTAAAGGTCATTTCAGAGAGATTTTCGCTATTAGTTGAGATGCTTAAAAGCTTGAAGGCGAAAGAAAAAGCACATTGCTTGGTGTAAGCATTGGTAGCAAATTGAACTTGTCATCTTCGGTTTACAATCATCCTACAGTTCATTTAGTTTTTAAAATGGCCATATTTCATGGCCATTATACATCCCAACAAGGTTCGCAGTTATTAGAGTTCTGCAAATGTTGCCGCTTCAGAAATGAAGGAAGCAATACAGGGGAGATTTGCAGTGAAATGAAGAGAACCAGGACACCATTTTAATCGGAAGAGGACAAATATTCTTTTAACAATGAGACGTGGGATTTCTCTTTCCCAGTATCCATGGAGACTCTTTGCAAATGATGCTGCTTTATTCATTTTCTGATTTTGTGTAATACTCATACTGTGCAATACTCAGATATTCTAGTTTTGCTAATGCTGACTATTATCCACCACAATAGTAACTGAGGGGCTTGTGCAACTAGACATAAATAAGGAATGTAAGAATCTGCACCCAAAAGCTCAGTGCACAAATGTGACAACTTTATAACTAATAAACATAAACAATAAACAAAATGCAGTTTCACGGTATTGTTTTCTTACTCCTTCAACCATATCACAAATGGGGTTCTGTGTGGTTTCCGGGCTGTATGGCCATATTCTACTGGTAGCAGCATTCTCTCCTGATGTTTCTCCTGCATCTCTGGCTGGCATCTTCAGAGGATCTGATAGTAGGAAGTGGAGTATACATACCTGTTGGAGTGTCCAGGGTGGGGAAAAGGACCATTGTCTGTTAACAAGTAAAGGGTGCAATTAGCAAGCTAGATTTACATTTGTTGAGTGGGATCCATTCATTAGCATGTGAGTAGCAATGAAGATATCAAGGTCAATAGATGAGGGCATCTGAATAAAAGTAGCCGGGCCTTTTGACAATACATATCACAAATGGCTTAAAAACCATACATTTTAAAAATAAAAATACCATTTCTTCTAATGACACTCAACTCTGTCTTTTTTGTGTCACATTCAAGGGATGCAGGCAGTAGTGGGATTCTGCAATTCGGTCAACCCAAAATGGACCTGTTCGCCATGGCGGACAATACACAGCTCCCGGAATTCATGTCCAGGTACTACCACCACAAAGCGACACAAGTGGATGCCATCACAGCACCGTGGCCCCGGCTGTTACTTTACGCCTTCCCGCCAATTCCGTTGATTCCACGCCTCCTACGCAAAATCAGGTTGGAGAAAGCTCAGGTCATCCTCGTCGCACCACAATGGCCACGAAGACCGTGGTACTCCACGATACTAGAAATGTCCACCCGTCGACCCATGGTTCTTCCGATACTGCCGGAACTATTAACACAGGGGCCCTTAGCCCACCCAGACCCAGGGTGGCTCAGGTTGACCGCATGGAGTGTGAACGGAGAAAACTGAGACAAAGAGGCTACTCAGCGAAGGTTACCAGGACCATACTAGCGGCACGAAAACGTTCCACTATTAACATCTACAATGCATCCTGGAGGACATTTGCTAAATGGTGCCAAGCACGAGAAGTGGACCCGGAAGCTCCCTCGATAAGTGACATCTTAGACTTTCTCCAAAAAGGTTTCGAGAAGGGACTCCAATGTGCCACCTTAAGAAGGCAAATCTCGGCTATCTCAACCGTCTGCCGGCTGATAGGTGAAAAACCTATCGCAGCACATCCCGACGTAGCAAACTTCTTGAGAGGGGTTAAACTATCTCAGCCACCTGTGTTACACCGGTTCCCCTCATGGCGGTTACATGTCGTCCTAACTTCACTAACCAAACCCCCATTCGAGCTGATCCAAACCATCCCATTGCGATGGGTCCGCATGAAAACTCTGTTCCTACTTGCTATTACATCAGCACGCAGGGTCTCAGAATTGAAAGCACTATCGGTCAACGCCAAGCTGTGTACGTTCCTTAAAGACAGAGTTGTCTTACGATTAGATCCCTCATTCATTCCTAAAGTATACTCCAAATTCCATATCCAACAAGAAATCATAGTACCCAATTTTATGCCTAACCCCTCTCATCCCAAAGAACGGGCATGGCATAACCTGGACGTCCGAAGGGCACTGCAAGCCTTCATAATCAGGACAGAAAACATCCGCAAAACGGAAAGTCTGTTCATTAATGTTACCTCCCCAAATGTGGGCGCTCCAATGTCAACAGCGGCGATTAGCACGACGCTGAAAGCTACAATAATCGAGGCATATAAATTGGCCTCGCTGACAGTCCCTCGGGGCGTGACGGCGCACTCAATACGCAGCGCAGCTATTAATGCGGCCTTCCGCAATAGGGTCTCAGTGGAACAAATTTGCAAGGCTGCCACTTGGTCATCTAGTTCCTCTTTCATCAGACACTATAAGATGGACTCTCTGGCAGCAACTGAAATGGCCTTCGGCCGCAGAGTGTTGGAGCATATCATCGGGGATTGATGGACCCACCCTATTTGGGGACACTGCTTGGGGAGGTCCCATCTGAGATGTCCCCCACCTACAGTAGAAGGATCCATTGAATACTTACTGTGAAGGGTCTTTCTACTGTAGGTAAGGGGGACATCTCGACCCCCCCTGGTCCTTATTAAACCCCGATGCCTTGTATATAGTTTGAATGTTGAATAACACACGTGGGAGCCTCTGTTTGTTAGCTCGTTTATTCAGTTAACGTGTTAAATTGTTTAGTGTTGTCATAGTCAGGTCACTTCGAAATGGACTGCTAGGTCATATGAATACTGAACAAATATGGCCGGGAAAGACAGGAAGTGACATGACAAAATTGATGACGATTTCCTGCCTCCTTGCTATTGGTGGAGAAGACACCCATCTGAGATGTCCCCCTTACCTACAGTAGAAAGACCCTTCACAGTAAGTATTCAATGGATCCTTCCGCACAGGCCAAAAACGGCGGCCTGGGGATGGCAAAAACGCCGTCCCCAGGGAGCTGTTTGCACAGGAGGCGCTGCTGAAACGCAGCAGCACCGACCTGGCTCCCCTTCCCTTCCCCCAGGGCAGTGTCAGGCCGCCCTCAAAAACACCCCTTAGAACTGCAGGTTTTTGAGTAAACAGCGTGTTCCCGGTGGCGCGGTGCGAACGGCACCGCCGGGAACACACTGTTTACCCCGTCCCTCTCCCACTTACCTCGTCGCCGTCGTCGCCCTGCTGGCCTCCTAAGACCCTCCCTCGCTGTCGTCCGACCCCTGGAGGTTGGAGGGCAGCGTGGGCGAGGCTTAGGAGGCCAACAGGGCGACGACGGTGACGAGGTAAGTGGGAGAGGGACGGGGAAGAGGCGGCTCCATGCGGAGCCGCCTCTTCTGCGCCGGCCCCCACCCTTCCACCTGCAGAATTCCTGTCAGTGTGAGGACGCCCGGAGGCCCGTGCGGAAAAGGCCAGTGTGTGCGATTGTGTGCATACTAAGGATTTTTGTCATGCTCGTGATCATCGAGCTTAATAATAGTGTGGAAGTTAGCTCATAATATTTGCACTCATTTAATTATTTTTCTAGAATTGTAGAAATCCCATTATAATTAGGAAAGGGCATTGGGGAAGATACACTTGGGACAATTTCAGCACTAGCAGCAAAATGAGATCAGTGACCCAATTAGGTCGTTTCTGCTGCTAATCTCCCTGATTCTAAACATGATGGGAACATTTCTGCAGCCGAAATCTGTTAAAAAATAATATTACCCACATTAGGTCAATTTGGCCTAATATTGATTAATTTTCTCCTTTTTAAAAGATAAGCATAATTGTGACATCATAGTGTAAAACAATTAAAGGGAGAAGCAGTACAGTTTCATGTCAACTGACTAGGACAAAAAAAATGCTTGCAATAAAATTAGAGTGGTGTGAAATTATCCATAGGAGAATCCGGGGTTATTATTAGCCTCGTTTCCCTTAACACTTATCTTCACATGCACACACCAGCAAGAGAAAGGATTTAGGTTATATTTTACTAATCCTAAATCTTGTGCGTCGTGACTTTTATCAGAAACTGGAGGACTTGTTCCTCTAATTTAGCTACCATAAAAAGAGAGAAAAAGACAGCATTTTTTAACCTGACTTCAAACTGAAAAAGAAGCAGTTTTAAACGTTATGGGAAATATGGGTTGTCAGGCTAGATTTTCAGGGTGGATTGCAAATCCCTTGAGTTTTGTAAGGTTTGTCAAATATTAACGTTTCTTCAACTTTTTTGCTTGCTCCTAAAAATACCAGCTAAAAAGAGCAATTTTAAAAGATTTTTTGGGGGGTGGGGAGGTATTTGTATATCAAGGATTGAAGATGATAGACTGTTCTCTTCACAGTAAGAGGACAAAGTCAAGAGAAGGGAAACTCTGGTTTTCCCCTTGCTTCTGAACATTTAGGTATATAAGAGGCAGTTCTAGGTTGTTCTATTTTCTCTTATGACCATGAAACAGAAGAAAGGAGGGCAGAAATCTCAGTGGCTCTTATCAAGTTCTGTACGATGAAGAAAAGGGATTGCAATTGCCACCTGAGGGAGAGGATATTTGCTGCATACGACAGAACACCTAACAAATTTTAGAATAAAACACACAAACACTTTATTGTGGTAAGTAAAATTGGTCATAGCCACTGTGTTGTTGACACGAAAGAATAAAGAGCATAAGGCAAGGGGGTCTGATCCCAGTGCTGGGCAGCCCTGAAGGCTGTCCCCCAGCATCCGCTTTCCTCAAACTCACCTGTTTGAGGAAATCAACCATAACCAAATAACTGGCAGCAATGAGGGGAGATTTCAGATGGGCCTGAAGGTTTCCCGCATTTGTTGTGGGGCGCAAGTCAACTCAACCCACGCCTGGACATTCTGACCCCTGGCTTGCTCCACCCCAAACCTCATAAGGAGGTTCCCAAAAGTAGTTCGCAAGCAGCTTATCCTAGCCAAACTAATACAAGCCATGCACAAACTGCCAACTAGCTGGGCAAAGCCCTGCTCCCACCAAACGCCTCTACTCTCTCAGCCAACTGAACAGTTTTTGAGCACTATAGCAGGAGGTGGATTGGCTGGCCAGCGATATCTACATCATGAGCAGCGATTGCCCTGCCCCTGTGGTCAGCCCGAGAGGTGGACACAATTTCACTGCTGCAGAATGCCCCAAAGAAGACTAGTGAGAATGTGGCTTTGAACAGCAGCGTTTCATAGCTGTTCAGGCAAACTTTGGGGAGAGCAGCCACCAAATGCTTTAAAAGCTCCCACGTGATGGGGCGGCGGCCATCCTGGCTCCTGATGGAATGCCTTGCCAAATCTTTTACTGCCTGCCAGGCCAGAAAGGAGCAAGTGGGGTGAGGGCACCCAGAAGCTTTGCAAAAGAATGACACGGCTGCTAAAAACAAACAAGCAGTCTTAGCTGAACGGCCCGAGCACTGCAGGTGATCTAGGTAGTGAAGAACAGCTGCTTTGTGGAAGGCTGGAGGGCCAGAGCTGGAGGAGCCTCCTTGAAGATCAGGAAAGCCTGCAGAGCCCCGTGGTAGGCCTGCCAGGTCGATGGGGCCAGGGAACCCAGGACCCTCAATGCGATCCGAAGCCAGAAACCTCTTTAGGCATACAGCTAGCACTGTATCCATGAGAACAGTTAAAAACTATTCACCCAGCATATTTCAATATTGTTTAAACTTTGTCTAATATACTTTGAATTGTAGGATTACACAGTTGTTCTTGGCACTTACTTAGTACAACATGTTTTGTTCTCATATGGTATGAATGATCTATTGTATATCCAAGATGGCACTTTTAGGTGACTCTGAAGGGAACATGCAGAAATATGACCTATAAGGAATGTAATATTTAAGCTGTTCAGGGATTTATAAGGACAAACCAGACCCTTAAATTGCGTCTGGAGCTTACTTTAAGTACTGAGTAAAATATTTCCTCATTTGTTTTCTAGAAATTTGATAGTGTAATTAAGTTAGGAATGTGATGGGGCAGCTGCCCTAGAATAACCAAGACAGACACACAAAATCAGAATCAAAGACCATGAATTATATTGGCAGTTGTTAAAATAACATTGAATTATGTACAGTTTTCTTTCCAGTTGGGAATAATTAGACCTGTTTTCAATGTGGTTGGTGGGAAGCCAGATATCAGTTTGCTCAAAGGCAACAGTACTTCACATTTTGTGTGCTTTTAGTGGAACTTACTTCCAACAAAGTATATATAGAATTTTACCTGAATCATTTTAACTAATTCCAGACATTAGCAGGAACCCCTTAAAGGGCCACTCCAGTTCATACTGGTTGTGATATGTAGTGGATAAAGGGCTGAGCAGTGAAAACTGGTTATCCTGACTTCATATCAAGATGAGATGGAATTTGCCTCAATTGAGATGGGCAACCCAATCTACAGGACTTCAGTGGCTGGGGATATCATTGCTCCCACACCACCGTGTTGCCTCCAAAGGGCACCTTGTTAATGGAATTGTATCAAAGAAACATAGAGCAAGAGGGAGGCAGACAAGCCATCTAGTCCAACCCCCCTTGTCCACACAGGATCAGCCTAAAGAATCCCTGAGAGGTGTTCATCTAGTACAATGCTTGTTGTAGGAAGAGAGAAGGCAGCATGGTATAGCCGGATCTTATCAGATCACAGAAGCTAAGGAGGTTTGATACATGAAGGCCAACCACCAGTGGTGGGATCCAAAAAAATTTAATAACAGGTTCCGATGGTGGTGGGATTCAAACAGTGGCGCCATCGCACACACGCACCTCCAGTTCCTATTGGGCAGGGAGGTTGCTTTAGTAATCCCTTCTCAGCACTCAGAAAAAAATTAGTAACCACTTCTAGAGAAGTGGTGAGAACTGGTTAGATCCCACCTCTGCCAACCACCAAGGAAGACACTGCAGAAGAAAACAGCAAAACATCACTGCTTCTCACTTGCCCTAAAAGCTCCTTACTGGAGTCCCCATACATTGGTTGAGACAATGATACTTTACACATACTCACAGTTCATCTGCACTGCTTTGTATTCCATAATCCCTTTTGAGTCTCAGCAAAAAGGGCAAGCTATAAATAAAGTAAATACCGGTAATTGATTTGCTGTTGATTTGCTGTTTGATGTAACAGCCATGTTGTGAGCCGCCTTGAGCCCTCCGGGGATAAGGCGGCCTATAAGTTTAATAAAATAAATAAAAATAAATAAATAAATAAAAATTGACCTACCCTAGAGGGTTGTTGCAAAAATTACTGAGATGAACAATTTGAACATTTTAAATAGCAAAAGATCTGCCCTTTACTCTTATTGACTATTCATTTAATGTTTAATTTCTTATTTTTAAAAAAACATTATACTTCTTTACATACTACATATAAGCATTCAGATTTTTTTAAATTGTGTAGTATTTGGTCTTGGCCAGGAGGAGAGGACATAGAATTGGAATCCTGCTCTGAACACTGAAATTACTACCTGCAGCACTTTTACAACAACCATTTTTCTCAGCCTATTGGAGGTTCTTTTCTATTTATGCATTATTGGTCTTTTCAATTACCTCTGTCCAATGTAAATTGTATATGATGGCATCTCCTTGTAAAACCAGGTGAAACATCTTGTTGTTTGTTGTCTTGTTGTCACAGGGTTGGTTGCAGCCTATTACTTTCCATTCTGCATAGAAATAACATGTTTTTTAGGAAACCATGTTTTTTGGAATAGCTTGCTGTTCATAAGCATGTCAGTTCTGATACAATCCAGCAATGCATCCATGGTTTTAGAGGAAATTTATTCTGTCATAAACAAGTGCTGAAGACAAAAATCTATGAAGCCTGAGATAGTCAGTTATTTGAGCTCAGCTAAGAATGCACAATTCAGAGATGCTTGTGTATGATTTTACATACCTTCCTAGGTACCCTCAAGTGACAACAGCCATCTTAATTGTGGACCAGTTGTTTCAAATCAATCATGTCAAATTTCATATATGTATAGGTGGTCAATACATTGGGGGAGGGGGGGGGTTTGCATCGTTTATCGTCTACCTCCCTTTAAGATTCAAGGCCAATTACAAGAAAGTGTGGTACAACAAACAGTGCATTGAAATTAGATTCACCATCAGAGAACAAGGAATTAAAAACAGTTTAATAGATCTGATGAACTGGATCAAATAATTGGAAAGCAAAATGCATCTAACGAACATTTAGAAGGCATCTAATGAACAATGCAGTGTGTGGGGGGGGGACTTCCTATTTTTTTTCGAAAACCATTACAAACTACATCCCTATTATTTTTTAATGTAAAAAATGTCCCCCTGTGTGACAGATACAGGCTTGCTATGTATCTCAAAAAAAAAATGTCCAGATTGAATTCTGACAGACTCACTTCAGCCTTTGACACAGCTTGGTGAACTGTGCTGGCATTTTCGAAAAACAGATATCTGTGTGGTGTGTAGGGTAAGGATGCCCTTTTCTGAAAACTGGCCTTGTGGCTTAAAAATGTTTATGGCCGTGGAGTCACAGCAGCCTAGCATATTGCTCCACAAAGCTTCATGTAAAAGTTCATGAACTTTTAGCTTCAAAGAGAAGGTGAAATCAACTAGAGAGAGCCAGAAATGATGCCCAAGAGTCTGCTGTATCCATTCATGCTCCTTAAACTTGCTATATGTATGTGTGTGCATGTATGTATATGTATGTATATGTATGTATATATATGTATATGTATGTGTGTGCATCTATCTATCTATCTATCTATCTATCTATCTATCTATCTATCTATCTATCTATCTATCTATCTGAGAGAGAGAGAGAGAGAGAGAGAGAGAGAGAGAGAGAGAGAGAGAGGTTGGTAGGTTGGTAGGTTGGTAGGTAGATAAATAGATTTCTGCTTTTATAAGGATGTGATGCTCCGGATGTGACACAAAATGTGATGCTTCGGATGTGACAAGGATGTGACACAAAAAGGATGCGATGCTTTGGATTTGCCATGGCTTTTTTAATTGTGTAGGTAGGAGAATAATCTTTTCCATGGACTCTCCATGTTCCATGACAGGCAGAATAACTGAGGTAATTGGATAATTTTGGGTCTACCTATTTGCTGAGATTTCCTTTCCTTTCCTTTCTTTTTTTTCTAGTCAAGTCAGAGCTGACTTATGGCAACACTTTGGGACTTCCAAAGCAAGAGGCATTCAGAGGTAGTTTGCCATTGCCTGCCTCTGCCTCATAACCCCGGACTTCCTTGGTGGTCTCCCATCTAAATATTAACCAGGGCTGACCTTGCTTAATTTCTGATATTGGGCTAGCCTGGGCTATCCTCCCTAAAAGGGATGTCTGCAACACTTAAACAGATTACGTTCACAAGGATAAACAAAAGCCCTCCTCCAAAATCAGTCTCTGCAGCCCTCATATTGTTTTATTTGGTAAGACAATAGATACACAGAATTAATGCTGGCCATAATGAACAGTTTAGTTCATATTTAGCAAGATGATGATGTTCTCCCATGACGCAGAAGCTGGCGCATAATGTTTATTTATTTAAAAAGGGGGGTTTTTTTAGCCTGCTTCTCTCTGTGAAATACTCAAAGTGGCTCGCCAGATGACTCAAAACAGATTTCACATAAACTATCAACAGAAGGCCACAAAAATTTTGTCAGCTCATAATGGAATGGATACGTGAAGGAAGTGTCCATGTGTTCGGGATTGCAGTGTTCCAGGGATGAAGGCCACATGTGAGAACTCTATATGTATAGACACTGTTTGTCATGACCTGGATAGCTGCAGTCTAGCTTGATCTTTTCAGACCTCAACAGATAGTCTGAGGGGCAGAACTGGGAAGTGGTTTAATGTGCGCATGGATGCATTAAGAAGAAATTACCTTGGCTGAGTGAGAGAGTATCCCTTAGGGGTGAACAAGCCCTGGGGCAAGGCTTCAGCAATCTCACAGGATCCCAAGATGTGAGGAAGAGATGGAATATATAACCAGCGATACTCTTTGAAACCAAATTAAACTTTTATTGAAGATTGACAAATTGCAAATTGAGCACCCTGCTGTATAATCCATTCACATACACATACACACTGATGGTGAGATTACCAAAAAGAGGCGGGCAGATACCAGAAGACTCACCATTGGGAGGACTCACCGCTGACATAATGACATCACCAGCAGTACATTGGCATCCCTTTTGGAATGGCCAGAAGTGACATAATCATGTTGCCAGCTATGCTCTAGCATCTGGCTAAAACTGTATGATTTAACCACAGAGTTTAGACAGAACACTACAGCATTACCAGTAAAATGTTGATGTCACTTCCAGTTGCACCAGAAGTGACATTTGTGCACTAGAATGCTGGTGATCACCTCCCCATTTCCCCCAATTTTTCTCCCACTTCCCTACTAGATGGTGGTGTGAAGGGCCCAGTAGAGCAATTCAGGCCAGTGGGTGAGCCACTCCCAGAAGCTCTTTTGACCTCTGAGGAAGAAGCTGTTGATGCAAAAATGGCTCTGTCCAACCTTCATTCACCTTGGCTCTTGATGATAATTGACATATCACATTATTTCTTAACTCCTCCTTTCTCTGGGAGAAGGAAGGGGTCTGGACACTGGGCAGTAGACCTTCCAGATGCCTGCTGTTTGCAAAGATCCAACATGGCATCATGTTTTGATTTTTGTTTCCCCCACAAGTTGAGCAACTTCTTTACCTTGTAGCCTACTTGTGGGAATACTCAACTATCTACCTCTTCATGGTATCTCCTCTTTTTCAGTCAAGGGCCAGGGACAATGCCGGTCTTTCTCCCCAGTGGGCACCCAAAGTGGATCACATCATTCTCCTTTCCTCCATTTTACTCTCATTACAGCTTTGGGAAGTAGGCTAGGCTTAGAATGTGTGACTGGCTAAAGGACAACCAGCAAGTTTCCATGGCAGAAGTGGGGATTCAATCCTGGGAATCTGAGATCTTAGTCCAACATTCTAACCACACAGGATGTCCTTTGCTCACACTCTAAACAGTCATGCAAATAGTAATCTTCCCTAATTCTAACATAAACCAACTGGTGAAAAACGGAAGATGTACAGTTACTGCAAAGCAAGTCACCTAACGTTTATGGAATCAAGTAGGGTTTTTTAAAGGTTAATTTATGAATAATGTGCTACATAGATTCAAATGTGGCAGTGGAAGATTGTGGGTGGGGAATAGCTGGAGCCAATTCAACTTTTGATTCTGTTTCTCACAGATGGAGCCCAGCATTAATTAAATTCAAGAGTCTGTTTGATCTTGTAAGTGGCACAATATTTTGGTTTGTCTGTTTCAGAGGATATTAGTATATCTGATACAACACATGCAAATTGTGATATGCATAAACAGCAAGCAGGTACACGTGCCCATCAAGATGGCAATCCTACCTGCTGGGCAACCAATTACATTGGAATGTACATTGCCATGTGATGTGGACTTTGCATAGGATTGCTTCTGTCATTCTTTAAGGATTTTGAATTTATGAACTGGTTTCAGAAGTAAAACCATTGCTATCAGTAATCTTCATTGCTTTGTTCCCTATGCATTTTGTGCAGAGCGACTTAAGCTTGTGCAGTTTGCCATAATTTTTATTTCTTTTTAATTCATTTCCATTTAGCTTCAGAAAAAAGAACATTGCACAAAAAGAATCTTGATGCTGTCATGAATTCAGTCATATCAAGGATACTTTTATGCATTGTTTCATCAACTTTCTTTTTTAAAAAAATACAGGAGGGTAAGAAGAGCAAGTAAATTGAAAGAATAAAGGAATAACTTTATAGATTTTGCTTTTTAAACCAGAATTAAGAAAAAACTGGAATGTTGCATAGAGAGGAGTTTGGGGTAAAAAAGAATAAAACAGAATAATTATGGTCATCCCTAATTTTCCTCCAGTCCTGACTAAACTTTATTTGTTGGTATGCTTTTAAAAGAATGACACTCAGTACCAAGCATTTTTCTGGAATAATATAATTTTGGATCGTCTTTCTCTTGATAAACACAAAGACATTTGGTAAATCACTGGGAAACAACAGCGCTCCAGGGACAGAAAAAAATGGTCCCTGAGGCACTGTTCACACAGGAGGCGCTGCTGCATTGCAGCAGTGCCGTCCTGGTTCCCCTGAAGTGGTGCAAAGGCGCCGCTTCCGAAACTCGCTCGGGGGCGAGTTTTTTGGAATATGCCGGTTGCCACCCATTGCCGAGCGAACTGCAGCGGGTGGAAGCCGGCGTATTTCCGTGGCGTTCCCAAACAGCTGCCTACCTTTTCCCTGCCTTCCGTCGCTCTGAGGAGGGAAGGGGACATGCCTCCTTGCCTCCATCGCTTCAGCCGTCGCTCTGGCCAAGGGGCGTGTCTCCTGACCTACTCAGAGTGACGGAAGGCAGGGAAAAGGTAGATAGCTGTTCGGGGGGCTGCATGGCTGTGTGGAGCGTGCTCCGCCAGCAGTGCAGCCTGTGGGGCCATTCGTGCAAACGGCCCCAGAGCTTGCGTCAGCATCAATCATTCCGATGCAAGCCCACAAGCCTGGCTGTGCGGAAACTGCCATAGATTTTTTCCACGCATGCAATTTCACATAACTGTGTCTCAGAAAAAGAAATTAGTATGGTCAGTTGAGGTGCAGCAATCGAGAAAATTGTATCTTCCCACGTTAGGGTATCATAACGAACCAATATGAGAATTATCATTCATTTATACGTGCCAACTTTGTCAAAACCACTATTTTGTACATTATTGAACATGGTCCTTTAATACAAAAGCATTTTGAATGCCAAACTGTTTTTTTCCCTTTCCAACTTTCACACAGATGTTGGGGAGGAGGGCTATGTGGATCTTACTGATATGTTGATGTCTAAAAAGAGCAACATATCTTACTGATATGTTGATGTCTAAAAAGGCAGATTTTCACCTCTGGTATATGAGAACCAGAATTCAAGTTTCATGTAGCATGTATAGAAACTCTCCATGTGTGAAAGATCTATGTATTGCCTTCTTCTGACTTCACAGTAACCACATGCCCGAGGAGTATCACAGGCAGGGTTGTCAGTTCTGGGTTGGGACATACCTGGAGATTTGGGGTGGGGAGGGGGCAGAACCTGAGAAAGGCAGATTTTGGGGACAGAAAGGACTTTAATGAGGTACAATGTCATAGAGTCCACCTTCCAAAGCAGCCATTTTCTCCAGGTGAACTGACCTCTGTCATCTGGAGATCAGTTGTAAATAGATATGTGGATTTAACAAAGTAAAAATACCACCCTCAGTTATATTATTCTTATATGGTATTTGCAGAGTTTTTCTCTCCTCCCTCCAGTGGTGGCTATATGAAGGAAGAAGAAGAAGAAGAAGAAGAAGAAGAGTTTGGATTTATATCTCCCCTTTCTCTCCTGCAGAAGACTCAAAGGGGCTTACAATCTCCTTGCCCTTCCCCATCACAACAAACACCCTGTGAGGTAGGTAGGGCTGAGAGAGCTCCGAGAAGCTGTGACTAGCCCAAGGTCACCAGCTGGCGTGTGTGGGAGTGTACAGGCTAATCTGAATTCCCCAGATAAGCCTCCACAGCTCAGGCGGCAGAGCAGGGAATCAAACCTGGTTCCTCCAGATTAGATACATGAGCTCTTAACCTCCTACGCCACTGCTGCCAAAAAGTGGATCCAAGCTGAGCCTAGCATTCAGCTGTGTACTGCCACTGTCATCTCCCAAGTCCACATGGGCTCAGGGATGGCAGGATGTGAAGAGATGAATGCTGGGTTTAGCCCAGCCAAGCTCAGTGTTGAGCTCTTTACCACCTGCCACCTCCAAGTCCCACATAAACTTTGAGGCAGCTTGGATTTTTTGAGGGTTAATGGACCCTGAACATTTCAAATCCCCCCTCCAAAAAAACCCCCAGGAAAACACCCATACCAGTATGGAGGGTTTTTTATTTTTTTCAAAAATATTGAGGTCTTTTAAACCCAAACCTGAAAAATACCAGGAAAAAAATGGTGCACACCCCTAGCTGTAATCTGCATCCACTGGTTGGAGGTGGCAACCCTAATCACCACTAGCTCACAGATGGCAGTCTCCTAATATGGGTGTTTGTGACTCATGGTACTAGAGACGAGGCATATTTACTCAGAAGTAAGTATTTGCTTACTTATTTGCTTAGATGGGACCTTCTCTTCTGAAATTATAAGGGGGAATGACCGGTCCTAAAACTCTTAACATTTTTTTCCATGCCTCCTGATACATATACCACATGCCTCCTCACTGTCTCAGGCCCCTTAGAGAATCCCAAGACAGTCACAGGGCAATGTGAGAATCTTTTTCAACACTCTCGATCACTGAGGAAATAAATGTAATTTAACTTAATCCATAGACAATAAATGCAGGAAATAGAGTTGTGGCCTCATTTCATCACAGAGAAGAGGGCAACCGCTGGCTTATTTACTTTGAATTAGGCACTGGCAACAGATAGAAAACTGAACTGTAGAAATGAGAAAGAGATTAGAAGATATAATTGATTCTTTTCCATCTTTAACTTCTCTTATTCCACCCAAATTTAGAGTGCTGTGTGGAAGCCATACATTTCAGAGAAAAATAATTTGGAAACGGATCAATGAATCCTGGAGACAAACTAATTTTTAAAAATGCTGAGATATATTCCAGTTATACAACTATTTCTTCTACTGAAGATCTCAACATGTCTCCGGGTTCCCTTTTATCTCTGTATATAATTGAGCAAGCCTAGAAGGTGGAGACAGCTCACTTCCAGCCAACCATCATGCACAACTCATTTCCACCAATCTCCATGCATGACTCACTTCCAGTCAATTGCCATACCCTCTGCCACCCACCCCAACACCAGTTCCATACATGGGGAAGAGGTGGGACTTTCCTGTTGAGGACTGGTTACTGCTGACAACAAACGTGTGGGGAGGGACAAGGGTTTACAATCAGGCCTCTCCATACCATGGTGGGTGTGGCGTTTCCCCTAGTTGCCCCGGCCCCACAAGTGGCTGTACTGACCCACCTTCCCTGACCTGGGGGTTGGACTCCCCAGACGATGTTATCTTAGCCTGGCCCTGAGGGCCAAGGAACAGTCTTGCCCACAGGGCGCCTTGTGTTAGGCCACGCCTTGTACCCTCCTCCCATACGGTGGCCTGGGGTCCCGGCGCTGTTTGCCAGAGCCACCGGCTTGCCTGACCCCTCTCCCTCTCGCTCTCTCTGTTGCCTCACAGAAGAGATCCCTCTGATTGCTTCTCCCCTTCCCCGGCTTCCTTGCCCCACCCTGTTATGCTTCACAGGGGTGGGGTGGGTGAGCAGCCGGTGTGAAGCCCGGGGCTCACCAGCCTGTTTCCCCACAGCGCTGGGCAGCCACCCCTTCTAAGCTCCTTGTCTCTCTACCACTCCCTTCCCCTGCCAATGCCCTCCCCAGTCCCTGCTGCAGCGGCAGCTCTCGAGACCCATTTCCCTTCTCCTTTTATCTACTCCTCCTCTTGGCCCAGCTGCAGCTCATCACCCTCTCTCACAGCCGGTTCAGCTGTGAGAGGCCCCTCCCTGCCAACTCTCACTCTGCTGGCTTTTACTCTGTCTGCTGTTATCCTGCTGTCTCTCTCTTTGCCAGCCCTTGCCCTGCCTGCTGTGCTGAGTCCGGGCGCTGGGGACAGGGCCACGCCCGGACAGTGGGACAAAGAATGAGGGAAAGAAAGAAGCTTCCCCCCACCTCCAAACACACATGAACCTCCAAGGACAATGACCAAACACCTGAGAGTATGGAAAGGAAAGCCTCTGTATTGCCTTCATTTTTTTCTCCCTACCGCGGCAACTGCCAAATGCATGAACAGTCTGTGAAATGCTACAGGATCCTGTTGACAGGATGGCCTGTTTCTCACACAGAAGACACATATGCTCTCTCTCTCTCTCTCTCTCTCTCTCTCTCTCTCTCTCTCTCTCTCACACACACACACACACACACACACACACACACACACACACACACACATCAAGGAATTGGTGCAACTCCAGGGCAGGCTGGCCAGGTGGACTTCCTTCCCTGCACTCTCCCCCCCCCCCTTTACAAAGCCAGAATTCAGTTTTGCAAATGGTGGGGGCTTTGGGGAGAACGCTTCTTATTTTCACAGGAACTGGCTTCCCCCATCCTTGTCAAAGGGTTTGTAAAGTTGGGGGGGGGTGCCTATGGAGGATAGCAGGATGGAGAGTGACAGGCTGAGAAGCGGAAGAACAGATGGGAAAAAAAGAGTGGCCAATGAGGAGGAAAGGCAGGAGGGACGGGTCCCCTTGGTAGATGCTGTTAACCCATCAACATAGGCCTAGAATCCATTATACTGTTCAGTACAATGGGCTTTACTGTTGGTAGGACATATTTCTACCCCAAGCCAGATTCCAATATATCTTATGATAGAAACATTCCCACAAAGACAAAAATGTTTGAGGTGACATATATAATTACATTTACTTATATAATTACATATAATTACAGTACTAAGACATCCAGAGCTTGCAAACACATCAAGCAGAATGTTTCTTTCATGTAGATTCACATTTCTTTTTGTTTCACAGGGTAATTTACTTACAGGCTCGTTCCGCACATGCAGAATGATGCACTTTCAAACTGCTTTCAGTGCTCTTTGAAGCTGTGCGGAATGGCATAATCCACTTGCAAACAGTTGTGAAAGTGGTTTGAAAACGCATTATTTTGTGTGTGTGGAAGGGGCCACAATGAGACTAGGACCAGGAGTAATGAGTTCAAGGGGAAGGAAAAGAGATTCCACCTAAACATTAGGAAAAACTTCCTGTCGACAGTGGAATGCACTACCTTGGAGTGTGGTGGAGTCTCCTTCTTTGGAGATTTTTAAACAGAGGCTGTATTGATATCTGTCAGGAGTGCTTTGATTGTGTGTTCCTGCAGGGGATTGGACTTAATGGCTCTTGGGGATTGGACTTAATGGCTCTTGAGGTCTCTTCCAACTCTATGATTCTATGATTCTATTTAATGGTTTCTGACATTTTTATGCATTGGGGTAATTTTCTACCCCAATATAGGGTTAGAAAACTCTGCCACAATAGACAAATGCATAGATTTCTGGATTATATTCTACTCTGGATTTTTGTTTACAGAAAATAAACTGTAAGTGGTCACTGGCTATACTTCAGGGATATTGGTTGCTGTGGTACAAGTGATAATGTTTTAAGAGGAGTAAGTTGTACTGTCATTTCTAGGTGTTCTACCAGAAAAAGGTGCAACCGGGCTAATTCACTCTGAGGCTCTTTCTAAAGTTAAGATCAGAAAATCAAATTAATAGGGCTGCGCAATTTATATTCAGAAATGTTCTGACTTCCCTGAATAATGCCATGTTCAGAATCTCAATGTTATAATAGTCTCAAACTGCTTGGGAAATAAAAATGAACCGTATCATCCCCAGACAGTCTGTTACCAGAGGCATAAACTTGAGTATTCTCTGGTTTTTGTAGGCATTACTTTTGCCAAGTTAGAAGGGAGGGAGAACAAATCTGTCTGTGCTTCATGAAATTCTGAGGCAGGCACAGATAACAGGAAATAGTTTCACTGGAGTTCTTTTCAACTGGAAGTTATCGTCACTAAAGTTCTTTCCGGCTGGAAGGTGGGAATAGCTGCTGTGTAATCCACCTGCTGTCTCCTGACTATTTGCTATCAATTAATACTCTGCCTTCTGAATCAGTCATCCCTGTCTCCTTTTCCAAACACTTCTTCCTATATTTGATTCACACTCTTTCCATGAACGTACCTATTTACTCAATACTTCTAAATGAAATGTAGGGCTAGTAGACTTGCAGGTTTATTAGACTGTGGATTAACAGAGGAAATGACAGTTTAAAATACTTTGGAGGTTTATTCAGTTTAAGGCTTAAATACAGTTAGATTAGATATAGACATTTTGCCTTTCTTTCTCTCTCTCTATGTGCAAGAGAGAATAAATGAAAGACAGGGAGGTGTGAGCATGATTGAAGAGGTTAGTGCATTGAAAAGGTTCCATGAACATTACCTTCAGTCATTGCAAGACTAAAGACATTGACCTTGGTTTACTATACAGTGCAATCCTATGCAGAGATATTCCAGTCTACACTCATTGAAATGAATGGGCTCAGACTAGATAATTCTTCTTACGATTGCTCTGTAAGAAACAGTCTGGCCCCTTTCACACACGCAAAATAATGCGCTTTCAACCCACTTTCACAACTGTTTGCAAGTGGATTTTGCCATTCCGCACAGCTTCAAAGAGCACTGAAAGCAGTTTGAAAGTGCATTATTCTGCATGTGCGGAATGAGCCACTGATTCCAGAAATGTAGTCAAAGAGGTGGAGAGGTGGCAGCATTTGGGACTTTTTCGTTTGGAGAGGAGACGTCTGAGAGGGGATATGATTGAAGTCTATAAAATTATGGGGGCTTTGGGGATAGAAAATGTTAACAGAGAGAAATTTTTGTCTCTTTCTCACAAAACTAAAACTAGGGGGCGTACACTGAAAATGCTGGGGGGAAGAATTAGAACTAATAAAAGGAAACACTTCTTCATGCAACGTGTGATTGGTGTTTGGAATATGCTGCCACAGGAGGTGGTGATGGCCACTAACTTGGATAGCTTTAAAAGGGGCTTGGACAGATTTATGGAGGAGAAGACGATCTCTGGCTACCAATCTTGATCCTCCTTGATCTGAGGTTGCAAATGCCATAGCAGACCAGGTGCTCGACAGCAGCAGCCGCAGAAGGCCATTGCTTTCACCTCCTGCACATGAGCTCCCAAAGGCACCTGGTGGGCCACTGCAAGTAGCAGATTGCTGGACTAGATGGACTCTGGTCTGATCCAGCAGGTTCTTTCTTATGTTCTTATGATAGTATGAGTCCTACCTACCAACCAGTGTGGCCACTGAGCAGGCATTCCTCTAGGTCAGGGGTAGGCATGCAGCTCTTCTGCCCTTGCACTGTGACTCCAAATCACGTAGAACCAGGATATGAGTTTTGTGGCAAAAAAGGATCTTTTGAGCCTCTCGTACACTCAAGTCCCAAGCTGGGACAATTATCCTCTAAGAGGAGAACAACAGGAAGGAATCAATATAAAAACAAAGTAACTTCATTGCCATAGCAAAGATATAGAATCAAAGAAGGGTGAGACAGAAGCACAAAACAGCAACACTGTCACTGAACTGTTTAAAGACAACAGTAAAACAATGTGTAACACGCGGCAATCTAGTCAACACCATTCGCTTTGCACCATTCCCTTTTACTTATGCTAAATACCCACTTGATCGAAATTATGTTCGTCTTCCCACTGTGTTCAGTGATGCTTGTTCAGTGATGCTTTCCCCCTCCCCTTTACTCACCGTCCCATCCAGTGTTGCTCTGGAGGGCTGCAGGGACCCGCCCACTCTGCCCTGTGACCTCTGGAGGTTGCAGGGCAGTGTGGGCCGGTCCCTGCAGCCCTCCAGAGCAATGCTGGATGGGATGGTGAGTGGAGGGGGGCGACTGGAGGTGGCTCAGTACAGAGCTGCCTCTCCGGCTGAGGGAAGTGCCGACCACTCGCACGCTAGTGTGCGAATGGCCCTCGAGCCTCCGCAGGCATAAATTATGCCAGCAGAGGCTTGGCTCCGTGCATGTGCGGAAAGGGCCTTAGAGTAATGACTCAGTATAGGAACATCTGCTTGGAATTTCAAAGGACCCATATACAGCCCTAGGGATCTTCAGTTAAAAGGGTCAGATAGAAGATGATCCAAAAAACCTCTACAAAGACATTGTGCTGAGACTCTGATAGACTAACAGTGTGACTCGGTATAAGCAGCTTCATATGTTCATATGCTCTTCTCAGATTAGCCTGTGCACTTCAAAACACATCAACTGGGTGACCTTGGGCTAGTCACAGTTCTTCTGAACTCTCTCAGCCCCATCTATCTAACAGGGTGTTTGTTGTGAGGGGGGAAGGGAAAGGAGTCTGTAAGCCCCTTTGAGTCTCCTTACAGGAGAGAAAGGGGGGATATAAATCCAACTCTTCTTCTTCTTGACACTGTTATTGCTTTTTTTTTTAAACTACCTCAAATGTTTTACATGAACTGGAGGTCTGGGTGATTAAATGAGTTAATATCTGAGAGTTTGACATACATTCAGATAACACATTCAAATAATAAATATCTTAGGCCTGCTTGGAATTGCTAGTATCCTAATTTTAAATAGTGCTACCCAAATAAATGAGATCCATCTTGAATTGGAAATGTAACTTATTTCCAAAAGGCAGACCATTTCAACCCATTAATTCACCCACCCCAAACTTACATCAATAAGAAATAAGATTTGGAGTGAACCCATTCCTACCAATTCTAGTTCCATTCCTACAAATGCTTCTCTTCACCTAAGTAAGACTTGTGTATTTGTTATCTTCTAATGAGAGTGTACAATTGGAGTCACAAGCTGTTTGGGATGAACCATGTGAAACTATCTTATATTGAATTCAGTAGTTGGTCTATTGAGATCAGTATTGTCTACCCTCTGACTAGCTATTTAGTGTTACAAGTAGAAGTCATTCATGTAATCTCTCTACCCGCAGCCCCTCCCTCTTAGCAGCTATGCTGATGTCAGCCCATGGAAAAATCCAGTTTAGCATGCTATATTTTAATATCATTTTCACTCCCCATAGCATCACCACATCGTCTGAAATGGGTGGTGTAGGCACCCAACATTGAGGTCTTAAGGCGAGGCTGTAAGTCAGAATTATTTAAATAATTTATGTGGGAAATTGAGCAAGGTTTGGTTTTATATTGTAATTATGTTATAAATACCTTTTAAAACTAAATTTAAATTAATTTAATATGAATATGTTGGTATTTAAAATATTTTTGTCATCTATCTTGGGTACTGATTGTGTTGGGAGGAAGGTGGGATTTAGAAAACTTGGTAGATTGGATCAGGGTCACTGGCTCATGGTTGACCAGTGGAATTGTTTAGTTTATTGGATTTTTACCCTGCCCTTTCCCAACCAAAGTCAATCAATCAATATTTTATTTCAGTCAAAGACCAGAAAATATCAAATATCAAATATAAAATCCAGATAGTACATTTCCAGACCAGATACAAAATATAATTGAGGTAACCAGTTTCCAAAGACTGTTTGTCCAAACCATAATATAAGTTCAAGTTAAAGATTGGAATAAAATTTGAATAAAAGATAAAATCATTGATCCAGGGTTCCTATTTTTATTGCCCTACTTGTCCACGCCTTTTAACCACATAAGCACTAAATTTTGCCACCTCTCTGGTTATATTTGGATTGGAAACCTCTAATAATCTTTCCATGGCACAATCCTCAGGGCCAAGAAAAATTGATGTTGGAAGAGAGTCAAACAGTTTTGCCCTCATTTCTTTGTGAGTGGGGCATCATAAAAAATATGTGTCAGGGTCTCTATTTCCCCCATATCACATGGACAAAGCCTGTCGATATACGGAATTTTTTTATATCTGCCCTCAAGCATTGCTGAGGGAAGAGCATCACATCTGGTGAGTGTGAAAGCCCTCCTACGTGACTGGTTGTCCAAGTTATATAGATAGGGGGAAGGGCCCAAAGAGTATTTAATGGATGGTTTGAGATTAAATTTGGGGAATGCTGTTATATCTTGTTGACGAGCCATATCTTGAACTCTCAGCTTGACTGTAGTCTTAGATGAGGACAAGTCTTGTGTCAAGAGAACCCAACCAAAGTTAGGATCAGAGTAGCTAAATTACTTGAATTGTGGTAATTCTAATCACAGTCTGTACGCTAACTGCTACACCATTCCGACTTTCAATACAATCCTTAATTTCCATTAACTGGACATTAATTTCAGTCCAGAGAGTACTGGGCCACTGTATTCTCTTTTAAGCGTATTACATTTCCTTCTTGTTGTTTTTCAGAAGTCGGTGACATGTGGTTTTGTGAAAAGAATTTGCTCTTTATCAGAATTACGTATACCTTTTTTGGAATATTTAACTGTTTATAGTTTGCTTTCTAGCCTGCTAGGGGGAAAAGTAACTCTTTAAAAATGTTTCGGGGGGGGGGGGGGGGGGGGGTGAACCCAAAATCATTTCCTTACCAGTTTTACTACAGCTATATTGTTTTTACTTTAAGAATTCTAGGACTTTTTATTCACATAACCATGGTACTGAATGCCATATTAATGACCTATTAGGGTTAAACTGCATTTTATATCTTATTTTGCCAAAAACCCCAAAACAACATAGGCTCCTTCCGCACATGCAGAATAATGCACTTTCAAACTGATTTCAGTTCTCTTTGAAACTGTGCGGAATAGCAAAATGCACTTGCAAACAGTTGTGAAAGTGGTTTGAAAATGCATTATTCTGCATGTGCGGAAGGGGCCATAGAGTTTTTAATTGAGGTTAATATCTTGATTGTTGGAAACACTGAATGCTATGAAAAGTTATAGTTTGGAACTGGGCTTCAGTTCTGGAGGGAGAATATTTCAGTAGACAAGGCCTCAAGTTCCTTCCCAGTTTGTATATTGCCCAGTTTGTATATTGCCCAAAGTAGCTGTCCTTTGGGGCATTTTGTGTGCAGAAGATCCCAAGTTCAATTCCCAGAACCTCCAGTTAACAATCCCACCCAAAGAGGGGTGTGTGTGAATCTATTACTGAGAACCAAACATTTAACCGCTCAAAGAAGATTTGCTGTCATTCAAAGCAGTCTTCTGCTCCCCTCAGTGACCTCACAGCATTACTGAATATGACTGAATACTTAGTATTATGATATCATAATGTTATCTATAGCTTGGTTCCCATGGTGGGGTGGGAAGATGGCACAACCTGAAAATGACAATCTGGCATATCAATGAAAAACTTCAGAACCTCTGTTTTTGCTTATTCCAGATATAGGACAGTTGAACAATTAATTTTAATGGCAATCAATAACAATATGTATAGAACAGAATTAAACATAACTCTCCACCTGCGTTATACAAGTGTTAACTTTAAGAAATCACAACATTCTTTGAGTATCAATATAGTGCTACCCTGCTGTTTCTCCAAAAGGAAGAAGTATTCTGATGACAGATGAGATTCAATTATGGAAGAAGAAGAAGAAGAAGAAGAAGAAGAAGAAGAAGAAGACGAGGAGGAGGAGGAGGAGGAGGAGGAGGAGGAGGAGGAGGAGGAGGAGGAGTTTGGATTTCTATCCTCCCTTTCTCTCCTGTAGGAGACTCAAAGGGGCTGACAATCTCCTTGCCCTTCCCCCCTCACAACAAATACCCTGTCAGATGGGTGGGGCTGAGAGAGCTCTGAAAAGCTGTGACTAGCCCAAGGTCACCCAGCTGGCGTGTGTGGGAGTGCACAGGCTAATGTGAATTCCCCAGATAAGCCTCCACAGCTCAAGTGGCAGAGCGGGGAATCAAGCCCGGTTCCTCCAGATTAAAATGCACCTCCTCTTAATCACTACGCCACTGCTTCTATAGAAGCCTATGGTTTAGTGGCAAAATGTTTAATGTGCATTCAAAATGTTTCAGGTTCAACCCTCAGCATCTCCAATTAGAAAGGTGTGCTGTTAGATGGGCACAGAGGGAAATGCGGGGTGATAAAGACACAAGTTCAGAAATAAGTCAGTAACATGAGACAACGCTTCCAAATAAACTGAAGGAAATTGTTGAAGGAGTGATACTTTTCGATAGTGCAGAAATGTCTCTGAAAAACCAGCGGTTGTTCAACTGTAATATTTATATCAATGACATATTAATTTTATCGTGACCAGACTGGAAACCAAGACCCAACATTTTTTGAACTGTCACAAGCTTCTCAGCTTCCACGCAGTGGTGTAACAAAATTGAGCTGCCATCTAACTCTTGTCTTGCCTTTTAATCTGTCTGAGAAAATAGACATGTTTGATGGCTTATCAAGCACCAAGTGGTTAGCATTTGAAAACATTTGAGACAGAACTTGATAAGGAGGCAGCACCTTTCCAATAGTGTCAATTAGGGAATGACATTTAAGGGGGAAATACATTAAAATTTGATCTGTTCTTCACCATCAGCTATAGAGTGTCTGATTCATCTCCGTTGCCTGCCGTTGCACAGACTCCCAGTTTCATTCCAGATATTTCCAAAGTTTCCTTTACACATCTGTTGATTAGAGAATGTCACGAATCCAGAGCAGGCCTAAGTTACAGCCTTTAAAAGCTTGCCTCCTTATTGTTCCTTAGTACATTCATTAGATGTGTTGATCACCGGCTGGGTAGATTCTCTAATTAGAGAAAATACTGCTGCTAAGCCGAATGACTTAACAACAGGCTGCAATCTCGCTTGGTGGCATTTATTACAGCAGAGGGTTAGGGATGAGTGATAAAAAAATCTCCTTTTGGCTCTCTGACAGGGCTATGAAGTGCTGGAAGACAGAACAGTTTTATGAATGCATTGTCATATTCCGATAAACAAACTGGAGCTCAGGAAAACAAAACAGCATCAACAAAGAGAGTTCAACTGAATGTCCAACAGGAAACCAACATGTAAGTATGCGACCAAAGCAGAGAGATTAACCCAGACGGGTGAACCCTGGCAAGGAGGAAGAGGAATCTACTAGAAAGTCACATGAGGCAGAGGCATGCTGGTTACTAGCATACCCCCATGGCAATGCAGGGTCCCATGCAATTGTTAGCAGGGTCCCATGCATCTATCCAATATTGTCATCAGTTTTGCTGGCAATAGGCATCAGTGGTCTATTAACAGCCCTGAGATGATATTGCTTCTGTTACTGGTTCTTGACACTCTCCAGTGAGGGAGTGAGATTCCTATGCATTCTTATCCATGTCTGGTAGTGCTTTATGATGGCAACTGATAGACCTCCTGTGGTAGACTCTACTCTGGAGAACCAGGTTTGATTCCCTGCTCCTCTACATGAGCAGTGGACTCTTATCTGGTGAATGGAATTTGTTTCTTTGCTCCTACACATGAAGCCTGCTGGGTGACGTTGGGCTAGTCACATTTCTCTCAGAACTCTCTCAGCCCCACCTACCTCACAACATGTCTCTTGTGGGGAGAGGAAGGGAAGGAGTTTGAAAGCTGCTTTGAGATTCCTTACATTGAGAAAAGGGGGTATATAAATTCAAAGTCAACTCAAAAATCAAACTCAATAAATGGCTATTTTTTTCACTAAAAGGTTAAAAGGTCTTGTTAGGAGCAAAGTTGAAATCCCAAATCAATCATGAAGTTCATTCTCCCCACAAGAGACACGTTGTGAGGCATGTGGGGCTGAGAGAGTTCTGAGAGAAATGTGACTAGCCCAACGTCACCCAGCAGGCTTCATGTGTAGGAGCAAAGAAACAAATTCCATTCACCAGATAAGAGTCCACTGCTCATGTAGAGGAGCAGGGAATCAAACCTGGTTCTCCAGAGTAGAGTCTACCACAGGAGGTCTATCAGTCTCTTTTTCTCAGCCTAAAGTACCTCTGTCCTCTTACAGGGACCGCCCTTCCCAGTTCCATGTGCAACATTCTATCTTTGCTATGCAATACTCAAGAAAGTTCAAGGATCACAATTGATTGTTGTTGTTGCATAGAACTGATCTCAGCCCTGTCCTGTAGTCTTAGGTTATGTAAGTACATTTTGAATTGTAACAGTTTACAGGCTTCTAACATGCCTATTAAAATAAGGTCACTGCCGGAGTTTGAAAGTCAATTAACTCAGAAGGTGGAATGAAAAGTTCATGTTAATCCACTAATGTGCATCTCAGTGGTAATTAATTCAGGTCTTTGTAATGGTTCCAAGAAATTAATTTACTCTTCTATTGGAAGAGTCTACAGAATCCCCCCCCGCCCCGCAAGTCCTTGGACCTTCAATTATAATGAATGCATAATTGCCATAGATTCATTTTGCAAAATTATGTGGCCTTAGACTAATGCTGATCAATTGGTATCAATACCAGTGTTGTGCCAAGCAAAAGAAATAATTGATGCATAAGAATAAGGTCATTTGCCCCCGTTTTGATTAAGATTTTTCAATATGTCACCTACATTTATTGATTTTGTAAGGAAGTAGCCATTATCAGCTAACATCAGGTTTGCCATCATCAATCACATAAAGAAGATTAACCCATTCACATGACAATTATGCAACAAAGTACATAGGCTTTGCCTATTACTTTACAGACATTGTTAAGTCAGGGATAATCAAACAATAGGCTGTACAGCTCTTTAGATCAACTGTGGACTATGTAGACAAGAAGCCGCTTCTTTTGGAAAGTAGCAAAACACACAGTACAATTAGTTTTTTTCTAAACAGAGGCACAAGCAGAGGTGCACTGGCATAGTTGATGCTGGTGCACCCCTAGGGCCATTCGCACGATGCCCTACAAATGGCCCCGGTGCCCCTGCACCCACGGGGCTGCGTTCGCATGGGCATGCCACCAGAGATCCCTCCTACTTTGTCTCCTGGATCCTGTCACACTGGAGAGGCCAGGAGACATGCCTCTGTGGCCATGGCAACACCTCCAGGGCAAGGTAAGAGGATTGGGGGACAAGGTAAGAGGGATCTGTGCCGGCACGAGGAAACACCGACTTCCACCCGGTGCAGTTCACTCAGCACTGGATGGAAGCCGGTGTTTTCCAAAAGCCATTGTCATTTCAACTCTTCTGCCACTTGAAGAACACAGACCATTCCCCTGCATGCCACCCTTCCTCTCCCTCTGCTAGGGTGGGTAGGCCATGTCCGGATGCCAGGCCCCCTCCCCCTCCCTGGAATGCCACCCCTTACTCCCTCCCCTTCCCTTGCATGCCACCTTTCATCTCCCTTTGCTAGAGTGGGTGGGCCATGTCCAGTTGCTGGACCCCTCCCCCTCCCCTGCATGCCACACTTACTCTCCCTCTGCATTCAAGGAAGGAACTTTTCCTGGGATTCTTAAACTTCTACCATTTGTTTTTGAAGCATAAGGCGACTGTGGCTGAACTGCCCCACTGCCTCTTGGAAAAGTAGGCTAGATGGCACTGGCTTTGCAGGTGGTGTTTTCAGGAATGATTGGCTTCTTAAATCATGGTTTGTGGTTTCGTGAGGATGGACTACTGGCAAGGAATGGGTTGCACCTCACGGCTGTAGGTAGGAACATTTTTGCTAGGAGACTCGCAAACCTGATGAAGAGGGCTTTAAACTAAGTTATGGGGGGGAGGGAGGTAGTATTCAAGTGGGCAGGAGTTCATCAAATAATAATTGTTCAAAGATTATAGACAGAACTGAGCAAATAGTTCAAGAACCAATTAGTGGGAGGGGAAAAAAGAACGTTGAAAGTTATTTGTTTAACAGGGAAACATACTGATTTATTTTCCTTTAAATTCAACAAGACTTTGAAGCATTCTCTTTGGGAGGATATGTTCAAAGTAAAGGCTGCTGTATATACATCAATGTGGAGTGAGGTCATGAATGTATGTACCTGATTTCATCATGATTCAATGCTATGTGATTCAAAAAAGTAATGAAAAATCCATAGAGAAAGAAACATCTCAGACCATAGATTCTTTCATAATGGTGATGAGTATTGTAGATATTCCCTGTTCAGAACAAAATCTAAATGTGACTTATTCACAGTAGAATTTCTATTCTGCCCATCAGAAAGACCATGATCAAAACAACTTCACTAGATCTGGGCTGTAAATCTTACTAATTCATTATAGTCAACATCTATTTTTTCTCAACCTACTCATCTTCACAAGAGTACATGGCAGCATGCATAGATTTCACCTTCCCCATTTTCCTCACAAGAACCCTGATTAGTAAATTAGTAAAGTGTGTAGTCAAGATAATCCATTGAATTGCATAACTGAATGGGGATATAACCAAGTCTGCTCAAAAGGCATTCCTTCCTTCCTTCCTTCCTTCCTTCCTTCCTTCCTTCCTTCCTTCCTTCCTTCCTTCCTTCCTTCCTTCCTTCCTTCCTTCCTTCCTTCCTTCCTTCCTTCCTTCCTTCCTTCCTTCCTTCCTTCCTTCCTTCCTTCATTCATTCATTCATTCATTCATTCATTCATGTTTAAATGTTACAAATAAACTGTAAATTCTAGAATAACTCATTTATCTAAAACATTAGTTTTGTTTTGTTTTTTAATCTTAAATCCTAGACCTATGGTTGAGAATATTTTGTTGAATCATCTCAGGTAGTGGTATTGACATTTATTTCCACAGGCCAAAAGTGGGGGGGGGGGGGTCGTCAATGAAGCCATTCATTATGGTTCACTGCCAAAGATCTGGAATCTTGGCTCCTAATGAACCCAGCAGGATTATAATGCTAATTGACTCTGTGTTTTTTTAAAGGAAACAATAATGTGCATTCATTTTTAATTGCTGTTCAGACTAACTTTCTATTCAGTTGTTGCTGAGTGTAAGGTTTAATAGAGAAGGAACATCTAATTTGTACTTTGGTCAAGAGACAGGATCTGGTACCCATTGAAAAGATTAGGTAACATGCCAAGGTGTATCTGGCTTTCAAGCTAATTACTGAAGCTGAAGTGGTATGTGATTACAGTACACCGGCAGCATCTTCTTGCAAGCATTAGGAAAGCTTTAATTTATCAGTTTGTAGAAATAATGTTATTTGGAAAAGATCCTTCCTTTTACAAATACAGTTTTTGGGGAAGTGAATTGTAGGAATGTAGGTGACTTGGGAAGATACAGATCTTTCAGAGCTATGAACTTTTCAGAGCTATGAACAATGAGGCTTTATCAAACATCAGTAAGGTTTATTTTGCCAACTTTATGTCAGCAGCTAACTGAACTTTCAATGTTCTGAGAATGCTCTGCAAACTACAAGTTAACAGATCCACAAGTGATTTTTATCTCCTTCATAATTTTGGAATTAGCTTTTATTTCTTAGATCACTTTCCTAATATGCAGTCCAATCGGGCTTGCAGAAAGAATGAGATGGAATTTTAAACGCTGGCTGATTTGATTCATATGCTCCCACTGACATCCCATTTCTCCCTTGTGAGTTTTTTTCCCTACTTTCCTTGCCCCAAAGATACCCATTTAAGTAAAAGTGTAGTTCAGCATTGTTTTATATTAATTGTGTACTCATTAAACGTTACCTAAATAGCATGAAAGGACCAAAATAATCATTAACAACAGCATAATCAAGAGACAAAATGGCTGTTTCAGGCTATACCTATGTTCTACTGCAGATTTCTTTCTAGCTGAGAAAGGTAATTTTTTTCAGAAATCTTCCACTTTTTTCTACCATCCATTGTATTCCCTTAAAAACTATCCCTGGGTGTTTGAGGACAGTGTGAACACAATGTGGGATCTGCAGTAGGGGGTGGGGGTGGGGCAGTGAAGTGAAGTGAATCTTCCCTCCGCAATCAATATAGGTAAATTTCTAATAGGTGGTTCAAATTCAGGGGATTTCCAAAATGAGGAGTCTATGGCAAATTCTCTAGCATTAAGGTACATGAAGAATTACTGCTGCTATAAAAACTTGCCAGCCAATTATTTCACTGTTCTGTAGTATGGAAACAAAAACATGGAACCCCTTCTCAATTAGTCAAATCTTAAGCAATTGCATTGTGATTTTTGAAGCAAATGAAATGCTCCTTTGAAAGCGGATTCTCATATTTTGTTGGGTTTTTCTTTTAATGTTGCAAGACATAAGGGCACTTTTTCTAGCAATTCTTAGGCTAGACACAGAATCTCATACCCACTGAAAGAATCAGGTAGCATACCTACTGAACTTATTTTCCCCCCTTCTGGTTGCAGTCTCTGCATCTCCTGGGAAAACTGAGAGGAACATTTTCTCTTTATACTTTTGGCCCTGCTTTTAAAATAATGTGAAATTCAGTGGATATTCATAAGAACAAAACAGCTGGATGAAAAATAGAATCCTTTTCAAGGTTGCTTTCATCACAAAGAAGCTGATGTGTCCTACCCCAGTTCAAGTTTTACAGCATCCAGCAAGCCTCTTGCAAAAGATGTATATCTGCCTTTGGGTAGTGAAAGTCATGACTCTACTTTTGCATCATGCGAGTTATATACTAAAGGCATTCAACTGATAACATGTGCACTTAATAAGAGACTGGTTAAACAGTCAACAGTAAGAAATCACAAATGTATCAGACTCTCAAGAGCATTTCAGCTAATTTATTTATTGAAAAGGAACTAGATAATCTAATCTCACCAGTTCCCCCAATGCACTCTCTGAAACTCAATGCACAGATGGTCCATACAGGATTGGACATACGGCATGACAGATGGCCTCTCCTAACAATTGCTCAGGGAATGGACTTCCGTGCTGCCTAGCTATTGACCAGTTTCTACATATGTTAAACATTTTCTTCTCGACAGTAGTTAGCTTGCAGGCAGCTTGTTGCATTTAATGTTGGTGTCTTAACATGAGAACATTGTTGTTGTTGTTATTTTTCCCCCAACTCCACCAGGCTCAGTGTCTTAATGGAGAGCCAGCATGGTGTAGCAGATGGACTCTAATCTGGTGTAGCAGATGGACTCTAATCTGGAGAACTGTGTTTGATTCCTCCCTCTTCCACGAGTGACAGAAGTTCTCTGGTGAACCAGATTTGCTTCCACACATCTACATTCCAGCTGGGTGACCTTGGGCTAGTCACAGTTTGTTCAGAACTCTCTCAGCCCCACCTACCTCACAAATGTCCGCTGTGGGGAGAGGAAGGGAAAGGAGTTTGTAAGGCCTTTGGAGGTTCCTTACAGGAGAGAAGGGGGTGTGTGTGTGTGTGTGTTATAACTTCAAACCCTTCTTCAAACTCTTAATGCACTTCAAGCCTATCAGTAAGAAGAACTGGTAGCCAATTTCTTCTGTGCAGGTATATTTTGACGAACCTATTGGAATGATCCCATTAACATATATACTGGGTCCAGTTTTTCCACAGTGACCAGCCAGACATCTTGGAAAACCCTCAGTATAGAGACACAAAGGCTGATTACCTAGAGATGGTCCTGAATTACATCTGATATCCAGACTACGGGGATACGTTTCCTGGAGAAAACGGCTGCTTTGGAGAGCAGCATCTGGGTTCTTATACTCTGCTGGGGCCCTTTCCCTCCCCAAACTCAGCCCTCCCATGACTTGACCTTCAAATCTTCAGGAATCTCCTAGCCCAGAACTGGCAACCCTCTGATAGTATTGCATTTTGCCTGGAAAACTGAAATTAAATCCAAGGATGGTCATCCGAGTTTAGGAGAGCTTTTGCAGTCTTGTTTTCATGCATAATTTTGGGGTCAGTACCAAAGGGGGATAAAAGAAGAAGCCAAGTGATCTATAAGGTCCTAAGAAGAACCCTACTGGGTCCTGTTTTTCACAGTGACCAGCCAGACATCTTGGAAAGCCCTCAGTAGAGACACAAATTACAGATGGGTAGCTTACCTCTGCTCCATGGCATCAGACATCCACCTGAGGTGCTCTTGCGTTCCACGGGGAAAGCCAAGAGCAAGAGCAGTAGGTGTGAGGCAACTTCCTCGTTCGTTGGTATAAGGAAGTTTACTGCACACCACGTCTGCTCCCTGTGTGCAATAATGTCCTTGTACATCAGTACAAGGACGTTTGCCATGCCAGGGTTCAGTTGCCAGAGTGGCGTAGGAGCCTCCTGTATAATCAGCCAAAGTATCCTCGGCTCTGATCCCGGAAACTGACATTCAGAGGTAAGCTTCTTTCAAATCCTATGCATGGATATTGTTGTGAAGCAGAAGCAAATGGAGTTTCCAAGTCTGCATTGAAAAGTTCCTGGAGTCTTGGGGGCAGACCTTTGGGAGGGCTGTGTTTGGAAAGGGAAGCTACCTCACTGAAATACAATGTCATAGAAACTATCCTCTAAAGCAGACATTCCCTACAGGGGGACTAATCCCTGTAGTTTGAAAATGATGTATAATTCCAAAAGTTCTGCAACACTCATGTGGAGGCTGACAAACCTTTTCATAAGTATTAAACTGCTCATGAGTTTGTGAATTGCTCAATGCTGCTTGTGAGCACTGCAAGGAGGCAGGAAGTAGCTGTATCTCGGAGACAGTAGATAAAAGACTGAGGAATGGCGAGAAGAGGGCATGGCACCAGGAAAAAAATGACAACAAAAATATTAGGGTGGCCAACCTTCAGGTGAGTCCTGGAGATCCTTCAAACTTACAACTGATCTACAGAAAATTGTTGCTTTGGATGATGGATTCTGTTGCATTGTACCCTGCTGGGATTCTTTCCCTCCCTACACCTTGCCTTCCACAGACTACCCCAAATCACTAGCAATTTCCTGATCTGGAGTTGGCAGCATGAGACACAAGAGGCTATACCTGCTCATGGCCCAAAAGCTAGATCTTGAGAGAAAGGTAGTCCCAAATGAAATGAAAAAAAAGAAGCAAAAATGGGTTGAGGGGGAGAGCAAATGTTCGTAATGGTATGAGCAAGCACAGAATATTGACAGCAGCTGGATTCTGATTTAAGTTTTACAAAGCAACAGCAGAGTTGAGAAAGGAAATTAGCCCTTACAAGGTTCAGTCATCATGCAGTATCGCCAAGCATTCTATATATTTTATTTATTTATTTATTTATTTATTTATTTATTAAACTTATATACCACCCAACCCCCAAAGGGCTCTGGGCGGTGAACAACATAAAATTCAATGCAAATAAACATAAAATCAAATATCAGTCAACCACTAAATACATAAGTTAAAAGCAGTAATTCATACATAATATAATATAACAATGCCCGCTAAATCCCTCTTAGACCCTCCCGAGAGGGGAGAGGAAGTGTGGGTCCTACAGGTGGTAGTGGACCTTAGATGGGTCCTACAGGTGGTAGTGGACCTTATACATAAAATAGGGGGAGGGGGGCATTTTCTGCGGCTGGACACCCCAAAGGCCCGGCGGAACAACTCCGTCTTGCAAGCCCTGCGGAACTCGCCAAGGTCCCGCAGGGCCCGGACAGCTGGAGGAAGAGTGTTCCACCAGGCAGGGGCCAGGGCTGTAAAGGTCCTAGCCTGAGTGGAGGCCAGAATAATGGAGGAAGAAATAGCCCTCTTCCTATATTAAGATCTAGGACTAGCCGTGCAGCTGTTTCTCCCCCTACCTCCCAATCTCAGATTTCAATATGACAAGGCAGTTGTGTCGTAGTACTTGACTACTGAGGTTCTAGTTGATTTTTATAAAGGCCAACAGTCTCACACTTCAGATTCATTTGCCTATACGCTCTTTCTCATGTGCCTTCATGAGTCCGATTAATTTCCTTATTCACTGCAAGTGTTCCTTTAAAAAAACAAACATAAATTGTTATATTTGAATGCCAGGAACGTATTAATGCAGGATCCCAAACCAAAGTGTTTTGACATTCAGCTGTTTTCATACTTTCACACCTTTCAAAGTGTTCAGAAAAGCATGCCATTTCATCTTAAGGTCTGCTGAGAAACAAATGACAAAACAGCAGTAAAGTTTTATTTGTATGCTTCCTGACGAAGGCCTGTATAAAGCCATAAGACAAACTATTATGCAACGGCAATTGATGTGACAGGATTTCGTTCTCGATTAAACTGAAATAACGGCATCAAAGTCACTTTCGGCATCTGTCGGGTAGTCCTCACTGGCAAAGAGTTTCACAGCCGTTTACAGCCATTAGCAAAGTCAACTAATTGCCGAATCCTTTCCTCTGTGAACATGACAATTATTTCTTGATACACTTGGATTTTGTCAGCACAGTTGTTTCTAGTGAAGCACTGATGGGTCAATTAAATGCCTTTAGTAGTCACTCACATTTATTTCATCTTATGGTGAAGTATATCATTCTGTTAATTTGCACTCTTGGGGGTGAGGTCAGACCATTCAGACTTTTTTTTGCAATTTATTATAGTTAGCTAATGGTTTTTACAAAGATTAGATATTGTCTTCTGGTTCCATGAGAGGAGGCTCAATGGCCCAGGCCAGTGACAAGAGCGGCAGGGCCCAAGGCAGATTGCTGCTCCCATGGCAGTCCAAGCTGGTAAGCAGCCGAGTTCAAACACAGGTTGATCAGGCCAGTTGGAGAGTCCAGGAAGCAGGGTCAAACAAGCCAGATAGTCAAACATCTAAGAATGTACACACCAAAGGTAAGTAGCCAAAGTCAAGGTTTTTACAAGCCAGAGTCTGGGAACAGAGTAATGGAGCACACACAGTGTCAGGAAGTGGCACATTGCAACCACATTTTCGGCCTGTATGGTGCCTTGTTAAATCCATCTGAGCTACCTACATGAGAGGGCTCTTGGAAAGTCTTTCCAGCACACCCTGCCTTGCAATATCAATTTTGCAAATGTGCTGAATGTCTAAGCCTAAGTTTCTGCGTACAGTGCTGTGCTATGTCTGGAGAGTCAGTGGGACTGTTGGCATCTTGCTGAGTACTTCTGATAAACTGATGAGCTGATCTGAAAAGCTCTGAGCTGGGTGCATGTGGTTGTAAATCTTCCACCACTGTTGGACTCAGCTGGTTTGCTCCTCTGAGGCTCAATGTCTTCATCTGATGAGCTCTTAGCTGCAGAAGGGGAAGAAGAGAGAGAGGCACGACAGTCACTCTGATGCTAAAATAATGCAAGTTGATTTACTGGAAAGTGTAATCTGATCTGTTACTGCACTAAAGTGGTACGGTGACATTTTTAAGATGCTGACTGACTTGGGAAAATTCAGACACCACTGCAAAGCATCCTATTTCTTCTCTGATGGAAGTGCTGGATTTCACCTCAAATGCATCAAGAGTCAATTCGCCTGAACACGAAATTTCAGGGGAGAAGAGCAGAAGACTTCATCTATAATGGGGAATGTTGCTGGTGAATCGGTTTGTGGCAGGAACCAGTGAGTAAGCCTCCCAGTTGCCATTGTTTAAATGGATATTCTCTAGTGACTAGTCCACAATCCAAGCAATAGAGATACAAAACAATACAACACTTTTCTCTCTTTCTCACAATACTAGAACCAGGGGGCATTCATTGAAAATGCTGGGGGGAAGAATTAGGACTAATAAAAGGAAACACTTCTTCACGCAAGGTGTGATTGGTGTTTGGAATATGCTGCCACAGGAGGTGGTGATGGCCACTAGCTTTAAAAAGGGCTTGGACAGATTTATGGAGGAGAAGTCGATCTATGACTACCAATCTTGATTCTCCTTGATCTCAGATTGCAAATGCCTTAGCAGACCAGGTGCTCAGGAGCAGCAGCAGCAGAAGGCCATTGCTTTCACATCCTGCATGTGAGCTCCCAATGGCACCTGGTGGGCCACTGCGAGTAGCAGAGTGCTGGACTAGATGGACTCTGGTCTGATCCAGCAGGCTAGTTCTTATGTTCTTATGTTCTTAATGCAACTCTTTGATTGTTTCCGCACGGCCAAAATATCCCGGGGTAAGCAAGAAAAATATCCCTGTGCAGCCAAGAATTCCACACAGTTCCCAGTGCTAATGCAGGCCTGCCCAGCGTTGCCCCAAGATATTTACCTTAGCCCAGGATTTTCAAGAAAATCGCCAGTTTGGAGGTTCTTTTAAAAAACCACGGTGTGACCCTGCTTGTGCCCACTACCATGCAAAAACCAATTGGGAGCAGGATTGTTTTTTTCCCACCCAGCCACCTGATCTCCCCACCTGACGTTCATTCAAGCTGCCACTCAAAAACAACAGACCATCAGAATGCGGGACATTGGGCATGCTCAGAGAGGTGCTTGCTGCTGCAACTCAAAAACATCAGCCAATCATAGAGAGAAGGAGGGAAACACATAAACAGATTAAGAGCTTCACTCACTAAAATACCTTAAACGAAATCTTTCAAGTCAGTTCAGAAGCTTCAATTAGTGCAAAATGATTCAGCCAGCCTGCTGGCATGATATTCCCTGCAGGCAACATATTTCGTCAATCATAGCATTGGCTGCCAATTCACATCACATCCAGGTAGCAGCCAATCAAACCACAGGATATCGGGCATCCTCAGAGATGCTTGCAGCTGCCACTCAAAAACAACAGTCAATCAGAACGTGAGACACAGGGCATGCTCAGAGAAGCTTCTGAAGTAAATACAGAAGTTCTGTGCTCATGCAGAACAAAGAGGAGCATTTCCTCCCAGTCCTAACTCTGCTCCTGGGAAGAAGTGAGGAGTCATGCAGAAGAAGAAACAGGGATAAATTAGACATGATATGTAAGACCCCAGTTCAAACCTGGTATAATTGTGCTGTGAGGAAACAGCCTTTGTTTAACCTTTATCAGGACAGCCCACTCTAATCTTTGCCTGGCCCTGGAACCTCAGGAGAATCAGCCTCAGTAAGCTGATTCAGATATGGGGCAAAGACTGACCCATCCCTCATCACAAAGAAGACAGGGGATGCCCAGCTGAATGGAAATTAACTCTTGCTAGTGCTGTTTTATGTCTTTTTTTTATCCAGTCCTGCTATTTTTCCCTTTGCTGTATAATACTTCCTATCTGTGCTTTTGGCTTAATTAGATATTAAGTAGAATCAAATTGTTTCAGAAACTCAGATGCTTGATCTTTGGCACAACAGGAATTCCATGAATAACCAACTCACATAAGCCCATTGACTGCTATGCCCCACAGAGGCAGTTGTCCTGGAGCTGCTGAGGTGCAAACACAGACAATTTATCTTTTTCACTGGTCAGGGAACTGAGGGCCATCATGAGCTTCCGCTCCTTCCTTCCTACAAGGAACATCTGTGAGGGATATCAGTGAGCTATCAAGCAAAGGATGAATAGCTGAAGCAATTCTTCATCGCCCACCATGCCAGGGAAAAAAAAATTGCTCAATTACTGGTAGGCCTAAAATTTCAGGAGAACAATTTGCTCCCTTCTGCTGCCAACCAGAGGAGCTAAGGCCACTGGGAGGTTGTATCCTGTTTGTTGAATTAATGTCACCACTGTGAGTAGGTCTCAACTGGAAATAAGTCTAATAATTGACAATTCAACACCAGTCACTTATG
The DNA here is from genome assembly GCF_021028975.2 of Sphaerodactylus townsendi. Taxonomy (NCBI): domain Eukaryota; kingdom Metazoa; phylum Chordata; class Lepidosauria; order Squamata; family Sphaerodactylidae; genus Sphaerodactylus; species Sphaerodactylus townsendi. The sequence goes on from NC_059432.1 coordinate 93,751,042, forward strand.
AGGCAGTTCTTGTGGTAAGATGTAGACACTCTTTCCATTATTATTGCAATTAATCCCATATGTAAACTGAAACCTTATTTCATTACTGGTTTACTACTGAGCAATATATCCATGTCTGCAGCCTGCTTTTTTTATATAATAGAAGTGTAATACCATGGAGAAAAATTGATAGGTTTGAACATACCTAAAACCATCCTTGGTTTGTCTATCCTACGAGCAGTGTACACAAGTGAGTGCTGAAGTGAGGGCCTTCCCTATACTGAGTCATCACCCTCAAAACCTATTGATGTGGCCCAGAACTTTTCATAAATCTGATGTACCAACTACCAGAAAGTGGCAGCAAGTGTGTTGAAATGGGTGCAGAAGCCCATTAGACACAATGTTTTCACGACAAACATGCCTGATATTATCAAGGAGTTTCATGGGGGGTGGGGGTGGGTGGGGGGGATATATTTATTTATTGACAATGGCCACATGTTCCACTCAACATGTAGGCTAAGTGGTTCTGTACACACAACTGGTGTAGGGTTAATGAATGTAAGTTCTCTCAAGGTGTAACCTCCAGGTGTCTTCTCACCATTGTAGGATTCCCTGTTAATGTCCAAAGTAAATTTTGAAAACTAAAATTTCCAAGGATGGCAAAAAACCATTAATAGCCTCTGTGTTACTTTTTGCAGTTCAGACTATTCCAACAACTTCCAACAAGACTAATAAATAAATGTTTAACTAAGTCACTGGAGTGCCTCTGAGCAACACTGTTGCTCCATCACCGTCCTGGGCTGCCTCCTTGGACTTAAGTATACCTGACCATTTGCTGGGTTGTCGCTAATGTCATAGGAATCTCAAAGAACTTCACTACTTTCTTCACCATAGGAAATCAGTGAGCCAATACTGTTCTGAACGCACGTCTCTTAGTAAACAATGTGTAAAACAATGTACTCGTTCCTTTTTTGTTGGGAGGCACCACTAAATTTTGCGGTAACTGGATGCTGCTTGCGGTTCAAACTCCCTACAATGAAGTGTGGTTCAGCATCCTTTCCACCTTTCCAGAAAGATTTCTGCTTTCAAAACAGAAATAACAATTTAAAATTGCAGAATTCGTACAAGTTGTAGATCAGAATTCAGTAACATGTGTTGATTGAAGCAGCTCTGCCAGGTGATGTTTAATATCACGGCTATCATGGGTATCATGGCAATCATGACAATTCCAGAATTGTATGCATTATTAAATATATGGAGCTGATGCTAAACAAAGTCTATTTACAGAAATGGAATTTTTAAAACAGCAAAAAGATGTAGCATGTGCTTCCCGGAGTGAACATTGCACAAATCATTAGTTGGGAAGGCAGGAGGTTTGAGCAATCCTTTTGTTTACTCAGTGTGAGATTAAATAATGAAGAACACATAATTAATACATTTAATGTTATTTCCAGATAATACACACTACTTTCCAGAGTTGTAATGGTACCTTTATTTCCTATGCTTCACATACAAGATGTTCAAGAGTGAGGCACCAGTGACCATATAGACTCTTTAAAAGAGGCAACAGCATGTTGATGTTGAACTACTTGGGTTTATGGCCTCTTCTGAAGACTGTGGACTCAAGCAAATAATAGCTTTGGATGAAAAGGGGAATACTAAATATTGCATTGGCTCAAGGTCAGCAAACTTAAAATCATTCTGACATTACGAAGATACACGTATGAGTACCCTTGATGAAAAGCACATATGAAATGCTTATTTTTAAAAAGTCCATCTGAAGTCACACAAGGCATATAAGACATTAAAGACATTAAAATATGCACTCAATTAATACAATAGGGTTTGGATGAGCATGGAAATGTGGGTATGATTTCAGAAGCATATTTTTAACATCCATAAAAGTATGAAAATGAGCCCTCATACCTGCATGGCTGCCTGCCCCCTGTTCCTTACCATGACAGCTTCATTCAACTGAGCAAGGGTCTTCTGCTGGTACCAACTGCAAATGACTGAGATAAACCACTGCCTGTATGTAACCCATGTCATGTTAGTATCTGAGGCCCTTTCCGCATGAGCCAAAAACAGTGCCTAGGGATGGTAAAAACACTGTCCCTAGAGAGCTGTTCACATGGGGGGGGCGCTGCTGCATCGCAGCAGTACCGCCCTCCCTCCCCCAGTGGCACAAAGCCACTGTTTTTCGGAAACAGCGGCTGGAAGGCACCATGTTCCTCGCACCATCCCTGAAAGCTTACCTCATCTCCTGGCTTCCGGCTCATCACAGAGGCCAGGAGACATGCCCCCCTGGCCTGCGACTCTAGAGCTGTCGCTCCAGCCTGTGGGGCGTGTCCCCTGGCCTCTGCGACAAGCTGGAGGTCAGGAGACGAGGTAAGCTTTCAGGGACAGCACAGCCTGTACGAAGGCTGCGCTGCCGCCTGCCGCCCTCCCAGGACCGTCCATGCGAACAGTCCCGGGGGTACGCGTCGGTGTCTTTTACCCCGACGCACCCCCCCATTATTGCGGTGTGGAAAGGGCCAGAGTTTTGGTTGGATCTTAGGGCCCAGGGGACAAGAGCTCAATGAGCCTGTGCAGTTGGTAAACTTGCTTACATATTACCAACTGCAAGATCCTCACCCTTCTCAGTTGATCTGGCTCACAGCTTAATTGTGGGAATTATTTTTTTACAGTTATGTGGTGCCCAGTAAGAGAGAAAGATATATTAGAATTTCCCCAATGTAACCGAATGGTTTATTAGATTGTTAGTTATGTTATGCTCCTGAGCTGATCTAGCTTGCAACAGGAGAAGGAAGACTCACAGATTAATTGAGGGAATTACTTATTTTTTTTACAGTCCCAGGTTGAAGAAGGACCTTCAGCAGCTACAGCCTATGCAGAAGAACAGATGGGATAAAGAAGCCCTGCATTATTAATTGTTTGAACTTTCTCACTTTTCTTTATTTGCTGGGCACTGTTAGAAGTAATTGTAACAGTTTTGAGTGCTTTTCTTGAAAGGAACTGAAGATTTTGTATAGGTCCAACTGAGAAATTTCTGATATACCATAACTGTCTAGAGCACAGTTTGCTAACAATACTAAGGAGATTGATTGGTTGGTACATGCCCTGACAAGCCACACATGCCCTGTCTTGCCCCACATTAGATATACCTCAAGTTCTATTCTGATTAATCAGATATTTTATTGATAGTTGAGGATTACTTGCTGTTATCATCACATTATCCGCATAACTTTTCATCTTGAATTCTTCTATTGCTCACTCTCTGGAAGCAGCGGAGAGAAGTAGCAGGAAGAGGAGAAGTGAGACAGCACTAGGTGAGCTCTGGTTTTTTCTTTTTGGAGGGATTTTTTCAAAGCCAAATCTTTTAACAGTGTGTTTTTAATAGGACTTTCTTCTTGTTTTCTTTGTTCTGGCCATGTGCTTGCTCCAGGCTTCTGAGAGGTGGGTCTTGCTGAGAGGTGGGCTTACTATTAGCTCTGTTGCTCACTCTCTGGAAGCAGCAGCACAGATGCTTTACTGAATAAGGATATGTCTTGAGGGATAGTAGAAGGTACGGAAAGCTCGAGGGGGAGGCACTCATTAAATACTAATGCGGGACCGCATTACCCCATATGTCCCTACTAGGCCCCTGTGTTCAGCAGAGACCAATCTGCTGGTGGTCCCCGGCCCCTCAATGATGCAGCTGGCCTCCACTCAGGCCAGGGCCTTTATGGCTTTGGCCCCTGCCTGGTGGAACACTCTTCCTCCAGCTTTCCAGGCCCTGCGGGATCTTGGTGAGTTCTGCAGGGCCTGTAAGACGGAATTGTTCCACCGGGCTTTTGGAGTGTCCTGCCGCTGATAAGTGCCCCCTCTTTTCTCCTGTGTTCGGGGTCCCTTTACCATCTATGGGAACCCTTTTGCCCCCCTTTCTGGGAGGGTTTTTAATAAGGGTTTTATTGCTGATGCTGTTTTATTATATTGATCGTTGTATTTTAATTTAATGGGTTTTTAATTGTATATGTGGTAAATTTATGCTGTCCACCGCCCAGAGCCCTCCGGGGGTAGGGCGATATACAAATCTCACAAATAAACAATAAATACAAAATAAAAGTTTAATATTTGAATATCTAAACAGAGTTAGATATGAAGGCAGGACGCTAGCTGGGGTTGGGGGCTTTCCAATGTTTTGCACTGAGTGGCACATATACGACTATCTATCACTAGGGCAGAAGTGGGTGTGCCCTTGCTGCAATGAGCTCCTGGCACTCAGGGAACATGTGCCTTCTCTCGAAGCACACGTTCTCTGAATCCACGTTTTAAATGTTCCAGTGTTTTTTCACATGAAAGTCCATGAAACATTATCAAATGTTTTTGCAGCATTCAAGGAAATGAATGCTGTTTTCTTCTTCTTGAATTTGACAAATTCGATAGCATTAATTCCAAATTGTATATTATCTTTCATGTATCTTTTAGATACGAAACCCATCTGGCCTTCATGAATCAGTTTATGTGTAAAATGTTCTCAATCTGATCGCTTTTATTGTTGCAAACAACTTATAGTCCACATTTGATAATTATATTGGTCTATATGATTGTGGCAATTCTGGATCATTTCCTTCTTTATGAATCAATATTATATGTGCTTCTTGCCACCAAGAGAGAAAACTACCTTCAAGACTGAGTTCATTCATCATTTCTTGTAAGGGTAAAATTAGTTTTCCTTCCATACATTTATAATATTCTGCACTTAGTCTGTCAGGTCCTGGTGCTTTACCTTTCTTCAAATCCTTAATGGCCTGTGATAATTTATAGATTGTTATATTTCCATTCAAAATGTCTCTATGTTCTTCTGTAAATTTCTCAATGAGAATCTTTGCAACATAGTCTTTTAGAGCCATCTCCTCTGCACTACATTTTCTATGTAGCTCTGAAAAGAGAAAAACTATTCTTATATCTTTTTCTGAGTAGTTTCGCTGTTCTTCTTAACACTAATAATTGTTCTTTTTTCAATTTCTTTCCTCAAACAATGTGCTAGAAATCTTCATGGCTTATTTGCATATTTTTGTTTCAAAGGTTTTAGGGGGGGTTTTTTGCGTGTTTTTCTGTTTC